>NC_142615.1:15796345-16097919 GCF_059453375.1 Lepisosteus platostomus | reverse complement strand
CCGCCCTCTTCCAGTGCACCTGTGCATCGCTTCATTCCCTTCTCTGTGCCTGTCAAGTGCTCCTACAACAGGTAGGCAGGGCTCTGCTGCTGAGAAGCCGCTAGGAAAGTGTCCAGATGCCCCTCATCCCCTCTGTCCTGCAGGTTCCACTACTCCTACAAGGTTGGCTATGTCCCCACGTGGGCCAGGAGAAGGACCTTCTTCAAGGACCTGAAGAACAAGCACCGCTTTGTGCTGCTCACCACCAACTGTAAGCTCCTTGAGTGAGTGGCTCCTCCTGCCTGCAGGGGGTGCTGTGTGCAGGTGTAATGCTGCCTCTCTCTCTCTCCAGCCCGCTGGGTCCGGCTCTCTCCTAAGGATGAGTACTTCCTGGGTCAGCCCATGTACTTCCAGGCCACTGCCTACTTTGCCACAGCAGAGCAGAGGCTGTACATTCTCTCGTTACGTAACGGAGAAACCAGACCAGCACTCCCAGCCCCGTTTCCCTGTGATCGACAACTTGGGGTACGGCCCCTTCTGGGAGGGGAGGTGGGCAGGAGCCCTGAGAGCCTGCAGGGGTTCATCCTTGTCCTTGTCCCCAGGTGCATGGTGGACAGCAAGGCAGATGGCTGCCTGTCCAGGTTTGTCCCCTCCAAGCAGAAGGATGTGCTCCGCTTCACAATTGATGCCTTCCTCTTCCAGAAGAAGCTGTCCAGGAAGGTACTGCTCTCAAAGGCTGCTCAGCCTTCTTGCTCTACTGATCCATGGTCTGCTTTCACATCCATGATCTAGATGTGAACCAGACTGTGGCAGCTGTAGTGCCTAGAGCTGCCAGCTTGCCTTCACTGATGGCAGAAGGTCTTTCTCTGTCCCTCTATTGGCCTTGATCCCTTAATGCTGTGACCTTCCCTCTTGCAGCATGAAGTGACTGAGCTGTACATGCACTGTGTCATGGCTGTGGCTCCTGCTAAAGCAACACCAGGGACCAAGTCCTGCACCTACAACAGGGAGGCTAAGAGGTACTTCTGCAAGGAGCCTGCTGAGGGTGCTCTGGGACATGCCAGGTTTAGGCCTCACCTGTCCTCCTCCTCTCCTCCAGGTGGGAGGAGCTGTATGGTGACCATGAGGTCTGTGCCTGCTGTGAGTCCAGGTGTGCTGGCAGTCGGAATGAAGGTGGGTCTGGTTCTCTATCCCTTGTGGATGCATCTCTGCCCAAGAGACAACCATGCTTGGACAACTGAGGAATGATCCCGTGCTGGACAAAGGGACTGTTTAGATGAGTAGACTGTGGGTCTCTGGGTATAGCGGATCCCTCACTCCTGGGTGCTGCTTGTCCACAGGTACCAGGAGCCTGGTGACCAGTAGTCGGGTGGCTGTGGCACCAGTAGAAGCTCCTCTGGATGTGGGAGCTGACTGGACTGAGGATGAGGAAAGAGACCCTCGGAGCTCCAGTGAAGATGCTGAGAGCACCAGTGAGGATGTGGAGGGAGCAGAGGACTTTGGAGATGTTGGCCAGTGGACAGGTAGGGTCTGGCAGGAGGAGCTCCTGTAGGGGTGGTGTCCTGCAGTGTAGCTGGATTGTACTCCTTCCTCCCCAGGTGCCTGAATGAAGGCTCCAGCCTGGCCCTTGTGACTCTCCTGCCTCCACTTGCCTTGTAATGGCAACATCTCAATAAAGCTGTGAAAGACCTTTCTGCCTGCCCTTGTTTCTTTATGGTTTATAGGTTTGAATGGGGTGGAGGAATTCAAGGGAAGTATTTGTGGGGGTTCCCCTTTCAAGAATGCTTCCCGTATTGCTGCCAATGAGGACTGAAAATGGCTGGAGTAATAAAGCGTTGTACTGGGGGAAGATAGCCGCACTATTCCTTGGGCAGGTCATTGTGACTTTTTTACTGGGGGAGAGACAGAGGTGTTCAATATACTGGCAGTCCTCCTGTTTCCTAGAGGGGTAGTGCTTATGGAGTGTCAGTTGCTACTGTAGTGCCCGGTAAGAGTGAGATCTGATGTCCTATTCTAGGCTGCACAAACTGACTAAAAGAAACACAAGGAAGGGATTGTCAACAGGGGCTTGGTGTAAAGTAGGCCTTCCCTTCCTTAGCAGAGGAACAATTCTGGTGCCCAAACATCAGTGAATAAAGGTACAGTTAGAATCTTGGAGGTCTTGTCTTATGGGTGTTGGTTTCACAGTATTGGACAGTCACGGGAAGTATTCAGATTGAAACTGGAGATCCCAGTACTTGATCCGGAAGACAAGTGTTCACAACCACCTCTACCAGCAGCACAGACTGTGTAGATTGAGACTGAATGCTTACTACACAAAGCCTCTCCACTGTTTCAGTGTCCCATGTCATGAATTTCAAGTAAATTCTAGTCTTCCTTTGTGACTACCTATAATTTGCACAAATCCTGCTGGCCCACTAACACTGTCAATTATTAGCCCTACTGCACTGCCCTATTAAAGTTTCAAGGATTTAGGATAAACTATTTTATATAATGGTTCCAAAGGTGGCTTCGCAAAGTACTTGAAACAATTACAATAAGAATACACAGGATAAAACAATTCCAATAGACAGAGGAGACCATGGATGGTGGTACTAAGGAAAGTAGAAGCAGAGGGGTAAAGAATGGAACCAGTTCAGTAAAGGCTCTTCTACAGAACAAGGTGTTGAGTCTGAATTTGAAGGAGTTTAGGGAAGGTGACTCTGGTATCCTTGGGGAGAGAGTTCCAGAGCTTGGGGGCATAACAGGAGAAGGCCTTGTCACTCATACAGTGTAGATGGGCGTGGGGGACAGTTAAGAGACCAGAATAAGAAGAGCGAAGGTTCTGAGGTGGGGAGTAGGGTGATAATAGATCAAACTGCTACTGAGGTGCAACTGAAATGTGACGGCATGTTCTACAATTTATGCAAGAAAGGGTAATGTTAAGCTTTTATGGACCGTTGGTACAACAGCAGTGCTCAAGGATTCATTTCTAATATTGAGGACAATGGGTTATATACCCATCGTTCTTACCAAAGGATCAGAGACCTTTTGCTATATAAAAAGACTCCTTTCCACCACTAATTTATACAGGTTTGGTTCATTTGGGTTTTATCAGTTAAACATTTAAGTGAAGTCATTGTCCTGCTCGCGGCCGAGCCCGACACACGGTACCGTCTGGTTTCTGTCGCCGGGCGCTCACCCTGCGGTCCATATGGGTCCTAATGGCCCAGTATATGGTAGTGCCAATTTCCCTAAGGAAACAAATACTCCACATTAGTCTGAATGCCACATTCTTCATTGGTCCCATTACATCACAGAAAAACAAAACTACTCACTCTTTAATCTCGTCTAATCCAAGACGCACCGAATATCACAGTCTTCTTTTAACACGCGTGCTGTGATTCCTCTATGTAGCAGAAATGACAACCGAGGAGCCGAGAGATTATTTCAGCATTTCGCGTCAGAACGGAAAACACAAACGACTAACTTGGAATGACTTGCTTTTGACGCTTTTCAAAGCGTTCTTTGTGCACGACGACTGCGCCACCAAGCAAACTACATAAATATGAGAAAACACGCAAGAGAGTTGTCACTCAGAGTGTCGAAGGGTCGATGTATACTGGGGCTCAGTTGAAATGCAACGTCAGGACTTTTCCGAACTATGTCACACGAAGAGAGCACAGCCCTTTCCGCCTTGCCGCGTGTGTCTCGGTAACTCGCTGTGATCGTATAGTGGTCAGTACTTTGCGTTGTGGCCGCAACAACCCCGGTTCGAATCCGGGTCACGGCAGAATAGGGGCGTCTGCTTTTACTACTCGCACGAATGAAGGCAAAAAAAAGCCAATCGACGTGAACGAACGGCGCTTTACAGAGGAGTACTGCCTGACTGGATCGTTGATGAACGACAGAGGCCACTCCGACCTCTTCTCGGTTTTCTTCAATGACTTACTAAGGATCTTCTTCACATTCGCCCATGCAGGGGAAGCCAGTTACACCAAAGCAAACGCAGGAAAGTGCATTTCAAGCAGAGACCAGGAGGGACTTGTTTACACCGAGAGTGGGCGGAGAATGGAACAATGCGCCCAGCCCTGTTGCTGGAGCCGATTCTTGATGAGCTCTTGGGCTCACTAAGAGGCCCCTGCTGGATGCTAATCTTTCTGTTGTTCTTGCAGGTCCTGCGCTGCTTTTGAGCCGACAGAGCTCGACCTGGTCTGTCGGCACAGCCCAATTGCAAATGATCGGCTCCGCGTACAGAAGGAACGTGCGTTTGGTACAAGAGTGCACGAAGGCACCGGAAATACATTGGGAACAAATGACCGGTCGCTCAAGACCTCTGTGAAGTACAGGAGCGTGCAAAACGAGGCTGTTTCCGCCCGGTCTCGAACCGGGGACCTTTCGCGTGTTAGGCGAACGTGATAGCCGCTACACTACGGAAACCTGTAGGGACTGCTGCTGGTGTCTCGCTTGCGTTTCAGGCTGAGAAAGGGACGCGTCACTTTAGGCAGGTGGCGCTGGAGAGAGGAACAAAGGGCGCGATGAAACAAAATGCCGAAACCCAGGATCGAACCAGGGACCTTTAGATCTTCAGTCTAACGCTCTCCCAACTGAGCTATTTCGGCAGTGCGCAAAGCCCACAGCCACCTGCTCCAGCCTTCCTGTGTTGTGGCATGAGCGCACCAAGAGTAGCGGGAGAGTGTTGCAGGAACGTCACTCAGAAGGAAAGCCACCCAGCTGCGCCCTCTGAGCTCTGTCCAGCGGATCTTCCTCGCATGGACTCCTGCCTGCGACGGGCAGGAAACAATTAGCAAGAACAGAACGACACCCCATGGGTGTCTCATGACCGCACCTTAGGTTGTGACACGTGCAGGTGTGAGGGGTTGCTGGGCTACTTTGGAGCAGAGCTTGGGCGGAGGGGGGACGGGAAAGCAGACAAAGAGGTGACACCTCAAGGTCTGCACGATCACAGCTCTCCGCCGCCCCAGGCTTCCGCTCGATAAGCTACTGGACACACCCGCCCCTCCTCACACAGACGGTGGAAAAGCCCCCGAGTGGGAGGGCTCGCTCTTCCTCCCAGGAGCTCTTGGACACGACGCCCAGACAGGGCGCGGGGAGCCGCCGCCTGCAAACACGGCTCCAGGCAGGACTCCACTCCGCAGGAGCCGCAGAGCAGAGGAGATGAGGGCAGCTTAGCTCCTGTGCAGAGACCTGAGCTGTTGTTGCTGTGGATGCTGTCTTTTCTGCACTCGGGGTAGGAGTGAATGTTGAGTTGCCCTTAGAAATGAAGCAGAGCACTTCAACGGCACGGGTGTGTGTGTGTGTGCGCCCTGGTGATTCTGGGAGACAGATCGAACCTGGGCTAAAAGAGAGGGGGCTTAGCCCTCTTCCATTTGCTAGTTCAAAGTTGTACAACCCCTTTGTATCTGCTAGGCGGCGCAGTCGTCGTGCACAAAGAACACTTTGAAAAGCGTCAAAGGCAAGTCATTCCGAGCTGGTTGTTTGTGTTTTCCGTTCAGACGCGAAATGCTGACATGATCTCTCGGCTCCTCGGTTGTCATTTCTGCTCCGTATAGGAATCACAGCACGCGTCGGCTTCCAGCACGGTGGGTCGGGACACGATGCCGGGGGTCGGAGAGAGCGATGTCTTCCTCGTTAGTATAGGACCTGTCACCTGTCCCCACCTGTCACGCGGGAGACTGGGGTGCATCAGGACGCGCCTTGAAGTGAAAGCAGGATGCGCTGTGACATGCACTGTGCAGATCCCGCCACACTAAGAGGTGGGTCCAGTGGGTCTGTTCGATCACAGCGCTAGGCGAATCCCCAATCCCCTTTTGTGCCTGGCGACAAAAGATGTCTTTTTCCGCCCGGTTTCGAACCGGGGACCTTTCGCGTGTGAGGCGAACGTGATAACCACTACACTACGGAAACGGTGGTAAGACGTGCCCAGCGGCCCAGCGCTGAGCTTCGCCAATGCGATTTAGCTGCTTCCAGTGCCTTTATTGGAGTGCGCTGATGGACCGTGCTCTCTCTCCAGAGACCAGCACGCCTGTCATGGACGGAGCAGGAAAGGCGGCGCCACATTCTACAGCCCTCTCCACGCAATCGACGAAATCGGGCTACTGAAGTGGAGAAAATCGCCTCTCCAGAAAGTGCAAATATCATCTTGGAGACTATCAATCCTATTGCCGAAGGTCAGCCCTGTCTACCAGAGTAACCCTCCCACAGCGATGATCAGCTCGTCTCACACGCGAGAAGTTTCGGTTGGAAACAAGCGCCCCCTCTTCTCGCACGTTTTGCACGTTCGAGTAGTTTTAATGCGGCTCTTTCGTACACGGTGCTGATCTTTTGGAAAGCAGGAGGCAAAACCGAGTCGAACCACCTGGGTGAAAACCAGGAACCCTAACCGCTAGACTATATGGCAGCGAACAACCATGCTGTTCCCGGCATCATGCAAGGAAACTACATAAATATGAGAAAACACGCAAGAGAGTTGTCACTCAGAGTGTCGAAGGGTCGATGTATACTGGGGCTCAGTTGAAATGCAACGTCAGGACTTTTCCGAATTATGTCACACGAAGAGAGCACAGCCCTTTCCGCCCTGCCGCGTGTGTCTCAGTAACTCGCTGTGATCGTATATGGGTCAGTACTTTGCGTTGTGGCCGTCCTGATGTACCCCGGTCTCCCGTGTGACAGGTGGGGATACTCGCCACTATACTAACGAGGAAGACATCGCTCTCTGCTTAGTGTGCAAAACACTTACTTGCAGCATTGTGGGTGCTGTGGTTTAAATGCTATTGGTTTGTGAACAGAATACCCCTATCCCAGTGCATTGTGCCACATTAAATAAAAGCAAGAGAAAAAGAGATTCAGAACACAAAGCTGTGTCAGTGTTCTGTGTAAAAAATCGGTTTGAACATCATGGGAGCTGTTTTTAATAAGCTGCTGAGTAAAGAATATTTTAATCTTCCTGCTGTCAGTAGTATTGTGAATATAGTTGACTCTTACCTGAATGAAAACAGGACATAAAGGAAGGGTTTCAGAATTCTGACAAAGCTTTATTCCCGTGCTTACAGTCTGAGTAATTGGAGACTGCGCTATTCTTTTGCCTATGGTCATATATGCGTTTTTTGCATGAAGCCGTATTGAACAGTATTTCTCGCGTTGTGAACTTGTGTATACAGCGGTCCCCCGGGTTCCAGTTACTGCGTAATTACGCATCGATGAAAAACCGGAGGTTTAAAAAAAGATAATTAGCTCACTGATACTTTGATGTAGAGGCTGTGGAAATATCCACATGTCGTGGTCCTTAAAATGCATTTGGTTTGAAGGCGTTCTGTGCTTCCGTTGCGAAGATATGGACAAAAGAATATTCGTGCTTGGTCAAAAAAATGTCATATAAATGAAAAAGTAAAGGCTGAGAAAGCATTCACAATGTGTAAACAGCCTCGTTTTGCACGCTCCTGTACTTCACAGAGGTCTTGAGCGACCGGTCATTTGTTCCCAATGTATTTCCGGTGCCTTCGTGCACTCTTGTACCAAACGCACGTTCCTTCTGTACGCGGAGCCGATCATTTGCAATTGGGCTGTGCCGACAAACCAGGACGAGCTCTGTCGGCTCAAAAGCAGCGCAGGACCTGCAAGAACAACAGAAAGATTAGCATCCAGCGGGGGCCTCTTAGTGAGCCCAAGAGCTCATCAAGAATCGGCTCCAGCAACAGGGCTGGGCGCATTGTTCCATTCTCCGCCCACTCTCGGTGTAAACAAGTCCCTCCTGGTCTCTGCTTGAAATGCACTTTCCTGTGTTTGCTTTGGTGTAACTGGCTTCCCCTGCATGGGCGAATGTGAAGAAGATCCTTAGTAAGTCATTGAAGAAAACCGAGAAGAGGTCGGAGTGGCCTCTGTCGTTCATCAACGATCCAGTCAGGCAGTACTCCTCTGTAAAGCGCCGTTCGTTCACGTCGATTGGCTTTTATTTGCCTTCTTTCGTGCGAGTAGTAAAAGCAGACGCCCCTATTCTGCCATGACCCGGATTCGAACCGGGGTTGTTGCGGCCACAACGCAAAGTACTGACCACTATACGATCACAGCGAGTTACCGAGACACACGCAGCAGGGTGGAAAGGGCTGTGCTCTCTTCGTGTGACATAATTCGGAAAAGTCCTGACGTTGCATTTCAACTGATCCCCAGTATACATCGACCCTTCGACACTCTGAGTGACAACTCTCTTGCGTGTTTTCTCATATTTATGTAGTTTGCTTGGTGGCGCAGTCGTCGTGCACAAAGAAGGCTTTGAAAAGCGTCAAAAGCAAGTCATTCCAAGTTGGTCGTTTGTGTTTTCCGTTCAGACGTGAAATGCTGAAATAATCTCTCGGCTCCTCGGTTGTCATTTCTGCTACATAGAGGAATCACAGCACGCGTGTTAAAAGAAGACTGTGATATTCGGTGCGTCTTGGATTAGACGAGATTAAAGAGTGAGTAGTTTTGTTTTTCTGTGATGTAATGGGACCAATGAAGAATGTGGCATTCAGACTAATGTGGAGTATTTGTTTCCTTAGGGAAATTGGCACTACCATATACTGGGGCATTAGGACCCATATGGACCGCAGGGTGAGCGCCCAGCGACAGAAACCAGACGGTACCGTGTGTCGGGCTCGGCCGCGAGCAGGACAATGACTTCACTTAAATGTTTAACTGATAAAACCCAAATGAACCAAACCTGTATAAATTAGTGGTGGAAAGGAGTCTTTTTATATAGCAAAAGGTCTCTGATCCTTTGGTAAGAACGATGGGTATATAACCCATTGTCCTCAATATTAGAAATGAATCCTTGAGCACTGCTGTTGTACCAACGGTCCATAAAAGCTTAACATTACCCTTTCTTGCATAAATTGTAGAACATGCCGTCACATTTCAGTTGCACCTCAGTAGCAGTTTGATCTATTATCACCCTACTCCCCACCTCAGAACCTTCGCTCTTCTTATTCTGGTCTCTTAACTGTCCCCCACGCCCATCTACACTGTATGAGTGACAAGGCCTTCTCCTGTTATGCCCCCATGCTCTGGAACTCTCACCCCAAGGATACCAGAGTCAGCTTCCCTAAACTCCTTCAAATTCAGACTCAACACCTTGTTCTGTAGAAGAGCCTTTACTGAACTGGTTCCATTCTTTACCCCTCTGCTTCTACTTTCCTTAGTACCACCATCCATGGTCTCCTCTGTCTATTGGAATTGTTTTATCCTGTGTATTCTTATTGTAATTGTTTCAAGTACTTTGCGAAGCCACCTTTGGAACCATTATATAAAATAGTTTATCCTAAATCCTTGAAACTTTAATAGGGCAGTGCAGTAGGGCTAATAATTGACAGTGTTAGTGGGCCAGCAGGATTTGTGCAAATTATAGGTAGTCACAAAGGAAGACTAGAATTTACTTGAAATTCATGACATGGGACACTGAAACAGTGGAGAGGCTTTGTGTAGTAAGCATTCAGTCTCAATCTACACAGTCTGTGCTGCTGGTAGAGGTGGTTGTGAACACTTGTCTTCCGGATCAAGTACTGGGATCTCCAGTTTCAATCTGAATACTTCCCGTGACTGTCCAATACTGTGAAACCAACACCCATAAGACAAGACCTCCAAGATTCTAACTGTACCTTTATTCACTGATGTTTGGGCACCAGAATTGTTCCTCTGCTAAGGAAGGGAAGGCCTACTTTACACCAAGCCCCTGTTGACAATCCCTTCCTTGTGTTTCTTTTAGTCAGTTTGTGCAGCCTAGAATAGGACATCAGATCTCACTCTTACCGGGCACTACAGTAGCAACTGACACTCCATAAGCACTACCCCTCTAGGAAACAGGAGGACTGCCAGTATATTGAACACCTCTGTCTCTCCCCCAGTAAAAAAGTCACAATGACCTGCCCAAGGAATAGTGCGGCTATCTTCCCCCAGCACAACGCTTTATTACTCCAGCCATTTTCAGTCCTCATTGGCAGCAATACGGGAAGCATTCTTGAAAGGGGAACCCCCACAAATACTTCCCTTGAATTCCTCCACCCCATTCAAACCTATAAACCATAAAGAAACAAGGGCAGGCAGAAGGGTCTTTCACAGCTTTATTGAGATGTTGCCATTACAAGGCAAGTGGAGGCAGGAGAGTCACAAGGGCCAGGCTGGAGCCTTCATTCAGGCACCTGGGGAGGAAGGAGAACAATCCAGCTACACTGCAGGACACCACCCCTACAGGAGCTCCTCCTGCCAGACCCTACCTGTCCACTGGCCAACATCTCCAAAGTCCTCTGCTCCCTCCACATCCTCACTGGTGCTCTCAGCATCTTCACTGGAGCTCCGAGGGTCTCTTTCCTCATCCTCAGTCCAGTCAGCTCCCACATCCAGAGGAGCTTCTACTGGTGCCACAGCCACCCGACTACTGGTCACCAGGCTCCTGGTACCTGTGGACAAGCAGCACCCAGGAGTGAGGGATCCGCTATACCCAGAGACCCACAGTCTACTCATCTAAACAGTCCCTTTGTCCAGCACGGGATCATTCCTCAGTTGTCCAAGCATGGTTGTCTCTTGGGCAGAGATGCATCCACAAGGGATAGAGAACCAGACCCACCTTCATTCCGACTGCCAGCACACCTGGACTCACAGCAGGCACAGACCTCATGGTCACCATACAGCTCCTCCCACCTGGAGGAGAGGAAGACAGGTGAGGCCTCCACCTGGCATGTCCCAGAGCACCCTCAGCAGGCTCCTTGCAGAAGTACCTCTTAGCCTCCCTGTTGTAGGTGCAGGACTTGGTCCCTGGTGTTGCTTTAGCAGGAGCCACAGCCATGACACAGTGCATGTACAGCTCAGTCACTTCATGCTGCAAGAGGGAAGGTCACAGCATTAAGGGATCAAGGCCAATAGAGGGACAGAGAAAGACCTTCTGCCATCAGTGAAGGCAAGCTGGCAGCTCTAGGCACTACAGCTGCCACAGTCTGGTTCACATCTAGATCATGGATGTGAAAGCAGACCATGGATCAGTAGAGCAAGAAGGCTGAGCAGCCTTTGAGAGCAGTACCTTCCTGGACAGCTTCTTCTGGAAGAGGAAGGCATCAATTGTGAAGCGGAGCACATCCTTCTGCTTGGAGGGGACAAACCTGGACAGGCAGCCATCTGCCTTGCTGTCCACCATGCACCTGGGGACAAGGACAAGGATGAACCCCTGCAGGCTCTCAGGGCTCCTGCCCACCTCCCCTCCCAGAAGGGGCCGTACCCCAAGTTGTCGATCACGGGGAAACGGGGCTGGGAGTGCTGGTCTGGTTTCTCCGTTACATAACACGAGTGGATGTACAGCCTCTGCTCTGCTGTGGCAAAGTAGGCAGTGGCCTGGAAGTACATGGGCTGACCCAGGAAGTACTCATCCTTAGGAGAGAGCCGGACCCAGCGGGCTGGAGAGAGAGAGGCAGCATTACACCTGCACACAGCACCCCCTGCAGGCAGGAGGAGCCACTCACTCAAGGAGCTTACAGTTGGTGGTGAGCAGCACAAAGCTGTGTTTGTTCTTCAGGTCCTTGAAGAAGGTCCTTCTCCTGGCCCACGTGGGGACATAGCCAACCTTGTAGGAGTAGTGGAACCTGCAGGACAGAGGGGATGAGGGGCATCTGGACACTTTCCTAGTGGCTTCTCAGCAGCAGAGCCCTGCCTACCTGTTGTAGGAGCACTTGACCGGCACAGAGAAGGGAATGAAGCGATGCACAGGTGCACTGGAGGAGGGCGGGGCATAGCGGAGAGTGTTGGAGTACACCAGGCGGCCCTGGACAACCTGCAGGGTCACAGAGGAAGGGATATTCCCAGGAAAGGCAACCCCGACACTGGCCCTACAGCTCACGTCGATACACTGCCTGTAGATGAAGACCCGCTTACCGATCGCTCCGTGCCGCATTCGTGAAGCCCGTAGATGAAGTAGAAGTAACTGTGTGTGGTTCGGCTGACGCTGCAGTTGCCCAAGGTCACCTCCGATGGCCGACAGCTGAAGCCGAACAGGAGCCGACTGACCCTCACGTACATCCTGCTGGAGTCGCACCACACAGCCACTCCTCGGGTGCCCCCGATGGCCGGGCGAGCCGGCTGCCGCCCTCCCTGGGGAGGAAACAGGACGCTCTTGATGTAGGCGGGTAAGGGGCGGCTGCCGGCTTCGGGCTTCATCTTCTCCTTGTCGAAGTAGGGCGAGTACGCGTCTCTGGACACGGGAAGGCGGCGAAAGTCGGGAGCCAAGGACTGCGAGTCGTTCTCGCTTGCAGACAGGTCTTCGGAGGGCGCATCTGCCAGGTTCAAATCCTCCAACTGGGCTGCGTCTTCAGGAGCCGGGAGGTCGGCCTGGAGCGCCAATTCCCGAGAGTCCCAGCCAGCCGGCCCGGCGGAAACCAGTGCGGGGAGCCCGGCCCCTGTGCACAGGCACAGCATAAAGAGAAACGAGCGCATCGCCAAATTAACGTCCCGCTCAATTGCTACAGGAGTAAAATAAGTAAACCACAAAACTGTGTTGAAGCAAGAAAGCATAAAGTGTGAACGCGGTGACTAGGTTTTTATACTGGCAGGACCTGTTACCGCACACCTGGTCACACAATCAACACAATCAATTACATACAGAGATCCGGATTGTTCTCAGCGTCTAATTAGAACCTGATTTCAGTCTGAGGCGGGACTCCGTGAAGCCGCCTGAACATTTTCCCGTGTGTATCTGACCTCAGCGGAGGAGTTCCACGCAATTTCGACAGAATTAAATCACCCACACGTGTAAAATTTGCTCAGATTAATTTATTGTTCAATTAGTTTCTAATTTCCGTGGAAAGTGTGTTAAACTCGCTGTCAGACAGAGTACGGAACATGCGACACGTCCGTCCACATTTTCTTTTAGCGAGGGGGCTGTTCTATCAACACGTACCGCAATGAAAATAATTTTACTATTTTTCATGTGTAATTGCATGTCATATTAAAATGTGTAATACAAGCATTTCTTTGCTTCCCAGTAAAGAAATACTGATCAGCTTTTGACATTATCTGATAATTTGTCTGATTTTCCAGAGATTGCTTTTGCTTCGCAGCACCGAGAACCTATGGAAGCCCGTTTCCGCCAGGGAGTAAAAAAAACGCACTATGGTATCTCAGAATTGTGACTTAGAATCATAGAATTGCGACCTAAAAACTCAGAATTTTGACTTTATCTCTCACATTTGCGACTTCGAAAAGCCCATATTTCATTGTCTGACCTTTTGTTATTGTAACGAATTCGGGTTCTAGGGCTTGTGCCCTCGCCGCTCCCACCCTACTTCGTGCCTCACTCTATTGGCTCAAACCCAGGTCTTGCTAGCTAGAACCCGAATCCGTTACAATAACAAAAGGACAGACAATGAAATATGGGCTATTTCGAAGTTGCAAATGTGAGATATAAAGTCGGAGTTGTGAGTTACTAAGTCGCAATTCTGAGTTACTTAGTCGGAATTCTGCGATACCATAGCGCGTTGTTTTGTAACTCCCTGGCGGAAACGGGCTTTCATACATTTCAATTAGTCTGATCAGTGCAGGACAAGTTAATGTAGAATCATTACTATGTCTGTCTCTTGTTTGTATATAAATGAATGTCTTTGACAACTTAATGTTAGTTTTTAATTTAGTTTTACGATGTAGGTCATATGTTAACATATGCACGAGCATACGAAATGTCTCACTCCTGATTCAGCTCATGCTCCATAGGAGAGAAGAGATTCCTCCTGCTTCTCGTACAATCATATCAGAACAGAAGCCCGTGTCGCCCAGCTCTGATTCAAGAGCGACTCGCATCTTCAGCCCTTTTTTTATTCGTGATCCTAATTTTCTTTAGTTATGATCAATATTGAACTTTTTCTAAATAAAACGACAATAATCAAACATGCAGGCAGACTTTTAAAAAGTATTAGGAGCTGACAGGGTGCCCCTTTGGAATAGTTGTCAGAAAATGTGAGAAAAGGAAAGGTACGTAAGCTCTCACACACAGCATTAGAGATTGGCATCTGATGGAAAAAAAAAAAACTACCTGTCTCCCCAGCATTTAACGGTGCTGTTGTTTTGATTTTACATATTGTTAGCATTTTAATGAATTGTTAAAAGATTGATACACAAATCGCTAAATAAGAAAACGTAAAAACCCTAGCTGTAAGCAATTGGCCATTCATATTCCTGAAATCCCTGTGTTTTTCTGTATCCGAATGCCTGGTGCAGCTAATTGGAAAGCAGAGTCTACCATTTACAGAAGCGTATTGTTGCCACCAAGGAAAAAAAATCCTGAGTTTACAGGAGTAAAGAGGAAACAAATGCAAACACCGTTTAGAAAAAACACACACGTCTCAGGCCTTAACCATGACAAGGATAGGATTTGAACCTAGACGAGCAGAGCACAATGAATTAGCAATCCAAAAAGTGACTCCTGTTTAACTTTCTTTTCGCTTGCTCGATTTGTAGTACGCTCCTAAATCCTTACAACCGATAAACAAAACGGCTTCATGTGCCACAGCATTCTGCTGCAGGTACGGTTTGCACCGTGTATTAGGCGAACCCGAATTAAATATTTCAAATATGTGAAGAATTTCATGAAACCTGAAAAAAGATCACAGCCAATGTCAGCAATTCAGACCCTGTAGGCAGCTTCAACAGAACAAAACGATCTGAAGCCGCAATAATTTCATAGAGTGTATTATGACACTCTAACCACGTTGTTGCTTTAAATTCTACTCAGCGGGCAAGTAAAGTTGTACAAGGAATAGACTACTTTGAGCCGTCCAAATTCCATTATGTGAATTTAAGCTTTTTTTTTATTAATGACAGCATTAGTAATACAATGCGTGCTCAGAAACCTTACTTATTAGCTTATGAAGCAATAGTGTTTCGACAATTTGCGGTCTTCAAAAAGTAAACGCTGAAGTTTTTATACTTCCTTGTGAGCAGATCACCTTTGATTTAGAAAAGGAAAACTTACTCCTCTGTTGCTTTCATTACAATATCTGAATCGAGACCCAAGCGCTAAGAAAGCTGAAAAACGCAGAAGTCATAAACCCGATTTTAATTTAGACACACATTTTCTAATGCAGCCTTCATTACAAGACAGTCTATTTCTCGAAAGCGTGTTATGTAAAAAAGAGAAAAACGAAAATATATGGATGACAATATTTAAAAGCTGAAGATTTTACTTTTGAGAAACTGTCATTTTATGTATCTAGACGCTTTTCAACCACTGCTTTTTGAACTTTGCTGTACTTCCTGAATCATTTTCAGCGTTATAAACTGGGTGTGGAAGTAGCGATCACTTTGTAGAGCAGTTGATAGACTGGAGCTGTTCAGACTACTCTTGTTATTTCTCAAATGCTTCCATCATTTTTCTTTCAGGCTAGGACGCGAGTGTGTACATGTGTTTGGTTTTCGTTTCACTGATTCCCATTGAAGATTTGTGAATTAACAAGGAAAGAATCAGTTGCCTCGGAAAGCAGAAGGTTTGGTTCTCAACGATCTTGAAGACACGCCCATGTAGAGCAGCGTGTGATGATTCGTACTATAAAAGACCAAGTGCTCAAAGTGACGTCTGTGTTTGCCGTTGAAACTTTTCATCTCGGGCGCACTTTTAGAAAGCAAAGATAGAGCAGTTGTGTTGAATCACACTACGACAGCTGTCAGCAGAGTGGCGCAGCAGAAGCGTGCTGGGCCCATAACCCAGAGGTCGATGTATCGGAACCATCCATTGCTATACACACCGTCAGTCTAATGAAGTGAATTTAAACTGATCTTTTTCTCTCGTGTATGTGCAAGCTTCACACTTACTGTATTCGTTAATCTTTACCAATAGCAGATGCCCAAATGTATCTTTGGTTGTTCTGCGATCCTTCATAGTTTCCTCAATTCCTTCAAATGAACATCCATATCAAAGCAATTATATATATATATATTACAATTAAGGTACATATTAAAAATATCAACGCACATTTCTATAATGCTCATTTAATAATGATTGTCAAGGATTGTCAAGTTCTCCAACAAATCTGTGTTCTAATTTTAAAATATTTTTGCTAAGGATACAACGGGTGTATAAATGAATTCTCCCAACAGCCAGTTAAAGAAAAATTCCACACGTGAGGATGGTTTTCTTGGACATTGACTTAGGTACTGAATTGTTTACTTGTTTTAGTTGCACACGAGTAAAACACGAAGATTTCCTGCAACATTCAAGAGGGTTTGCGAAGAAACCCCTTCAATTTTTAGCGGAGATTATGTTTACATCATCACAATCTGAAGCACGTCCCTGAGTGCGTTTGACCCACCAGCCCTTTGTTTAACAGCTGCAGAGGGACACATTCCCGTTGCTTTTCACAAATCACTGGCATTTTTTTGCAGCATTTCTTCTGTCCTGAGAAGCAAGATTTGTATTTTATCTTTCAGAAGTTGTATGAATTTCTTGAAGTTCAAAAACAACTTGTTCCTGAAAAGAAATGAACACTTGCTTCAAAGTAAATCAAGACGTATGTGTCTCTTGCTGTGTGTGCTCTTATCTGTCCATCTCTCTCTCCTCTTCTCTCTGGCAGTCTGTGTAGAGTATCTGAAGGGGATGTAACACCACTTGGAAAAGAAGAAAAATTATCAGGAAAAATTCTCAGGAAAATTCTCAGGCAGAATAAAAAATCATTATTCTTTTCTCAGTCAGATTCATTGCTCAGACTCACACTCAGACAGGATCTCAACTCCGTACTGCTCTCTATCCTCACAATCCAGAACCAGAAGATATTCAGACAATCAGTGCTGCTACATGAACAATATCAGACAGAACAGCCTGGACTCATGTCACATTTCCCCCTGTTATCCTTCCTCCCAGCCCTCTTAGAGACATAGAAAAGCCCCTGGTTCTCCTCTCTGTGAACTGGGCTCAGGGGTCACTGATCTGGCAGTTGTGGGCTCTGTTCCAGGTCGAAAGCAAGAAGGTTCTATTAACGCTTTCCAGGACTTCCAGCCCTTCAGTATTACTTTCTTTACTGTATGTCAGCCTCCCAAAATGTTTATAAATGTTTTATAACACACATGAGTGTGGAATTATCTTATTATTTATATATAGTATTTATGTAATAAACACCAGTAGTGACAATATGATCAGTATATTGATTATTTGTAGCCGATTGTCCGATGGTCGTGTCTACAATAGTGACCATTTGACCAGTCTGTAGCTCTGGGCAGTGGGATTCAGATCACACAGAAGACCTGTCTGTGTGTGATTCCACACCAGCCCTGGGATTCAGCTACTCTCACAAATGTCTCACAGACTGTCTTATAAATTTACAATTAGATGAAGTCATGTAACAGTTTTACAGATAATTTAAATAATCAGACAGCAGTTTTGGCAGTGGATACATCTCCACATGGGGGAAAGGGACAGTAAAATAGTAAGGAAAATACAAAAGAAGAAACTGAAATATATGCGCTCACTGTAAAGTACGAAGAGGTGGTCAGACAAGCAAAACAGCTTTGCGGATAATGTGAAGTGACATTGTTTTGTGTCAATCAGCTCATGGATTCAGCTTCATGTGCCTTAAGCTGTGCATGCCTTCATGAAGACTCTCTTTAAGATGATTGCACCTTTCATTGTCAAATCGCCTTCTTTGGATACAAAAGTTGCACCAATACTAAGAGAAAGGATGAGGAATGGCTTTTATCAAGCGATTGCAGTGTTTGTTTGACTGAGGATCCTTGTGTGCTGAACTGGCCTCTGGAGAAGTGTAGTGCAGTAAAACAGAAGGTTTGTGTCACTCAAGATTGTTACAGAACAGAACAATACAATTACAATACTTTTGTGAGAGTAAATATTACTGGTGCATCACAGTTCTTATAATGGTGAAAACAGGAGCACCTTCTCTACATTTTTGACTGAAGTATTTAAACGGAAAGAAATACTATCACTATGCAATTCATAAATGCAATTGAGCTCCTATAAAAGTTCTAGTCTGATGAAACAATGTATAGAATTAGGTGACAATATCGGAATTCATTCAAATGCACAAGATTAATTTTCAGCAACAAAAAAAGTGCTCGGAAATATTTTACAAGAATGAAACCTTACATTCACCTAAATAAGCATTCACCCTCTACATTAGCAGAGAACAGTAGGACAGAAGGTTAGTGTCACTGGACACTGCATCAGAGAGGCCGATCTCTTCTCCCTCATTATGCAGGCTTACCCACTCATGATGAACTGTCCTCCAGCGATACTCAGCTGCCATCATCGACTCAGACATGACGTTCATGTACATATTATACCTTAATATGGCACTTCGTTACAATAATTTGATCAAAACAACTGGTGAATAAATAATAATCAAATATTTTTTCCTTTCTTTTAGTAGCTAAAGACCAAAAAAGAAGCATTTATTATTTTCCTTTCCTACCAGCCCTTACAAGTCACCCAGTTTTTAGTTTAGAGCTGGATTAAAGCTCCAGTCTCTTTGAGGGTTGAGTTGGAATCCCACAGCTGCCAAATATCTCCAACTATCTCAGTGTTAAGAAGCAAAAAAACTCACATTTGCTGCAGAAGGAACAGGAGAATTCGTGCCATTCAGCCTTATAGCGTGATGTCATTTTCTCATTCTCGTTTTTAGATGCTTGTGATCGAATCTATGATCCTAATGAGTGTGGTCACCCTCCATAAAGATAGCACAGATACAACGTGCCACGTTTTCAGAGAATCACATTAATTACAGGTCAGAAGAAGGCAACAAAGTGTCCGCTAGGCAGTCCAGCGATTTCAATGGTGTTCTCTGTTGTTTAGGTCCAGAATGACACCTGTTACAACCAGGAAACACACAGTGTCAGGCATCAAAAAGACTTCCCAAAACCCTGATTCTCTCCTTGATCCGGTGATGGCATCCAGACATTTCCTGCAACACAGCCAGGATACGGTCTTCAACAACACGAGTGAAAAGCTAATTCCCAACCTTTGCAAAGAAGGACCACATGTGCTCAGTGTTAAATGCACTGTTCATTATTAATAATAATAATAATCTTTACATTATATATATAGCGCTTTTAAAGGTGGCTTTTCAAAGCACTTTACAGAATGACAACAATAAAGTTAAAAAAATACACAAGATAAGCAGGATGAGAATACACAGTTAGAGGAGACAATAGATGGTGGTATTAAATACAGTAGGAACAGAGGGGTAAAGAATAGTGCATTAAAAGCTCTTCTAAAGAAGAGGGTTTTGAGTCTGGATTTGAAGGAGTTTAGAGAAGGTGACTGATATCTTTGGGGATAAAGATCCAGAGCTTTGGGGCAAAACAGGAGAAGGCCCTGTCACCCATAGAGTGTAGTCCAGATGGACTGGGGGACAGATAGGAAAACACAATTAGAAGAGCGAAGGTTGTGAGGTGGGGAGTAGGGCGATAACCCAGACAGGTACTGAGATGCCAAGCCATGGAGAGCCTTATAGCTGAGCTTGAGGATTTTGAAGTTGACAGGAAGCCAGTGCAAGGACTCCAGGACAGGAGTGATGTGATCACAGTCCAGTGCTAATTTCTTTCTTGTGGCTGCTGGTTCATTTTCAACTGTGGACTCTTAAGAAGTCCTGTATTTGACTTGATCAACACCAATCCCTAGAGGATTTAGAAAGGTTCAATAAAAATGATACATGACTCTGGTAGGACTCAAACCCACAACCATTGAATGACTTCATTCTATCAAGGCCTAGAAGTCCAACGCGCTCTCCATTGCACCACAGAGCCAGCTGTATGAACAAGTGTTTGCCCCCTTCCTGATTTCTTATTTTTTTGCATGTTTGTCACACTGAAAGTTTTAGATCATCAAACAAATTGAAATATTAGACAAAGATAACACAAGTAAACACAAAATGCAGTTTTTAAATGAAGGTTTTTATTATTAAGGGAAAAATTAAACCTACATGGCCCTGTCTGAAAAAGTGATTGAGATTTATCAGTCTGGAAAAGTTTATAAAGCCAGTTCTAAAGACCAAAATTACCCCAAGAGCACAGCGAAGACTCATCCAAGAGGTCACAAAAAACCCCACAACAACATCCAAAGAACTGCAGGCTTCACTTGCCTCAGTTAAGGTCAGTGTTCATGACTCCACCATAAGAAAGAGACTGGGCAAAAATGGCCTGCATGGCAGAATTCCAAGACGAAAACCACTGATGAGCCAGAAAACATCTTGATGACCCCCAAGACTTTTGGGAAAATACTCTGTGGACTGACGAGATAAAAGTTGAACTTTTTGGAAGGTGTGTGTCCCATTACATCTGGCGTAAAAGTAACACAGCATTTCAGAAAAGGAACATCATACCAACAGTAAAATATGGTGGTGGTAGTGTGATGGTCTGGGGCTGTTTTGCTGCTTCAAGACCTGGAAGACTTGCTGTGGTAAATGGAACCATGAATTCTGCCGTCTACCAAAAAATCCTGAAGGAGAATGTCCGGCCATCTGTTCGTGACCTCAAGCTGAAGCGCACTTGGGTTCTGCAGCAGAACAATGATCCAAAGCGGGCAAACTTCTATGCCCACTTTGATGCTCTGAACACGGGCAATGCTGAGAAGACCCCAAGTGTGCAGGGTGAGTTTGTTCTGAAACTCTCAGAGCAGGACGTGCAGAAGACTCTGAGCAGGGTGAAAATCCGTAAGGCTGCAGGGCCTGATGGGATACCACCTCACGTCCTGAGGACATGTGCAGCCCAGCTGACCACTGTGTTTACGGACATCTTTAACTCCTCTCTGTCACAGTCCATGGTCCCCACCTGCTTTAAAAAAACACTATTGTTCCAAACCCCCAAAAAGACAAAAGTGACATGCCTGAATGATTACTGCCCAGTAGCATTAACATCTGTGGTGATGAAATGCCTGGAGAAGCTGGTGTTGTCACACATCAACTCCTCCATCACAGAGTCCCTGGACCCCTTGCAGTTCGCCTACCAGAACAACAGATCAGTGGATGATGCTGTCTCCCTGGCTCTGCATACAACCTTGGAACACCTGGACACTAAGAACTCGTATGTGAGAATGCTGTTTGTGGACTACGGTTCAGCATTCAATTCCATCATACCCAGTCAACTGGTGACAAAGCTCAGGGGATTAGGTCTGTGCAACTCTGTCTGCAACTGGCTGCTGGACTTTCTTATTGAGAGACCACAGGTGGTGCGGATAGGCAATAAAACATCAACACCACTCACCCTGAGCACTGGAACCCCACAAGGCTGCTGTCTGAGTCCAAGGTTGTACTCCCTATTTACTCACGACTGCACAGCAAGACACAGCAACAACCGCATCATTAAGTTTGCCGATGACACCACTATAATAGGACTGATCAGTGATGATGACAAGTCCACTTACAGGGATGAAGTTGTACAGCTGCTTAGGTGGTGTCATAGCAATAACCTGGACTTGAACATAAAGAAAACGAAAGAGCTAATAGTGGACTTTCGGAGACACAGGCCATACACTCACAGCCCACTCAGTATTGATGGAACGGAAGTGGAAACAGTCACCAGCTTTAGGTTTTTGGGAATTCACATCTCTGAAGATCTAACCTGGACTGTGAACACTGACTCTATCATGAAGAAGGCTCAGCAGCGCCTTTATTTCTTGAGGTGCCTCAAGTGATGGGGGATGCCTATACATGTGTTGGTGAACTTCTATTGCTGCACCATCGAGAGCATCCTCACCAACGGGATCACTGTGTGGTATGGTAACACCTCTTCGCGAGAAAGAAAGGCACTGCAGAGAATGGTCAATATGGCCCAGAAGATCATCGGCTGCGGTCTCACCGAGATTAAACAGCTCTATGAGGACCGCTGCTGTGGTAGAATTCTGGCCATCACAGAGGACAGTCACCACCCCGGGCATGAGCTCTTCACCCCACTGCCCTCAGGCAAGAGATATAAGAGCATACGGACATTTAACACTAGATTCTTCAATAGCTTCTATCCACAAGCAGTGAGACTGGCAAACAAATTTAGCCATCCCCCTCGGACCACACCTACACCATCACCATCTACCTCTTTATGATTTCTTATCTATTGCACATCTCCAGTCATTGTTTACACGTCTGTATTGTTTACATTCAAACTGTCTACATGTTTACTTGCACATTGTCTATTGTTTGTTTGTACATTGTCTTGATGCACTGTTTGCACTTTGTCTTGTTTTTTACACTTGTTTTACAATCGAGAGACTTTCTGTAAGTAAGAATTCCATTGTACCAGTACCGGTTACATATGGCAATAAAGTTCAAGTTCAAGTTCAAAACACACCAGCAAGTCCACCTCTGAATGGCTTAAGAAAAACAAAATGAAGACTTTGGAGTGGCCTAGTCAAAGTCCTGACCTGAATCCGATTGAGATGTTGTGGCATGACCTTAAAAAAGCGGTTAAGGCTCGAAAACCCTCCATAGTGGCTGAATTACAACAATTCTGCAAAGATGAGTGGGCCAAATTTCCTCCACAGCATTGTAAAAGACTCATTGCCAGTTATCGCAAACGCTTGATTGCAGTTGTTGCTTCTAAGGGTGGCCCAACCAGTTATTATGTTTAACTAAATGTTATCCACAACTTCAAACACCTGTGAGAAATGGGCAACTGCAGTGTTACGCCTGCTGGCTCCACAGATAATCCTTTTTTGAAGTTTAAGGAGAGGATTTCTTTGTCAATTCAATTAAACGTTTCAGAAATGCTGAACTATTGATGTGTTTCACACGCAGCACGGGCTCTCCTTTGCTTACAAATATTTTTTTTACACCAATTTACTCAACTACGATTTTGCTGAGCATTTTGTTTGCTTGCTTCCTATTGTATACTGCTCTGATCTCTGTATTGTTCAATTTCCCTGTTGATTTTAATTTCTTGTTTTCTAAGACAATCAGACCAGCTGTTCTGACCTTACCCTGCACTGGAGCCACTCTTTTCTTTCCAAAGGCGTGGAGAGAGATACTACTGCAGGTAACACCCCATGAGAAACATCATGAGTTTCTGGAAAAGCTCTCTACCTGCCCGCTCCCCACACCGACGTGTGTGAGCAGGGATTTAAAGGGACATTCTGAAGTGTAGAAACATTTTATCGTTACATACTTTTTCTGTGCAGTTAGTTCTCCTTCAACTCCGCCCGACAACAGAGGTCGTTTTTAATACAGGAGTAAAGGCACACTGCACATCTGCAAAACATCACGTTAAGGTTTAGGGAGAGCGACATCAGTGATTGGAAGGTACAGATGCAGCCATTCAAAGTGCGCAGTACAGACACATACCGGAGGTAATTGGCTACGGCGTCGCGCATTGTGACGCGCGATGACGCAAAATACCGCGGTACGTGATTGGTTGACCGACAGGGGCACTCGTAGTCCGTTGGTCGGTCGTAGAAAGATTTACAGTAAATGTCTTTACTGTGCCCATTTTAGCATTGAATATTCATATGGAATTTTACCACTGAAGGGAAATCTTAGTACCTGAGCATAAAAAGAATAGGAGCATACTGTAACGCGTGTGAAGGCCATAAACGATATTAATTTAGGAACATAAACATACAGTATATGGCTGGTCTCTGTACTTTAAATAAAAAATACACACCAGTATTCCATTTCTCCCTTAACATTTTAAGCTTCGAAGTCTTTAACTAATGTGATACTGGAGTCAACAAGCATACTTTTAGAATTTGATAAAAAGGGAATATAATATGGAATTGCGTATCTAAAGAAATGAATAACGATATAATTATATTCATGTACCGCAACACAAGAATAGTACATGCTGTACATTGTCTGTTGATAATGTTTCTGTAGTGCTTTTTCAGCACTCTGCATGTGACCTTGCTGGTGGCACTGTGGGTTAGGCTCCTGACTCCTACCTCACATGCTGTGTGTTTGAATCCTGCTGGAGTCATTACTTTTTTTTCAACAAACATTTCTTTGAAAAAATAAAACATTTCCCTGGGTCAGAGATTAAATAAAACCTCACTCACACCAAACAAATTTATATTTCTAAATATCACAACATGATCGAATTTAAGTCATTTTAATAACAATGAATAGTCACCTATGTGTTACAATATAAACATTTATATTGATTTAAATCGCGTTTTGATTTAAATCGCAAACGCAGGTTTAAATATATGTGTTTTTTGATTCACAATCAGACAAATGCAACATAAATTGATATCTTTGTCTTCTAAGTATCTTAATAAACTTTCAGCATAGCATTCTCCCCGTTTAGATTTATTTTTCTTGGGATCCTGGGATCAAACATGGAAAGATTAGATTGTAATCGTTTTTTTTTTAAATACATTTTAGAAAAGTGTAATCTATACTAAAAAGTTGTACACCACCTGCTATAAAGATACATATTGTAATACTTTCGGGTTCGGATAGGACAGACACGAGAACTCAGACTTGCGGAGTTAAAGCAAGTTAAAGCCTTGATTTTATATATCACCTTTAAAAGTGGCATCTCAAAGCAAAGTAAATACCCAACACTGATTGTAACAATCTGTCATGCTAATAAAGCACCTTGAATTGAGAGAGAGAGAGAAGGGGAGGGCGAGCAAGCGAGAGAGCACAGCCAGGACAGACAGGCAAATAAGATACACTCCACAGACATTCACAACAGCGACATATCATAAAACATTTGCACATAAAGTTAAATTATTATTTGTTTTTCAGGAAGTTAAAAAAAAACACTTGAATTACTTATCCAGTCTCTCGAAATAAAATTATTTTTCAAGCAATGCAACTAACGTCGGGCAATGTGTTTTTTTTAATCCAACATTGACAGCCACATCTTAAATCTTGTCAGTCAGCTCTTTTTTCTCTATTTGAATTGTGGCAATTCAAACAACCTGGGATAACAAGTGGTCTCAAAGTCACAGAGCTTTCACAACAGATGACAATTCCCTTAGTCCTTCCTTAGTCTTCCTGAAATTGTCAGATTGAGTGAACAAAAGCATTTTATTAAAAATTTAATAAAACATATTTTTTAATCGCATATCTAAGGAAATAGCAATATAACCTTGTTCATGCAGTGGCATGTTACATTATTAATTTGGGTGTCTCCTCTTGCCAGAAAGCTGTAAATTGCATATTGAGTGCGGTTTTTGACTTTTTTTAAATTGCAACCCATAAATAAAGCCGATACTGTTTAGACTTTTAATTATTTTAAACTGTATTACAGCAGCACAATGCAACGTAAATTGCAAAAATGCACTTGGAATCTGTCCAAGCCCTGCTTTGTCATGCATTTTCTTTTACTGTAACGGACATAAAAACTCCCTTGCTTTTAACAGAGCGTTTCATAATTTCTAACTACGAAAATTTAAACTGCTACACTTATCATTCAACCAGAGCTCGAAATATCACAAGGATCCTCAAGAGCACAGCAAAGACTGTATTAAAAGTATACTAGTGACAAACTAGTATACCTTAGATCTTTTTTTCTGATACGGGGAAAATCTGATCATGTTTCTCTATAACAATAAAAAAAAACATTATTTTACATATCACCTTTATGTGATATCACCTTAAGGACAGCACATACAAGTGTTAATTGCACAATGGACCGCTCAAATAAATTTAAAATAGTCTTCTTTAGGTGTGAGGGCAGGAGTGGATCGCAGAAGGCATAATCAGCAAATTAGGAAAACAAAGAACAGGACAGGTGAGACGTGTATCCAGAGAGCGGGTGATCAGAAAAAGGAACAGCTGTTATGCCCAGGTTTTACGCTCTCTCTGCTGAATGAATAAAAGCATTTTATTAAAAACGCGTTTGCGTTTGTCTGGGTATTTACTTTCTAATCTGTGGTATACATCTACTGTATTGCTTTGAGATGCCACTTTTAAAGGTGATATGTAAAATAAAGTTTTTTATTATTGTTATAGAGAAACATGATCAGATTTTCCCTGGTTCAGAAAAAAGACGATTAAAATCTGTAATCTTTCCACTTGTATGTCATCGGAAAATACAAGAAGTTTCTGCTTTGTGTAAGGATGGTATCAAAAAGTAATCTAACTGGTGAGAAAGCTGTGCTGCTCAAAGCGCTTTACAGGTGTGGTGTCTCCGGGGATAGTTTATGTAAACGAAGGTAGTACTTACACCACACTTTACTGTCCTCAGATCCGTGGCGTTTCTTCCAACAACCGTCTTCCTAATATAGTCCGTAATCCGTTCCCTTAGTCCTGATTCGTTCCGAGTTCCAAAAGTTCGTAATAAAGACAATCCGCGATGTATCCTTAATCAGTGTCCGTAATCCAAAATCATAAACCTTTCTCCTTGCAGTCGTTCGTTGTTCCTTAACATCCACCTCTTTCCACTCTTTTCCTCCAAAACGCATTCACCTTACCAGCTTCCGCCCTGTTCACTGCCTCCGGGCCACTTATATTCCGGTTCCTGATGCATCTCAGCTGTGTCTCGTTGTTTCTTAAGGTAGACCCTTTCCATCTACTGGTCAGCTGATTCTTTTTGTCCGCCATCTTGCTAAGGTCAATCTCTAGCATTTTCAGTGTTTCGTTTCGGAAATACCTGTTAGAGATGACCCTTCCCCGGGTCCTCTTACATTCCCTCCCCCTGAGATCAGCCCCGACCTCGGGCGATCTAGAATAAAACAAACAGTTCATTCAGGAGAGGGCGTCTACATTTCCTTGTTTCCTTCCGGGTCTATAGACCGTCTGAAATTGAAATCTTTGCAGACTAAGACCCCATCGCGTAATTCGATCGTTTTTATCCATATTTTGCAACATCCATGTTAACGGCGCATGATCTGTGTATAATATAAATCGTCTTCCCAATAAATAATATTTCAAATAGTCTAGGGCCCATTTGATTGCTAGACATTCTTTCTCTATCGTGGAATAGTGTTTTTCGGCCGGATTCAACTTACGGCTGATATACAGAATAGGATGCTCCAGTCCTTCAATTTCTTGCGACAGTATGGCTCCAATCCCAGTGTCTGAAGCATCAGTTTGTACCATGAAAGGCTTATTGAAGTCTGGTCCCTGTAAGATGGGTTGAGAAGCGAGAGTTGTTTTTAAGTCTCAGAAAGCCCTCTCTTCCAAGTCGGTCCATTTTGTTTTCTCTGGACAGCTCATCTTCGTCAGATCGTGTAGAGGGGTGGCCATGGCTGCAAACCCTGGGATGAAAGGTCGATAGTAACTTGCCAGTCCCAAAAACGTTCGAATTTGCTTCTTGGTAGCTGGTTTGGGACAGTTCTTGATTAAGTATACCTTCTGATCTTGGGGCATGATCAATCCTCTCCCGATCGTATAACCCAGGTAATTGGCTTCCCTAGCCCCCAGACATATTGACTTGGGTTGGCCGTTAATCCTGCTCCTCGCAACGCTCCAGTTACTGCTTCCAGGTGTTGTAGATGTTGTTCCCAGGTCGTGCTGTGGATTACAACGTCATCCAAGTAGGCAGCCGCAAAATCCCGATACGGTCTCAGAATTCGGTCCATCAATCTTTGAAATGTTGCGGGAGCGCCATGCAAACCGAAGGGTAGGACCCTATACTGATATAGTCCCTCGGGTGTGGCAAACGCGGTTTTGGCTTTATCTTCTTTGGCCAGCGGCACTTGCCAATATCCCTTCGTAAGATCAAGGGTGCTGATGTATCGAGCGTTACCTAATTGCTCGATTAGTTCATCTATACGGGGCATGGGGTATGCATCAAACCGCGAGATCTCATTTAACCTCTTGAAATTGTTGCAAAATCGAATAGTTCCATCCGGCTTGGGGATCAGAACTATCGGGCTAGCCCACTCACTATGGGATTCCTCGATTATTCCCATCTCCAGCATTTTTCCCACCTCTTCTTTAATCAATTTCCTTTTGGCTTCTGGTACTCGATACGGGGGTAGCCTTACCTTTTTCCCTGATTCCGTGACAATCTTATGTTGTATAAGGTGGGTTCGACCAGGTGTCCGGGAAAAAACATCTTTGTTGTGGGTTAGGAATTCTTGTAGTTCCTGTTTCTGTGCCGGAGCCAGGTCTCCCACGGCTACCGCACCCGTTTCTTCTTCCAGAGGGTCTGGGGAAAAGTTGGTGAGCAGAACTTCGGAGCCATGCCATTTTTTCAGCAAATTGACGTGGTAGATTTGATGCTGCCGTCTTCTGTCATGTTGCTTGACCTTATAGTTGACTGGCCCCACCTTTTCCACCACTTCATAAGGTCCCTGCCAGGATGCCAAGAATTTACACTCTGGGGTTGGAACTAGAACCAGTACTCTGTCCCCAATCTGAAATTCCCTCGCAACTGCTCCCCTGTTATAAACATGTTGTTGTTGAGCCTGGGCTTTCTCCAGGTTTCCTTTCACTATGGGAACAATAACATTTATTCTTTCTCTCATCTGTTCCACATGCTCAATGATAGTTTGTAAAGGGGAAGGTTGATGTTCCCATGATTCTTTGACCACGTCCAATAGGCCCCGTGGTTTCCGAGGGTATAATAATTCAAAGGGGGAAAATCCAGTCGAAGCCTGCGGTACTTCTCGAACCGCAAACATGAGATACGGGAACAGCTGATCCCAATTTTTCCCATCCTTTTGCATCGTCTTCCTAAGCATGCTTTTCAGGGTCTTATTAAAACGTTCTACTAGACCATCGGTTTGAGGGTGATAAACAGAGGTTCGGATCTGCTGTATACCCAGTAGCTTACATAAGTCTCGCATGACTTTAGACATAAAAGGTGTACCTTGATCAGTTAGGATCTCTTTAGGAATTCCGACTCGAGCGAACAGTTGTACTAGCTCCCTAGCTAT
Organism: Lepisosteus platostomus; assembly: GCF_059453375.1. Classification (NCBI taxonomy): domain Eukaryota; kingdom Metazoa; phylum Chordata; class Actinopteri; order Semionotiformes; family Lepisosteidae; genus Lepisosteus; species Lepisosteus platostomus. The sequence continues at coordinate 16,069,172 of NC_142615.1, read as the reverse complement.
GTTTTTGGCGGTGGCAGCTCTCAACGGAATGGCTTTGGGGTACCTGGTAGCATAGTCTACTATTACTAAAATATACTGGTGACCTTTGGTGGTTCTGATCAGGGGCCCCACCAAATCCATCCCAATCCGTTCGAAGGGGATTTCAATAATTGGGAGGGGAATCAAAGGGTTCCTATAATAAGGTTATGGCGCACTTTTCTGACACTTGGGGCATTCCCGACAGTACTTCTCGATGGCCTTATAGATCCCTGGCCAAAAGAACCTAGAGAGGAGTCTCTCAGGAGGGGGGGAAGGGCTGTGGAACTATATGCATCCTTAGCATTGGCATATAATAAGTCCAGTGTTTTGTTTTCTCTGGTCGGGCACTTAACAAACTGGTGGAAAGTAGGCAGAGTGGTGGAAATAGATACGTGGTTAAAGTCCCCTGAAATAGCTATAAAAGCGCTAGGGTGCTTTGTTTTTAGCCTGGCTGTGACTGTGTTTATGACGTCACACGCTACCTCTGCATTTTCCGTAGGTGGAATGTAAACAACAACAAAGATGGCGCATGTAAACTCCCGCGGCAGATAGTACGGACGCAGTCCTACGGCTACCAGTTCGATGTCCGGGTTACAGACGCGCTCCTTAACATGAGTATGTCCAGGATTACAACATCTGTTGTTGACAAGCACTGCGAGCCCCCCTTCTTTCCTCTTGCCGCTCTCGGTGTTTCTGTCTGCCCGCACCGTCTGAAAGCCGCTGATGGTAACGTTCGAGTCCGGAATAAGTTCCTGCAGCCACGTCTCGGTGAAACACATGATACTGCATTCACGATACTCCCGCTGGCTCCTCACCAATGCTCCCAGTTCGTCCATCTTGTTCGCTAAGGACCTCACATTTCCCAGGATGATCGAAGGAAGGTAGGGTTTAAATCTCCTTCTCTTCGCCTTTCGCCTCTGCTTCTCCTCCTCAGCTCCTCCGGCACCAATGGCTTCTCTCCAGTGAGTAGAGCCGGACGCGCTAGCGCGATCAGCTGGTCCCGCGTGTAGACAATGCCTCTGTAGCTATTGGCATTAGATAGAAACAGAGGTCCGAGTATCAGAAAAAACAAGAAAAAGTTTCTCAGCTTCCTAGTATCCATTATGTTGTGATCGCAAATCTAGTTGCCGGCAAAGGTATGAAGAAAAAACACTAACACACTAGCATTAACTAACTGAAAGAAACAAAAAGACACAGAGCTGCTGTAGCAGGCTGCCACTAACACGGCGCCATCTTGAATTTGTACCAGTCTGAGCTAGTATTGTCCTACTCCCCACCTCACAACCTTCGCTCTTCTAATTCTGGTCTCCTGTCTGTCCCCCAAGCCTGTCTATGGGTGACAGGGCCTTCTGGTGTGATGCTCAAAAGCTCTGGAATTCTATTCCTAAGGATACCAGAGAGTCAACTTCCCTGAGCACAATTAAATCAAGACTTAAACTTTCATTCAATTGCTTTGCTCTTCCACTGTATTCCAAACCCTTATTGTAATGGTGTAATTCTGTTGTCTCCTCTCATTGTGTATTTTTTTACTGTAGAGTGCTTTATTATTTATGTACACAGCAAGCAAATGTTCTCTTTCACAGAGCACACCATTAGCATTAAGCCTTATTAGCTACTAGCCAGCAGCCACAGTGGCAACCCACTGAAGCTAATCAGGTGGGAGCCTGGTCAGTACCTGGATAAAAATAATAATAATAATTATTAATAATAATTGCTTACACTCATATAGCGCTTTTCTGGACACTCCACTCAAAGCGCTTTACAGGTAGTGGGGACTCCCCTCTACCACCACCAATGTGCAGCCCCACCTGGATGATGCGACGGCAGCCATAGTGCGCCAGAACACTCGGATCGGAGACTCCTGGGAAAAACTAAGGTTGCTGCTGGAAAAGGTGTTAGTGGGGCCAGTAGGGGGTGCTCATCTTGTGGTCTGTGTGGGTCCTAATGCCCCAGTATAGTGACGGGGACACTGTACTGTAAAAAGGCGCCGTCCTTTGGATGAGACGTAAACCAAGGTTCTGACTCTACATGATCATTAAAAATCCCAGGGCACTTCTTGAAAAGAGTAGGGGTGTTACCCTGGTGTCCTTGCCAAATTTCCCCCTGGTCTTTACCCATCATGGCCTCCTAATAACCCCCATCTCTGAACTGGCTTCATCACACTGCTCTCCTCCCCACTGAGAGCTGGTGTGTGCTGAATGTAGGGCTGGGCTATGTGGCCTACAATTTAAATCACGGTATAATTTTAATTTGTAATTTTGGACAGTAATGATATATACAGATGCAGCCATTCAAAATGCGTGGGCGATACCGCATTATTTTCCGGTACGCTGTACGCAGTCTACCGCAAGCTACCGGTAAATACCGCGAGTTACCGGTAAATACCGCTAGTTACCGTAAATTCTCCTATAATACAACAAGCAAAATAATAGTATCCAGAATTTCCGCAAGGTGGAGCTAATAAAGCTCAACCTCTCATGTTTGAGCTGTGGCCATCAGTCTTTAACGAAGATATTACTAATAGTATTAATAATGAATGACCTTGGACAAGCTGTAAGTGTAAACTCAAAGTATTGCCCTGGTTAACATTCTTTTTTTCATTGACCGTCTTTGTAAAAGTAACACTACAGCATTTCGCAATCACGCATTTGTTTCCAATCATGCAAAGTACAGTGATTCACGATGCCTTTCACATGCTCATAAAAGAGATTGATTTAGGAACATAAACATATTACCGTATGCAAACTGTACTGTATACAGTATGTATATGTATATTTAATGTCTTAACTGTGCCCGTTTAAGTATTGAATATTCATATCTAATTTTACCACTGAAGGGAAATCTTAGTAGCTGAGCATAAAAAGAATAGGAGCATACTGCAACGCGTGTGAAGGCCATAAACGATATTAATTTTGGAACATAAACATACAGTATATAGCTGGTCTTGGTACTTTAAAGAAAAAAAATACACACCAGTATTCCATTTCTCCCTAAACATTTTAAGCTTCGAAGTCTTTAACTAACGTGATACCGGAGTCAACAAGCATACTTTTAGAATTTGATTAAAAGGGAATATAATATGGAATCGCGTATCTAAAGAATTTAATAATGGTATGATTATATTTGTGTACTGCGACAGGGCTGTGTAAGGCTGTTTTGCCTCCCTAATCATGCGACTTCACCTGTAGCCTACTGGTCTAGGTGCGTGACTAACAATGCACAGGTTGTGTGTTCGAATCCAGCTGGTGCTGGACTCCTCTTTTAACAAACATTTCTTCGAAAAAATAGAATAGCGATATTATGGACAATCAATTGACTTTTATATTTCAAAATATCGCAACATGATCGATTCTAAGTCATTTTTGATAACAATGAATAGTCACCTTCTTCCCTTCTGGCAGCGGTTCCTGCTTCTATTGTGTGTGTGTGTGCAACAGAGTAAATTTTTATAGAGAAATGGAGGCTGGACAGTATGCGTTACAATATAAACATTTATATTGATTTAAATCGTGTTCTGATTTAAATCGCAAACGCGTGTTTAATTATGTGTTTTTTAATCATAATCAGGCTAATGCATTTCTACATTTTCTGTATGAACCAGCTTAGAGGTTCATACAGAAAGACAGCTTGTGTTTAAATTGAGTGTAAGGTAATTTTACTTACACTCAATTCCCTTACACAAAGCAGAAGGGAAATCTGCTGCCCCTTATGCAAAACCCTTATGCAAAACCAAACCCTCCTCCCATCCCAGTTTACCCTCTTTATCATCCTCAAAATCTACCTCGATTTTCAACTTAAAGCATTACTGCTTACTGGGTTTTTGAGGGGGAGGTGTCTTTCGCTGGAAATCTCGCCTGCTTCCACTACTGTACTCAACCCCCTCTCTCCCGGAGTGCTGTGACGAATTAAACCGGTTTCACAGGCATTCAAAGTAGGAAGTACAGTGTTAAGTGCTAGCTGGGCTACTCCCTCAATAGAATCGCTTTAACATGCCAATGCGTTGGTTTAATAGTACGCTGGGCAAACATTCTGAGGTCAAATTCTTCCAGCACGGGGGTACCTTTAAAGCAGAGACGACGGCACCGAAATTTTTTGGCGCGCCTTCTCTTTAAAGCCCTGGCCAAATATGAAGACAGTACGTACAGTTATAATTCAAACAGAATTAAAAACTACACATCCCAGTTACCATGGTGGTGCTTGTGATCATTGCGTTTAACCAATGAAACAGGGCGAAAAATCAGTCACATGACTTTGGGGCAGAGTTTCGAAAGTCCCTTAAAAACATTGAGCACAGCATTCTCACCACCTAAGATTGCTTTTGATACCATCCTTACACAAAGCAGAAGGGAAATCTTAGTGCCTGAGCATAAAAAGAATAGGAGCATACTGCAACGCGTGTGAAGTCCATAAACGATATTAATTTTGGAACTTAAACATACAGTATATGGCTGGTCTCGGTTCTTTAAAGAAAACATACACACCAGTATTCCATTTCTCCCTAAACATTTTAAGCATCGAAGTCTTTAACTAACGCGATACCGGAGTCAACAAGCATACTTTTAGAATTTGATTAAAAGGGAATATAATATGGAATCGCGTATCTCAAGAAATTAATAACGATATAATTATATTCATTTTGCAAAATAACTGCAACGGACATAAAAACTCCCTTGCTTTTAACAGAGCGTTCCATAATTTCTAACCATGAAAATGCCAGGTGAAAGGATTTGTAAACATATTTTGTTAAAGCAAGTCAGTTTTTTCCGCAACACATAAAATACATTTTTCCAAGAAAGTTTAGCCTTTGTCACTAATGAAACCACTAAATAAAGACATAAATATAGAAATCTTAAGATTTGTTTTATTTAATGTTGGTAGCAGGATGAACTGTCAGGTTGAGCTGAGTGTATATTTTGTCGCAGAGTTGCTGCAAGATGTTAACAGTGAAAAATGTATTTAGAAATGAGTTATTTCAAGATGAAAATTTTCAGAATAATTGCAAATCTAGCAGGATAGAGAAAGCACAGAACACTGGCAGTTAGATTGATCAGATTAGTATGAAAAGTCATTTAGCAAAGGGAATGAGAAGAGTGACAAACTAGTATACTTTAGATCTTTTTTTCTGAACCAGGGAAAATCTGATCATGTTTCCCTATAACAATAATAAAAAAACTTTATTTGATATATCACCATTAAAGGTGGCATCTCAAAGCAATACAGTAGATGTAAAAACAGATAAAAGGACCACAGATTACAAAGTAAATGCATATAAGAAAGACAAGCAGTTAGAGGTGCTACCAAAATTAGAAAATGAAGCAGATACAGACACTAAGTCTTCTGAAAAGAAAGGTTCTGAGGTTAGATTTAAACTGGCCCTGGTGTATGTGTGTGTTTGTGTCTGTCTGTCCTGTGATGGACTGGCGCTATGTCCAGGGTGTATTCTGCCTTGTGTTCGTCGCTTACTGGGATAGGCTCCAAATCCTCTGTATGTAACGAACAGTTCTTTCCGGACCCTATGCGGACGACACAATCCAACGAAGTGGGGGAACACTGGGGAAACGTCATGCAGGAAAACGGGGCTGAAGACAGGGGGGCGTGTCCAAGGTGCGCTGGTGCACGGGGGAGGTGTGGCCGAGGCGAACAATCCAAGAGTAATCCTTAGGGAATATCCAAAAACACACGAGTAAGTCCAAAACCAGAAGATCCATCAGAACAAGATAAAAACCACGAAGACCGGGTCGGAACCGGCGGACAGGGACAAGGAACAGGGGTTAAAACCTTAACGGGACCAGGCGCTTCCTGGTCCCGGACTCGCACGATATGGAAATCAGATGCAGAGCCCGGAAGAGCGTCAGCGCCTGGCTTTTAAGGTGGGCAGGGAATAGGGAGCAGGTGCATGGAATAAAGTCTTGAGTGATAGGGCTGGAGCACCCTTAAGGAGGGGGAACTAATATCGTGACACTGTACTGGATAAAGAGATTAGAAATGGATGGAAGTAAAGGCACTGTGTGGATGGAACTATACACAGTGTTAGAAACCCACTATGAAATGGCAGCATCTCACTGAGAATAAAATATTTTATAGTGCTGGCTTAAGGAAACTGCCTTTCCACCTCTCTTGCACATCAGTATCCATACCTTGTTATTTAAACAAATTGCCTCTAATTATAAACATCTTAATATGCTGGCTCTGTGGATCCGCATCAGCTATGTTTGCCCATTCCTTCAATTCATGTGCATCCAACACACAGTTCAACGCTAGCAACTACACAAAATCGAAAATACAATCCTCACAAAGGCTAAACTTTCTTGGAAAAATGTCTTTTATGTGTTGCGGAAAAATGTTTACAAATCCTTTCACCTGGCGTTTTCGTAGTTAGAAATTATGGAACGCTCTGTTAAAAGCAAGGGAGTTTTTATGTCCGTTGCAGTTCTTTTGAATATAATTAAATCGTTATTAATTTCTTGAGATACGCGATTCCATATTATATTCCCTTTTAATCAAATTCTAAAAGTATGCTTGTTGACTCCGGTATCGCTTTAGTTAAAGACTTCGATGCTTAAAATGTTTAGGGAGAAATGGAATACTGGTGTGTATGTTTTCTTTAAAGTACCGAGACCAGCCATATACTGTATGTTTAAGTTCCAAAATTAATATCGTTTATGGACTTCACACGCGTTGCAGTATGCTCCTATTCTTTTTATGCTCAGGCACTAAGATTTCCCTTCTGCTTTGTGTAAGGATGGTATCAAAAGCAATCTTAGGTGGTGAGAACGCTGTGCTCAATGTTTTTAAGGGACTTTCGAAACTCTGCCCCAAAGTCATGTGACTGATGTTTCGCCCTGTTTCATTGGTTAAACGCAATGATCACAAGCACCACCATGGTAACTGGGATGTGTAGTTTTTAATTCTGTTTGAATTATAACTGTACGTACTGTCTTCATATTTGGCCAGGGCTTTAAAGAGAAGGCGCGCCAAAAAATTTCGGTGCCGTCGTCTCTGCTTTAAAGGTACCCCCGTGCTGGAAGAATTTGACCTCGGAACGTTTGCCCAGCGTACTATTAAACCAACGCATTGGCATGTTAAAGCGATTCTATTGAGGGAGTTACTAAATTCTTTAGATACGCTATTCCATATTATATTCCCTTTTAATCAAATTCTAAAAGTATGCTTGTTGACTCCGGTATCACGTTAGTTAAAGACTTCGAAGCTTAAAATGTTTAGGGAGAAATGGAATACTGGTGTGTATTTTTTTCTTTAAAGTACCAAGACCAGCTATATACTGTATGTTTATGTTCCAAAATTAATATCGTTTATGACCTTCAGATGCGTTATGCTCCTCTTCTTTTTATGCTCAGCTATTAAAATTTCCCTTTAGTGGTAAAATTCCATATAAATATTCAAAACTAAGCGGATTGAAATGTGCACAGTAAAGACATTAAATGATTAAATCTTTTCACTACCAACCAATGCACCACGAGTGCCCCTGTCGGTCATTTTGGCCAGCCAATCACTTGCCCTGCGGTGCCCTACGGTGCCCTGCGGGTTGGTTACTGCACCGCGGGTTTTAACCACTCATTTTGAATGGCTGCATCTGTACATTCATAACTACAAATACACTATAAATAACACTAATACAAATACCACTAATATTGCAACAGTAACACTATCACCAAGACTTACACTATCATCCTCTCTAACACTGACACAAAATACTACTACACTAATAATACTAATAATAACAGTAATGCTATCACTAAAACTAACATGACTACTAGTGTAAATTATCTAACCTCAGCTCTGTAATTATCACTAATATTAACAGGAATACTAGCATTAAAACAATCAATAGCACTATCATCATTAATACTCACATGAAAACTATCATTAATATTAAAAGTACCGATTGTACTCACACTAATATTAACATGAAGACACTAATATTAGTATTAGTTGCTGTCCGTGACGTCACACCACTCTTTGTGACGAAGGCGAGACACCTAGCCGTGGACAGTGACGTGGCGCCTGTTGCTGTGGTTACCATACTGATGATTTGTAAACAGTGGAAAAATGCATTTAAACTGTTACACAAATTTATCAACTTGGAACATAATTTTTAAGCTCTAGCATACAATTCCTAAACAATCATTTGAATAATAATTCTTTAATTTCAGATTGAACATTATTAACACTAAAGGCACTATGGTAATTGATCGATACAGGCTCTATTGAATGTTTTCTAGATATTAAAAACAGGGTCAAAACGGGTCAAAACTTCACCAATCCGTGAAGTTAATCGATTATTCTACGGTTCTTCAGTTGAATTAATTAGTTGTCGATAGATAAGTGATCAATAACTCTCCTCTGTGCGCTCCGCTCACCTCCCGCGGTCTCGCTCTCTGATCCTGGTGCTCTGGCTGGGGTCCGTGACGTCACAGCGCTCTTTCTGATGGAGCAGACATGTCTCCGCTGGAGGAGACTCCTGTCCGGAGCCCAGGGGGCTTTTCTTACAGATACAACATCTCCAAAAATAAAGGCGATTCGTAACAGCTGGAAATGGAGAGCGACAAACCAAGGAATAAAATTCATTAAACCAAAAAAAATAGTTTACTTCACAGACTAAAATAATTGTATAGCATACTCCCGGAGAGCAGAAGAGAAAGGGCACAAGTCCCTGTAATGAGCTCTTTTAAGCATTTTAAACGAATCTCCACAGAATAGAAACCAGGAGGATCAGACACCTGATCCTGAAGGTTGAAGAGTATCTCCTGGTTTTATTTCCACCCGAGCTCTCAGCTCCTCAGCCGGTTTGATGATTTAATTAACTGTATAACTGTTATCAGACTCTGTTTAACTGTATATTTATAAGACTGTCTGCGGGAGATGTGTGGGAGACGCTGAATCCCAGGGCTGGTGTGGAATCACACACAGACAGGTCTTCTGTGTGATCTGAGTCCCACTGCTCAGAGCTAAAGACTGGTCAACTGGTCACTATTGTAAACACAACCATTGGTCTGTTGCTGCTGAGAATCATAATGCACTGGTAAGAGTGGCAATACTCACAACCAATTAATTCAACTGAAGAACCGTAGAATAATCGATTAACTTCACTGATTGGTGAGAACGAATTATTTTCCCATTTTGACCCTGTTTTTAATATCTAGAATACAATTCAACTGAAGAACTCAGATTGTCAGGATAAAGAGAAGGATGGAGATGAGCTTCTGTCTGTTCAGGAGGTAGGAGTTTTGGTAAAGTACTGAGGGATCCAATGCTCTGTGTGTGAGTCTGAGCTGTGAATCTGACTGAGAGGAGATACATTTTTTATTCTGCCTGTGAAAAGTCTTTTCCTTTGCCAATCAATGTTACATCCCATTCAGATACTCTGCACAGACTGTCAGAGTGAGAGAAAAGGAGAGAGAGATGGACAGATAAGAGCACACATAGCGAGAGAGACAGGAAGTGGGAGAGAGAGGAGAAGGAGCAGGAAGACAGTGCAGGTGTTCAACCACACTGTGACCACAGGAGACAGGAGGCTTTTCTCAGCTGCTGAGGAGCTCAGGGCTCATGGCCACTCAGGCTCAGAGGCTCTGGCAGCAGTCAGGTCTGAGGGCTTCTTTTGATACTGACACTGGAGCTCTGAGAGAGCCTCCGTTCTGACAGGAACAGCCCCTCCTTTTCAACCCTGAGAGACACCCCGAGAGAGCTGTGAGACCCCTGAGACATCTGTGTAGGGAGAAGACCTGTCACCCTGTAGAGCTCTGAGCACTGGGCTCCCCTGTGTGCTTCACTATACAGCAACAGAGCTCTGACTGGACTCCCTGTGTGTCTCTGTACAGGACTAGATATCTGAACACTGGGCTCCTCCGTTTGTCTTCCTGTACAGCTCAGCTCTCAGCTGCCTCATCACACTGCACTGAGCATCACAGCATAAACCACAGACTCACTGTGGAGTCTGACCTGCAGTTCCAGTAAAGCTCTGACGAAACAGACCCATTTCCTAAAGAAGAGATAGTGCAATTTTACTGAAGATAATATGTCCTTCTGTAAAAATATGTTGTCATGTCATTATGTGAAAAGTTTTCATGCTGGCCCAGCAGGGATTGTGGCCTTAAATCACCACTGTTAGGCTGTATTAACAAGGACTGATTGTTTTTAATAATCATTATAATCATATATTATCATTAATCATCATCATTATTAATCATTTTGTTGTTTCTTTATGCTTTGAAACTGACTCTTGCTCTTTTTCTCCTGCAGTTGTTATGGTGACAAATACTACTGCTGCTATTACTACTACTGCAAATACTGCTATTATTACTACACCTACTACTGCTACTACAACTATGACAGCTGCTACTATCACTGCTACAGATACAACTGCAACTAGTAATATTTTACTGCTACTACTAAAGCTACTAGTACTACTGTTACTACTGCTGCAGGTACTACTGTTACTGCTACTACTGCTGCCACTGCTACTACTTCTACTACTATTAATAAGGAGGATGTGAGCTGTGTTCTCACAGTTCAGCCTCAGTCTATTAACAAGTGATGATTTTTTCTTTTTGTTGTTTTTCCAACTTTGAAACTGACTCCTGCTCTTCTGCTCCTGCTGTTGAAGTTCTTATAGTGAAGCTGCAACACAGCTTTGCTATATTGTTGAACTAAAGAGTTTAAATACAGCATAACTACAATACTACTTTTGTTACTACTGCTCATGCTTTTAGTATTACTACTGTTACTACACCTACTACTTCTGCTGCCACTGATACAACTGCAACATAAGATTTTACTGCTACTCCAACTGCTACTACTAATGTTACTAAAGCTACTAGTAGTACTGTTACTGCTACTAATACTGCTGCCACTGACACTACTGCTACTGCCACTACTATTAATCAGTCACACAGTTGGCTCCACACAGAGAGATGCTGGGTCACAGCTGGAGGGGCTGGAACATCTGTGTGGGCTGGAGCTGCACAGGGACAGACTCAGGGTCTGAGGGACTCAACTGGAAGAGCTGCTGTCCACCAGGCTCAGTACAGAGGGGACAATCACTGCTGGGCTTTTCTTTCTTTTTCATTTAAATTATTGATTTTTGATCAGAGCCACAGGACAGCCAGTTCTTATTCAGTCCTTGTCTCTGTAATCCTGTGATGACCTGAGTGACCTCACTTCCACCATGGGAACAGGCTCTCTTCACACTGTGCTTGACCAGGACCAGAATACATTGCTGTCCGGAGACACAACAACTTCTTTATGATTCACTGCAGGACACCAGTCATTAGACACTGCCTGACACAGGCAGCAAGACACACAGGACCATATTCAGGACACCACTCACTAGACACTGCCTGATACAGACAGCAAGAATTACAGGACCATATAAATATAATTGATTATCTTGATACTGATTTACAAATATAATACTTGTCTACAATTTTTTCAGGTCAATATCTGATCTCTTCCTGCCCTTGCAGCACCTGCAGCCCTGTGAGACACAAAGCTGCTCCTGTCTCTCCTCCCCTCCGCAGTGCTGGGAGTGTCTTCAGGAGAGGAAACAGTGATGTGGCTCTCATATATATGGAGAAGACTAAAAGGACCCTGTCTGATTGGCTGTCCCACCTGTGTGAGAAGTTCCTGCTGTCAGTCTGAAAAGGCAGTGCTGTGTGTGATTGGCGGGGCGGGGGGCTGTGTTGTTACTGGGGGTCTGGGGTGCGGAGCAGCAGCTCAGTTGTCCTGTGGGCTCAGGGGTGAAGACAGGGGTCTCAACTGAGCTCTGTCCTGATGACAATGGAGAGCTGCCTGCACGTCTTCTCTCTCGCTGTCCTGGTGCTGCACAGCTCAGCCAGTAAGTGTCCAGTATTTTCCTGTCATGTCTGAAATGTAAGATTATCTTAAATTAAAGTTTAGATGGAAAATGAGAAAAAAGTGGGTTGAAAATTGTTTCATGTTTATTTGACAATCAGCTTTGCTGGTTATTAAATTATTAAAATTAAAATAACTATACAAGTTATTATAACTTTTTTTCTGAGTGTATGATTGAGGAAACATAATTAGCTGCTTAGAATAGTTTTAGTTTGAGATCTTTGTATTTTATTAATCTACAGAATAATGCTAAAATATTCTTAAAATTATTCAAATATTTTATTAAATTTATTGGTATTATTAATTTCATTCAATTGCCTAGACCCACTTTATTTTTTAAATCACCCATATTAATAATAATTCCACATCCATCAATGTACTTTTAATCATAAGGTTATAGTTTTCGATAGAAAAGGAGCAAGAGGACTGTGGTTGAGAGATTTTATTTTAAATGAAGCTTTGCGGGAATTTATCAAAAATTGTTCAAAATGATTTTTGTTTGAGTTTGCAAGTTCAGAAAAAAATACAATCTATGGTAATTCTATTCAATAAATCAGCATTAATAATATTTACACCATGGATGCTACATGTACTACACTCATCTCTCTTGTATACCTGTTGGTATAATAACATGTTATTAATACATAATTTATACACATTTAGAAACGATGCTGTATAAGACATGTCTATGTCAGGCTGGGTCAAGAGTGTTTTTTATGTTACCATGTTAATCATCTACACTGGTCATTATCACTATCTTGATAATTTGTGATTTTATGTAGAAATGTTACATGAAAATTAGTATATAAAATCTATTTAAAAAGTTGTTTACAAATCCTAATCTGTTGCACTAATAATAATACAATTATTCATATGTTAGCAGCAGTTTGAGTGATATGCTGGAATATGTGACAAATTAGAAAAAGTATTCCATAATAATATAATAGCATACAGGCTGATTCAGAAATATTTAGCTTGTTGATTGTTTCATTATCACACAGGGTGATTCAGAAATATTTACCTTGGATTGTTTTTTGCTTTAATTTGCTCAACTCTGTCTCCTCTATATGGTATAATTGTATAATTTACAATACTGTAAACTAATAACGTTCTATCACAATGGAACACGAGTTTTTATAAAACCTAGAAGGAATACTTGTTTTCCACACCTGAAGAAGGCTCCACGGCCAAAACGTGTTTTCTTTCTTCTTTCTTTCAGCACGGAATAAACCTATCAATTATTGTATAATTACAGACGGATGCACTAATAGAAATAAGTTTGTTATTAAAGGCTGGAGTACGTTTAAGTTTCTGATATTTTCATTAACAGATATACATACAGTAAATGTGTCATTAAAGATTAAAGTGCTAGAGAATTAAGTTTTAAGTTTTAATGCAGATATTATGTCTCTTGTGTGTTCTGTCTTTAAGCTGTATGACATTCAGTTGCTGTGAAAACAAGTATTTCTTCTAGGTTTTATAAAAAAAACTCATGTTCTATTGTGATAGAACGTTATTAGTGTATATCCTTCCTTATACAGAGATATAATCATGAAAAATCTAAAATACTGAAAACGTAAAATAGTGGAATCCTAGGACAATTGGTTCTTGTAGTTTTTAAAGGGTTAAAATAAAATTAATATTAGTATTATCTGCTTCACGCAGACAAGGTTTGCTGTGTTAAGACATTGTAGAGACATGCTGTACCGTAAAGGTCACATTCTTTACTGGTGTAGAAGTTAGAAAATGCGGAATTTAATATAAGTTGTGAAAACTTAGTTTCGCTGGTGTATTATTAGCAACTGGGGTCTTATTAGTAACTGATGTGTAAAAGCAATAATTTAACAGTTGTTGGACAATGTCATATTACAACAAGAATTTAAAAATGAAAGTTGTGGTTTATACTTATACAGGATTTGACTGCTATTTCACAGCCATATATTTTAATTTGTGTTTTAGATTTATCTTAGTTACGTAAGGACAGGATGACAGGGCTTATTTTTGGTATATTGTGAAGTTTTATTTAACATTTGTATTCTAATTTGTTGTGTGCATCAGAAATGAATAATAAAATGCAAGTACCTAAGTAAGGCTAATACAAATTAAATATTAGGTACATAACATCATATGACATAAAAAATATAAATATTAAACAGGATTTCACTTAGAGATTTATAACCACAGGACTTGTTTTTTAGCAGTTTTTCAAGACAACATCACAATAATCTAAATAGTCACAGTATGCCTGTCTGTGTTAAACCTATCTGGTATTTGGTGAAAATGTTGTGCTTTAATATAATTTAATCAGACAATCATGTGTTCAATTTAGATGTTGAGAGGTAAAGGCAAGAAATACATTGTTCACAGTTCACACTGCATCTCAGCACCACAGCAGCACAGTAGTGAAGCACCTGGCAGCCACTGACCCCAGTTCCCAGAAACACAAGAAGACAAGTCCCAGCTCTCTAAAGTCATGCACTCACCACAGTTACTGTCCACTGTAGTGACCACAACTCCCAATAACACAGGAACACAGGCATTACAGACACTGTCCACTGTAGTGGCCATATGCCCTAGAAAATATACAGGAACTCAAGACAAAGCCAACTGAAGCCATACAGTAATTGCAGACAATATCCACTGCAGTGACACAGCACCCAGAAGAATTGTATTTTAAGAGTTTTTATGTTCCGATTTAAATTCAGCTTTATGGATATTTATTAAAATTATAATCTTATATATTATTTTAAATAAATATAATTTAATCTGTGAATCAAGCTTTAATTAAGGTCTTTAAAGGTCAAATCTAAAATAAAAATACACTGTTTAAATATTTAATGTTTCGAGAGCAAAACAAATTATATAAATGAAAAATTATTAAAAATAATTGTGATAATGATGGAAAAGATATGTTATATTCTTGTCTATCTGAAAAATACACATTTTATTTTTTTCATTTTGTATTTTCATAAATCATACTTTCAAAATCAACATTTTTAAAGAGAGTCATAAATGTGTAAATACAGAGAGCCTCTCCAGTATCTCACACACAGTCACTGTGCTGGTAGACTCTCCAGTATCTCACAGACACTTTGCTGCTAAACTCTCCAATATCTCATACACAGTCAAGTCAAACAGGAAAAACAACATAAAAATATAAATACCAGGTTTGATTCTGTGTAAATGTGAAGTATCCTGTAGATGTGTTTATAAGTCTGTACATTGTACATTGTACTGTATAACATTGTACATTGTATGTATAAATGTATATTGTTTCAATCTCTGCAGGCAGTGCTGATGTGAGGCTGGTGAACGGTGCCAGTCCCTGTGCTGGGAGAGTGGAGATTTATCATGAGGGACAGTGGGAGACAGTGTGTGACGATAGCTGGGATCTCAAAGATGCTGCAGTGGTGTGCAGACAGCTGGGCTGTGGTTCTGCTCTTTCAGCACCAGGAGATGCTCACTTTGGACCAGGAGGTGAACCAATTTGGCTGGATGATGTTTCCTGCACTGGGCAGGAGTCAGCACTCAGGGACTGTAGATCACCTGGGTGGAGAGTGGAAAATTGTGGCCATCACGAGGATGCCGGTGTGCTCTGCTCTGGTAGGATAGTTTATATTAATTTCTTTCCAACTAGGTCTAAGTTGAAATACCACATGTATCAATCTATTTCCCTGTTTTCTATCATCCTAAACTAGGATACACTAGGATATTGTCTGTGAGAAGTATTATGTTCATATTTTGTGACAAAGCCCAGAGTCCTGTCACAATGTGGGGGGGTCCAGACTTACTGGTCACTTTAATTCATTTTCTTAGATCTCTCAGTGTTTCTGTGACAGTGACTTGATCTGCAATGAATGTGTTGAATGTGTTCTTAATAATTTGCAAATTAAGTTTTGCTCAGTAATTTTCTAAGATTCCAGCACAGTGAATAGCATTAATACTCTTTATAATTCCTCAGAAATGTGTTCAAATAATGAATATTATTGCTTTCTCTTCCTATCTTTTCTGATATTCAAACATATTGAGTGGTTAGTGATCTCTGTTATTGTTCTGATATTCCAGCTCATCAAGGGGTCAGACTGGTTGGCGGCAGTGATCTCTGCTCTGGGAGACTGGAAGTGCAGCACAGAGAGACCTGGGGCTCAGTGTGTGACTCTGACTTCGGCTGGCAGGATGCAGAAGTTGTCTGTAGGGAGCTGGACTGTGGGGTTCCCTCACAGGTGCTGAAGGGGGCTCATTTCGGGAAGGGAGAGGGACAGGTCTGGACAGAGGAGCTCCAGTGCCAGGGAAGTGAATCTCACCTGTCCTTCTGTCCAAAGTCCTCCACAAAGACACAGAGCTGCACCCATGAGAACGATGTGGGACTGGAGTGTTTTGGTAAGAGGGGGATAATTCATTTCATTTTGTTTTTAATGGAGCTCAAAACTGAAGCTTAGAAGAGAAACAGATAAGTGTTGCTATAGCTCTGATTCAATACTGGGGATTGGTGTTTAACCATGAAAACTCAATACGATGATCTTCTGATCAACAGTAACTTAATTAAACCATAAATTACCAGCCTTGCTGATGAATAAAGTACTTCAGATTGAATTGGATTGAACAGTAACACGTTAGTGAGATACTTATATGACAGTAATTTAAAGCTCAGTATTGTAAGTATACTTGAAGATGCCATTGAGGGTAATTGCTGGTTGTTATGTTATGTTGTGAAGCTGGTTCTCTGCTCTCTCCCCTATACTATCTGCAGGATACACAGAGTTCAGGCTGGTGAACGGCTCTGACTCCTGCTCTGGCCGAGTGGAGTTACAGTGGCTCTTCGGGGACTGGGGGACAGTGTGTGATCTCTACTGGGACCTGAGAGACGCCAGGGCTCTCTGCCAGCAGCTGGGGTGTGGGGAGGCTGTAGCAGCACCAGGACAGGCCTGGTTTGGACAGGGCAGTGGACCAGTAAGAGCTGATGTGTTTGAGTGCAGGGGGAACGAGAGCCGTCTCTCACACTGCACTGTCTCTTCATGGGGGAGAGCAGGGTGCTCTCATGGACAGGATGCAGGAGTCATCTGCACTGGTGAGAATCATGTGTTTAAAACACAGTGACACTCCCTCTGCTTACACACAGCAGCACACTGTTTTCATGATTAACTGAATATCTGCTCTGTTACACACTGCCAGTTATGTAAGAGATGCAAAGATGAAAACACACAACCTTGTCATATCTATCTCAAATATTCCCTCAAGGGATTATTAGGTTGTCATTTTCTTTCTGATGGATAGATACACAAATACACTGAGGACTAAAAATCAGTTTTATATTTATATTGATTTCACTGATGGTTCTAAAAGATGAAAGAAAGTTCTGTAACTTAGTATCCTGTAATTAACATCTGACCTACTTAATTAGTTTAATTAATATAGCCCAACTACACAGGAGCCTGAAAAGAAAGTGAGTCTCAGAAAGTCAAGGTTTACAGGTGTTATGTACAGCTGAGCCCCACACACAGCTGACACTCCACTGGTGAAACATCACTCCTGTGGACAGAAATGAGCTCCTTCCTTCTCTTTTACAGAATCAAATATGACCAGAGATTCACATGGAGCAGGTAAAGAGAGAATGAGTACTGTCTTGTGACATCAGTACTGTTTTAATTGTAGTTTCATTTCTGGTGTTAAATTGCTCCTCTCACACACAGTTCACAGTCTGATTTCTCTCTCTCTGTTTGTTTCACAGGCTTCCCTTCTTCAGCTGTACCCCCTTCCAAAACACCAGGTATGAATTAGCCCCTGTTCTGTATCTCCAGGGCTCTCAGTTTGTGTTGATGTCTCTGTTGCTCAGTGGAATCCCAGATCACTCAGTGAGGCAACAGCTGTGTATGTGCAGTTTTTTCTGTGTGTCACAAACACACTCGAGTCTTTGGTATCTACGGCAAACACATCTATCTGAATACTGCAATTTGACACTGGTGGAGCTATTGTCTCTATGCCCAACAGTGTGTCAGAAAAAATAACTTATCTGGTATACTGTTTATGAACAATGTGGAATATGTTAAACTTACTGTATATATTAAATATATATATACATATATACTGCTTATAAATAATCTGTTACAATAAGTGTATATATTAAATTAATCAAAAGTTAAGAAACACTGTACTTGAAATGAATCTGCTGTGCCTAGTGGGCCGAGATAATCTTCAACTTGTAACAGCGGGTCATGGTAATCTCTAAGAACTCCTGATCTTTGACCCTAGACCTCTAATTCTCTGCTCCTAGATCAGCTGTCTCTCAGGCTTGTTGGTGCAGGAGGCGACTGTGCTGGGAGGCTGGAGGTTTATCACAATGGCTCCTGGGGGACAGTCTGTGATGACTCCTGGGACCTGGCAGACTCCCAGGTGGTGTGCAGGCAGCTCCAGTGTGGGACGGCCCTCAGTGCCCCAGTGCCGGCCTCCTTCAGCCAGGGAACTGGACCCATCTGGCTGGACGAGTTGGGTTGTCTGGGGAACGAGTCGTCTCTGTGGGAGTGTCCCTCAGCAGGGTGGGGACAGCATGATTGTGGACACAAGGAGGATGTGAGAATCCTGTGTTCCGGTAGGGGAGATAATTAAAATTACAATGATTCAGATTATTTATTCCCACATTGTGGATATGGCTTGCATCTAGAGTCCCTAAATATGTTTGACTTGTGAGAATGTGAGGATCTTGTGTTCAGTAAGTTAACTAAATAAAATAATCCACATACTGGAATTCCACATTGTGGATACGGTTTGCATCTGGAGTGCTTAAATACATCTTGTTGAGGAAAAGACTGAGCTGGATGCAGAATTAATTTTAAAATAAATATTTATATTTATGATACAGTTGTGAATGCACATATTCACATCCCAGCAAAAATAAATAGAGAGAAAGAAACTCAAGATAAATTCCCCTCCACTAGTGAATGGGGATATATTCATCTCAGTCCTCCAGTAAAATCTAGGGTCCAAACTTTAAACTTCTCACATCAATAAGACCTGTTGTCTATTTGGGTGTATTTGTCTTGGCCATTATCTTTCATGATTTTCTGCCTCAAATGTTTCATTTTGATTTGTTCCAAGAATGGCTTCTGGTCAGATCCTGATGACCCACACAGTGTTAAATGTCAACCTGAGCCACGTTTTCTCCATTCACAACGCTGCACTGCTCATCCTGAGCCAAGAGTTCTACTTTCATGCCTCAGTCTCTTAGTTGTGCTGTTGCTGAATAGCCAAGCTGATCAGAATGACGTTTTGGGTCAGAACCTGATCAGGTAATTGGATTTTAAAGTTCTGTGTGATGCACTGTCCAGATTCTGAATGAACAGAACCACACAGTCCTGCCTGTCACCTTCATGTCAACTGTGTTATTGAACAGCTGTCATTGTTTCATTACATATTCATTTCATTTCATTGCTCATTGCTAGTTGTTTCTTACCAGTTCAGAATGAAACGTTGGGCTGTCTTGTCAGGGTTTGTTTCCATTAACTTTCCCTGCTGTCTTGACAGATTACACTCTGCTGAGACTGTCTGCAGGCTGTTCAGGACAAGCAGAGGTTTACTACAATGGCACCTGGGGCAGTGTGTGTCAGAACGGCATGACTGACTCCACAGCTGCAGTGATCTGTAAACAGCTGGGCTGTGGAGACAAGGGCACCGTCAGAGAGACAAACTCCAGGCTGAGCCCGGACCCCAAATGGCTGGACTTTGTCTCCTGTCGCAAACATGACTCCACCCTGTGGCAGTGTCCCTCCTCCCCCTGGGGTCAGAATGACTGCACAGACCAAGAAGTGGCTAATATCACCTGCTCAGGTAGAGAGTGAAGAGTGATGCTGCCTTCCTCTTAAACAGCTCTGCAGTGATTGTCTTTATCTTGAGCAGCTCTGTGGATTAGTGTTTTGCCAAGTTCAGAACATAATAAGAGCTTTCAACTGAATTATTATCAATTTATATCCAAACATGTATAAAAATGAAAGCAATGTCATTGTTATTCATTTTATAATAATAATGTTTTTATATGACTATTAATTCTTGAAGGTCTTAGAAAAGAAGCTGACAGAAGCACTCCAGCTCCTCAGGAGCAGCAGCCTCAGCAGCACTGCCCAGGTGAGATCAGTGTGTAAAACAGTCAGAGACACTGCAGCCCTGAGCTGAGGAACAGTAACCATACAGCTCTCTTCTAGAGCCACTCAATACCTCACTAATCTCTACTACAGCCACTGAGCTGAAGACACTCAGTAACCTCTCTGCTCTCGTCTACAGTCACAGATCTAATGACACTTGATAACCTTTCTGTTGACTTTCAGTCCCACTGGCTCTGCGCCTGGCTGGAGGCACTAACTGCTCTGGCCGGGTGGAGCTGCGGTACGAGGGCTCCTGGGGGACAGTCTGTGACGACTCCTGGGACCTGCAGGATGCCCAGGTGGTCTGCAGACAGCTGGGCTGTGGGGACGCAGTGAGTGCAGCAATAGAGGCCTCATTCGGACCAGGAAACGGCACCATCTGGCTGGACAAGGTGAACTGCACAGGCAGTGAACTTCACCTGTGGGACTGCTGTCACTCTGGACTGAATCAGACCGACTGTCAGCACAAGGAGGATGCAGGGGTTACCTGTACAGGTGAGGAGAGTCTTAGAACTGTAGATGAACAAAGTAGCATATTGATGGAGAAGATACACTGTTACACTTATTTTATCACTGCTTAATATCTAACTGAACCAGCTAAAATCATCAGTCAAAAGATTGGGATGTTGTGTAGCCCTGTGTATGTGAACAACACTAGTCTTTAATTCAGAACAAGACACCTTTCATCCTGCAATCCTACATTTGACCTCAAGGAACAAATGTAAAGTTTTTTTATTAAGACCACTGTGGATTCAACCTGCTGTAAAACCAAAGTCAATATATTGACAGTTCTCCTATCTCTTTTACAGGTTTGTCAAAGACAACAGCCAGTCCAACAATAGCTACAGGTGAACAGAAATCCTCCTTGTCATTGATAACTCCTGTCTTTCTGTCTCTTCAGATTCCCAGTGTAGCTGTAGTGTCACCTCTCCTCCCTCAGTGTGAAGCTCAGTCTCTTCAGATTCTCAGTGTAGCTGTAGTGTCTCCTCTCCTCCCTCAGTGTGAAGATCAGTGTCTTTTGAGATTCCCAGTGTAGCTGTAGTGTCTCCTCTCCTCCCCTCAGGGTGAAGATCAATGTCTCTTCTGATTCTGAGTGTACTGTAGCTGTAGTGTCTCCTCTCCTCTCTCAGTGTGAAGATCAGTCTTTTCAGATTCCCAGTGTAGCTGTAGTGTCTCCTCTCCTCCTTGAGTGTGAAGATCAGTGTCTCTTCAGATTCCCATTGTAGCTGTAGTGTCTCCTCTCCTCTCTCAGGGTGAAAATCAGTAATTTCATCTTCCCAGTGTAGATCTAGTGCTAGTGTCATCTCTTTCCTCACTGATTTAGTGACAGTCCTGATGGGTAAGGTTGGGAATCCTTATATTCTTCGTTGATTTTGGGTTAACCCTGAAGCCATGATAGCCCCATATGGGAACAGGAGGAGAACAAGACATGTGTTGAAGTGTATATGAGCCCAAGAGCACCTCTCCTGATCCCTGTTCATCTATTGTCTCCCCCTCTCTCAGGCAGAACCAGGACAACACCCCAGACACAGCCACTGGGAGGTCTATCTGCCTCGCCCCTGGTCCTCCTGCTGCTGGGGGCTCTGCTCTTCGTGGTGCTGGCCCTGTTAGTGGGGCAGCTGATCCAGAACAGGAAGCTGAGGAAAGGTAGGGAGGGAAGTCGCCATCCACATAGTGACCTCTAGTGGTCATTTCTGTCACTCACATGGAGTTGATATTTATATAATTACCTTTTCCTCACACAGCCCTATCTAAGGGAGCACTTGCCCACTATCATGATGCTGTCTACGAGGAAATAGAGTACAAACTGGCTAGAGAGGGAACCTACAGCGCCCCCAGGAGAGGTGAGTGGAGAGAGTCTTCAGGTGTGATTAGTCTCCACCCTCTAAGGAAAATCTGAGGACTTAACACTTGTAGAAAATCTCACCATACTGGTTTAAAACCCATGGGATTTTTTTTCTCAAATGGTGTTAAAGTAACTGAAGAAAATCAGCACTGCTCCGGTCCTGATCTGCCTTATACACACAAACTCTGAGGTACTGTTCACACCCTGGCTTCTTCCACAGCCAGTGGAAGACAATGAGTCTGCTGTCTGACTGCAGGTATTATTGATCTGTCCTCCTATTCACAGGGAGATTCCTCTCTGACGAGCTGCCCTCTGGATACGATGATGTGGAGGACAGTGAGGGAGACCCAATACCAGGTGAGGGGAGTCTGCTCTTCAGTGTTGCCTCACACTAGCCTTATCTCAGCAAATCACAGATGCTGAGCAAAACTAGATCTGGTCAATACTGGGGTGGTAAACAGGGTGCTACTTTAATTGGTTTTGATAGAAAAGGAGACTGCAGAAGAGCATGCTGTAAAAACTGCCTTTCAGATCAGATTAATCAGCGACCCTAGAGTTTTGGCTTAACTATACACCACAAAACATTTAAGATCACACTTTACAATTACTTTGCAGCTCTATGGTCAAACTAAGTCTGAGTCCTGAAGTGTACATTCTCTGTCTCTCTGTGTGGTTCAGGAGACTCAATAGCTTCTGTGAAAGAAGAGATCCCAGAGTACTATGATGATGCAGTCACTGTACCTCAGAGTCCACACGCCTTGTCAGGTGGGTTATTTCAGTCCAGTCACATGGGGAATCTCTGCACCAATCCCACTGAGTCTGAATCTCTCTACTCTCTCTTCTATCTCAGCCTCTGAATACGGAGTCTGTACTATTCTGCACCAGTTACATGAATCTGACTCTCTCTCTGTGATCTCAGCCCTGCACACTCAGTCTGGGTCACTGCTGCCAGTGTCCAGCTCCTCTTCAGTATCTCATAGGGTTCACATCATCACCCTGTCTGTCCAAATACAGCCAAACATTCTCTGCCCTGTTGTCCTTCAACATCTTATTTGAAAATCTAGGAATTGTTTTACATTTATTACAGTTGTGAATAGGACTGGAAATCAGGTTCCCCCTGAACTCCTGTACTTAGAGCCTGGAGTTTTAGTTCCTGTGTGATGTTGAGTTAATCAGTGTGTTCTGATGAGCTCCAGCAGTCCTGTGCTCTAGATAACTCAGTGTGCTGATGTGTGACAGTGAAGCTGTGCTCTGTGTGCTTTAGGAGAGATGATGTCCTCTGTGAAAGAAGAGGCCCCTGAGTACTATGATGATGCCATCACTGTGCCCCAGAGTCCAGACACTGTGTCAGGTGAGTTAAATTAAATAAGACTAAGGAGTACCCCCTGTACCAGCCCACAGTAGCCTTTGTTATTAGAAATAAATCTCAACCTAATTTCATATCTGCAAATAAACACTAACTGGAAATGAAGAGGCCAGTTTGTGTCAGAATGACAGAGACATTACTGACCTGCTCTTCTGTTCACAGGGAGACTCCTCTCTGATGAGACACCCTCTAGATACAGTGATGTGGGCGATGGTGAGGGAGACCCCACTTCAGGTAAAAGGGGCTACAGCCAGGGGGCTCAGTGTGGGTTAGGTAGTTCAGGGATGGGAAAGATAACCTCCAGTAATCCATCTCTGTTGCACTGTCATCCAAGACAGGGGGGAATCAGGCATTTTGCAGTAGCGGTAGCTTCACTCTGTCATGTCCTACAAGGATCAATAACAGCCAATAAAGGCTGAGTGACCTGAATTGTACAAAGTTAGATCACAAAGATCAGAGTGTCATTGAAACCCACCTACTGACACACCTAGCCAATCAGATAGCCAAATTGATTTAAACTGATCAGCAGCTGATTAATGATGAGGGAATGAGGTCTGGGCAGAACAAAGCTTTAGATTCCCCAAGACCAGGAATTCTGTTCTCTGACTCCAGAGAGAATTACTAGGCTCAGAAATTACTAGGTCTTCCTCACTGTGGTTTTAGAGCATTGATACTCCATAAGTATAAGTAAATTCTACACTGAATCATCAGTTCTTCCAAAAAGATACAATTTAATTTTTAAAAAATCCTATTTAACACTTTTGACTACAATATTGTAACATCTATTCTGTATACTATAACTGTTAGTCCACTAATAGCCATTGATATCAAAGCAGATTACGTCTCAGATTTGTTCTATTATGCTTATTTTTTTGTTATGCAAATTATAATTATATTAATAAATTGTATATTGTTTGGTTAGAATACGTGTGAGACTATAGATTATGATGTTTGATTAGTTCCTAAAAGTCTACAAGTACTCTCAAAATATACTGCTATAATTTCTGATTGTTACAGAAAATTAAAATCCCCATTCACTACACTATTGTGACTATGTAAGTGTTTTAAAAAATCTAGGTACACCTGGCTAATGTCATCAATTCCAATTCCAATTCCTATTACAGTACATGGTTAGGGGCTGTCAAGCGAGGAGATGTTTGCTGAGATGTTGAGGTATGAGATTCAGTGATCAAAGCAACCATGAAATGTAGTTAAGTTCTGGGTAAATGATTGTCAATCAACCTTCCAGGAATGATAGAAGGCAAGAGCTAATTCTTGCTTCTACTTGTCCAGATCAACTGGAAAGACCAGATTGGAGTTTTGTCTGACCCTCATAAAGAAAGCTTGCCTTTCTGTTGTTTTTAGAAACTTTTATTTCTTCTTTAGATAATCCCTTAGTTAAAGAGCGCCTCTCTTGGCTAGTGGGAGCATCTTTAGAACAGGGAGATAGGCTCCCATTCATCTTGTAACAGTTGGGTTCACAAAGAGAGAGATTTAACTGTAAGTTGTAATGTCTTTGGTTTAGAAGGTTTGGTTTCTCTTTCTTTTATGTAGGTGATCTGTAAAAGCTGAAAAACTTGGTAGCAGTTTGAGGATTTTCAGGGTGGTTAGGATGTAGGTGTCTAAAAACACCTTGTCAGCAAATTTGTAATTGTGTGCTGTATGTTTGTTGTGTGTAATTTCGTGTGTGTTGTGTGATTAATAACAAATATTTAACTATTGGGAATATATTTGGCAAAATCTTTACAAGTTGGAGGCTTATGATTATGACTTTATGATTTAATTATTAATTTATCTACTCAGTCATTTCTGATATTCACAATTTTCATAATACTTATTTGTATCAATATTATGTTAATAACTGAGTCATTTTTAAAAATATGAGTCTGTGTCTCTCTTTCAGGTGTCCCCCACGCTGGCCCTGGAGTGGACAGGGTCCTGCCCACACTGCCCTCTGAAGAAGGAGCCCCTGCCCCTGACAGGACTGACTACGATGATGTTGGGGATGAGTCTCAGGGAGAGGATGGGTGCTGTGAGACTGACAGGGCTGTCTGGGAGAAACTCCTCCTGCAGGTCTAGACACAGAAGAGCTTCACCAACAGAGTCACGCAGTCTTAGAACAACTCTGAGCACTGAGACTGTCTGTGACTTGAGTCCACGTCACTCCACTGTTTCCACACTGACACTGTTTGTGACCTGAGTCCACTTCACTCCACTGTTTCCACACTGACACTGTTTGTGACCTGAGTCCACTTCACTCCACTGTTTCCACACTGACACTCTCTGTGACCTGAGTCCACTTCACTCCACTGTTTCCACACTGACACTGTCTGTGACCTGAGTCCACTTCACTCCACTGTTTCCACACTAACACTGTCTGTGACCTGAGTCCACTTCACTCCACTGTTTCCACACTGACACTGTTTGTGACCTGAGTCCACTTCACTCCACTGTTTCCACACTGACACTGTTTGTGACCTGAGTCCACTTCACTCCACTGTTTCCACACTGACACTGTGACCTGAGTCCACTTCACTCCACTGTTTCCACACTGACACTGTCTGTGACCTGAGTCCACTTCACTCCACTGTTTCCACACTGTCCTGCAGCTTGTGTTTTGCAAAATTGAGACTTGAACATTCCATTTCTGCTCAGCCTTTCTTTTAATACCTTTTGATGTTCCAGATATAGGAAATAAAATTGTTGATTGATGTACAGTTCTGAATGTACCACTTTTGATGGGAATATTTTTTAATACGTTTTATTAAAGTTTTGCTTTGCAACAATCTTTGGTTTTGATATGCTAATTTCTAATGTATGACATTAAAGGTATCATTAAAAATGAATGAGCCCTTGGTCACTCGCAATGATAAAATCAAAAGAAAGAAGAAAGTTACTTGTTTGTTTCAAATCATAAGTATCACTAGATCCACACAAAGGACAAAAAACACTGTACACAAAGATAGACACAACATGATACAACCTAAATGTTATTTAAATTTCCCTACAAATCAAGAGAAATCATGGGTCCTGCAAGAAAACACTGTACAGCATCACTAATCCAAAACCTACAGAGAGTTACAAAAGCATCTGGATTTAAATAACTGGAACACAGGAAAGCTTAAACTATAAACAGGAATGACTTACATTGTAAAACTCATGATCATAAAGGGTCAGGCCTTTTTAAACTAACTTGCTAAAATAATATCAGAATGTTTTTGGACTGTGGTAAAAAAAATAATTAATAATTGCTTGTACTTATATAGCACTTTTCTGGACACTCCACTCAAAGCACTATACAGGTAAGGGGGACTCCCCTCAACCACCACCAATGTGGAACCCCACCTGGATGATGGGACCACAGCCATAGTGCACAAGAACACTCACCACACATCAGCTATTAGTGAGAAAGAAAGAAGAGTAATGAAGCCAAATCATAGATGGGGATTATTAGGAGGCCATGATTGGTTAAGGACAATGGGAAATTTGACACATCTTTGTAGAACAGAGGGACAGTTAGTCCTCAATAATATCCTCTACTCTTTTTGAAAGAGGTCCCAGCATTTTTAATGGCCACAAAGTCAGGACCTCAGTTTTACATCTTACCTGAAGGACAGAGCCAGTTTACAGTATAGTGTCCCCATCACTATACTGGGGTATTAGCACCCCCTGCTGGCCCCAATAACACCACTTCCAGCAGCAACCAGTTTTTTTTTCCCACCCCAGGAGGTCTCCCATCCATGTACTGGCCAAACACACACTTATTTAGCTTCATTGGGTTTGTCAGTTGTGAGTTGCAGAGTGATATGGCTGCTGGCAAGAAACTAGACCACCTGAAGGAAACTAATGCAAACATGGGGAGAAACCACTCGGCTCTACTCAAGGACAATTTTTATCTTCCACCTACGATTTCAACATTTTCCTTGGAAGATGTCAAACCACAGAGCCTCTGCTGCACCTCAGTGCCGGCTGTAGTGCCGGCTGTAGTGGACATCCTGTTGAACATAAAAAGCATATTGAGTTCCTTGGACATGAAATTACCAGATAAAAGCCATTTCTCGTCACTTGCTCAGCGAACAGGCTCAGCGCAAACAGAACGCAGGAGTCTCAGAGTGGTGTGTCCAAGTGGCTGTAAAAGGGCAGGCCTCCACCAGTGCCACAGCTTAGCTGGTTAAAGTGCCTGTCTAGTAAACTGGTGAACCTGAATTCAAATCCTGCCAGTGCCTTTCTTTCTCTCTTCATGGTAGAGTTTATCATTATGGACAGCAGCAGGCATCTGCCTTAAGTTTAATGTAAGTGTTCATTTCTGGAACTTCATTTCTGGAACTTTTCAAAAACAGCACACAAATTGCAATAGATAAAATACTCATCTTCCCTGTCAGTGCAGAATTACTACCAGCTGGCAAGAAAATAAAAATGATTTTTAGTCTTTAGCCTTAAACCTATGAATGTAGAAGAAAAGATTATATAGAAGATAACCCTTAGACGTTCATCGAAAGCTCAGTAAACGATAAAGCAGAGGCTCATGTTCTGAATTCTCCTCGCATCTGATTTAAATTGTACACTGTGTAGACGTCACTCTTCCTAACACAATTAAAGAGCCGCAGGCAAAAGTGCCTCTCAGGAGTTCAGTTCAGTGGCAGAGCACTTTCATCGCGTGTATAAGGCTTTGTTTTCTATCGCCACTCTGGATTTCTTTTTAAACATGATATCTTATCTGTGATTATCTTTCGTGTGACTTCCCCCGTGTGTGAATTTCAGAGCGACACATAAAACCGTTTTTCTGTTTTAAAGAGATGTTTTTTTTAAAAACAGACCAAATGAAAGACCTAGTAGCTAAATACAAGTAGGAAACACGAGAATCTAACTGAGAAAATTTGGATCGGAGCGATGTATAGTATTACTAATAGCGGCACTATTACAGTGGTGTCGTAAGAAGTATGCCATCAGGGCCAGTGGCACAATGGATAATGTGTCTGACTTCAGCTCGGAAGATCATAGGTTCTATTCCTATCTGGTTTGTAAGGTTTTTAAACCACGCATCTCAGCGCTGTCACTATAGGGTGTGCGATCCTACACAACCTTTCTCGAATTCTTTCCGCACTTTCTTCTTGTTTCACCACCGTTACTGTTGGACCACAGCCACAGAATTGAGAAGAGATACGGTTCCAAGAAACTGTCTTTAATAATCACGTTGAAAAAGGTTATGTTAAAGTTTTTTTTTTACTTTAACATAACCTTACATTTGCCTGTTCAGTTCAAGTTATTTTCTGTACCCGCAAATTCCACCATTATTCTGTTGTCTCCTGAGAAATACAAGTTTTGTGTCAAATCACAATAACTAATACAAAGAATCTATTCAGTTAACACCCAGATGTGTACAGAACACATTTAAGACTTACACCCCCTTTAAATATGTATTTCCTTCATTTAGGTTTTCTTCCCTCCCCAGGATACCTGCAAATTCACTATTGCATATTAAAGGCTGTACATGCATTACCTGTAATACACTAAAGGACTGAAGGACACCCTGACTGATTGTGCCAGAGAAAGTGACACACATTGTGTTTTTCTACATTCTACATTCACAGGTTTTTGGCTAAAGACAAAAAAAAATAATTATCATTTTCTTGCCAGCTGTCAGTAATTCTGTATTTTATCTTTTTATGGATTTCTTGAATAACAAGTTGTGCCAAAAACGAAATGAACACCTCCATTAAACTCCATTAAATGCAGAAGAATGGTGCTATTTATAAAGATAAACTGTACAGCAGGATAGGCAGCACTGGGATTTGAACACAGCAGGCACTTTAACAAAGTGAGCCACAGCACCAGCAGAGCAGTGTTTTTTTATGGCCACTTGGACACACTGCTTTGATACATCTGCGTTCGGTGTGCGTTCTGCCTGCTTGCCGAGGAAGTTGAGGAAGGATGGGAAATGGCTTTTATCTGGCAATTTCATGACCAAGGAGCTCAATATGCTTTTCATGATCTAAAAGGTGTCCACTAAAGCCGGCACTGAAGCGCAACACAAAAAAATGTAGCTGGGGATCCTCAAATCAGGAGTGCAGAAAAGAGCACTGTTAAACACCGTTGTGAGTGCAGAACATTTGATAACAGTGTTCTTTAAACAAAAAGTGAAAATAGTGAATTTGTCTTTCACTTATATTATAAATATATAGTTATAAATTATAAAGCAGAGACTCGTGTTCTGAATTCTCCTCACATCTGATTGTCTTGCTTTGACCTTTAAATTGTACATGACCTAAACGTAGCAGCATCTAAACTGGACAGTTGCTTTCAGTAGCTAAAGACCTGCCCAGACTGACGTTGCACAAACAGGGTTTCGGCATGTTTTCCGTCTCCGCCTGGGGGGGAAAGGACAGTAAAATAGCAAGGAAAATACAAGGGAAGAAAATGAAAAAACAGTGCTCACTGCAAAACAAAATGAAAAAGAACATTAAAAACATATCTGGGGAAAAACAAAAACACAGAATCCAACTGCGAGAGCTTTTTCAAGTTTTCGGTACTCCATCATGCTCCTCTCATATAAGAAGATATCTCTCATTTATCTCTGTACAGGCCAGCTGGGGGTCCACAGCTGATGGTAATTTAAGTAAGTAGCTGTGTCAGCATCTGTGGGCTGCAAAGGAACGAGTAAAGGTTTATTCCATCCTGAATAACGTTTCGGCAGTGGAGCCTTCTTTGGGTGTGGTACAGAGTAAAACTTTACTTGTTTCATTTATGTTAATTTAGACCTGATCTCCAGCAAATACCTAAGAGCACCTAAACTCAAGAGTTGCTTTCAGTAGCCAAGACACAGGCCACACTGCTCTAGGTGAGGCTCGAATTCACAACCTCGGCATGACTCCGCTGTGCACTGCTGTATAAGTACCACGTGCTGACCGATTGCACCACTGGAGCTGCATGGTTTATATTTCTGTACATTGTACATTGTACAAGTTGCACAAACACAGGGTGAAACGTGGTTTCGGCATGTTTTCCGTCTCCGTGTGGGGGGAAAAGGACAGTAAAAGAGAAAGGAAAATACAAGGGAAGAAAATGAAAAAAAATAGTGCTCACTGCAAAGGAGGGAGGAGATCCCAGGTTTTTTCATTTGTGGAAGTAGTGAAAGCAGACGCCCCTATTCTGCTGTGACCTGGATTAAAACCAGGGTTGTTGTAGCCACAATGCAAAGGTGTGGTCATTAGACACCCGTGGGGTGTTGTTCTGTTCTTGCTAATTGTTTCCTGCCCGTCGCAGGCAGGAGTCCACGCGAGGAAGATGCGCTGGACAGAGCTCAGAGGGGGCAGCTGGGTGGCTTTCCTTCTGAGTGACGTTCCTGCAACACTCTCCCGCTACTCTTGGTGCGCTCATGCCACAACACAGGAAAGCTGGAGCAGGTGGCTGTGTTCGGTGCGCACAGTAGAAATAGCTCAGTTGGGAGAGTGTTAGATTGAAGATCTAAAGGTCCCTGGTTTGATCCCGGGTTTTGGCATTTTGTTTCATCGTGCCCTTTGTTCCTCTCTCCAGCACCCCCTGCCTAAAGTGATGCTTCCCTTTCTCAGCCCGAAACACAAGTGAGACACCAGCAGCAACCCCCCGCAGGTTCCTGTAGTGTAGCGGTTATCTAGTTCGCCTAAGATGTGAAAGGTCCCCAGTTCAAGACCAGGCAGAAACAGCCTCTCCTTGCACGCTCCTGTACTTCACAGAGGTCTTGAGCCACCGGTCATTTGTTCCCAATGTATTTCTGGTGCCTTCCTGCACTCTTGTACCAAACGCACGTTCCTTCTGTACGCGGAGCTGATCATTTGCAATTTGGCTGTGCCGACAGACCAAGATGAGCTCTGTCGGCTCAAGAGCAGCGCAGGACCTGCAAGAACAACAGAAAGATTAGCATCCAGCGGGGGCCTCTTAGTGAGCCCAAGATCTCATCAAGAATCGACTCCAGCAACAGGGCTGGGCGCATTGTTCCATACTCCAACCACTCTCGGTGTAAACAGGTTCCTCCTGGTCTCTGCTTGAAATGCACTGTCCTGTGTTTGCTTTGGTGTAACTGGCTTCCCCTGCATGGGCAAATGTGAAGAAGATCCTTAGTAAGTCATTGAAGAAAACCGAGAAGAGGTCGGAGTGGCCTCTGTCGTTCATCAACAATCCAGTCAGGCAGTACTCCTCTGTAAAGCGCCGATTGGCTTTTTTTTGCCTTCATTCGTGCAAGTAGTAAAAGCAGACGCCCCTTTAGGGAGCCTGTCAGCACCCACAGCTTTCCCCTTCTGTAAGCTCTCCATAGCCTCTCAGCTCTTCTACTGTCAAATCCCCCTCAAGTACTTCCCTATCTTCTTCACTCAAAACGTTTTCTAGCTTTGAGGTAAAACAATGAATTTCTTCATCCTTTACCTCTGTAGAGCTGTACAGTCTTGAGTAGAAGGCCTCGGTGCAGGAGAGGATAGCACTCGGCTCTGTTCTCTCTCATCCCTCCTCATCAACTACACTTTCCATGACAGACTTGGAGCCTACCACTTTCCTGATAAAGAAGCGAGTACACTTCTCATTTCCTTTCCAAGAACTGCACTCTGCTTCTTAACAGCACTCCTCGACTACTTTCTTCCGCTATGCTCCGGATGTCCTTTTTTAAAAGGGTGATATCCTCGAGCACATCGAAGCCACTGTGCAGCATCGTGTAGGGACGCTGCAGCTGCCTCTGTTTCCTGGCTAGCACTCCTCTCTGTCTGGCAGCAGCCTTCCTTCCTTCAGCCATGAAAAAGGCCTTTGTCCTCACCTTCACCTCCTCCCACCACTCTCCTACTGACCCGTACAGACACTGCAAGGACAGCCACTGTGATAGTTTCTCCTTGTAGCGGGATACTACCCCCTCGTTCTCTAGCAGCTTTGTGTTGAGTTTCCAGAGGCCTGGACCAAAGACAGTCCCGCCCTGGAGTTCCACTCTACACCCTAAAGCCTGATGATCTGAGAAGAAGACAGGCTGAAGAGTGACCCCAACAACTTTCACTCTCACTGAGACAAAGCAATAGTCAATTCTGGAGCTGCTATTCCTCCCTGACCATGTATATCCTGCTGTTGTGGGATATATACATCTATATGTGTCTGAGAGTTTAAAGTCTTGAACTCAGTTTTGCAGGGCCAATGAGCTGGAATCCAATTTTATCAGAGAGCTAGACTGCCTGTCTGTGTGCTCTAAGATACAATTAAAATCCCCTCCCACTATCACGTCTGTGCTACATAACAATAGGGGAGAGAGTGCCTTGAGTAGCTCCACCCTTCCTCCCACGTCAGTAGGACAATACACAGTGATTAGCCGCAGGTTAACGGTCCCCCATTCCACATCCACACACAGCAACCTCCCATCTATGACCCTCTGAATACTTTTCAATTTGAATGCCCATCCTTTGAAAAGAATGGCCACGCCAGAGGCTCTGTTGTTATTGTCCCCTGACCAAACAGAAGGCCATTTATCCCACCTATCTTCAAAGCTTTTATACCTCTCATGATAGGCTAAAGCACACTCTTGCAACATCAACACATCTCCCTCTCTCTGCTGGAGGTAATCAAAGACAGACTGGCATTTAACTCTGTCATTAATACCTCTGGTGTTAAGAGAAATTATGTTTAGAGCCATATTACATAAGAAAGTGGAACCAGTCTTTACAAAACACATTTCTCTTCTGTCTCACCTGTTACCTTCTTCTTTTTCTTCTTACCAGTTTCCTGCCAGCCATCCTCTGAATGAGCCTTCATCAGGGTAGCAGCAGTAAAAGCATTCACGGAGTCCATTTCAAGGAAGGGGGTAGAGGGAGGGTTGGAGGGGTTTCAGCTGTCCCCATCACCATGCTCTCCTTCCTCCTCGCTCGGGGAGAAAACAGAGTCATTTTTCCTTTTCCTCAAGTCCAGCTCCTGGGAGCACTGAGGGGAAAGGGGTGCAGCCGATGCACCAGTCTCCTCTTCCCCCTCACCCACCAGCTGCTGCAGATCCTCCGTGATGGACTGGAACTTGAACTTGAACTTTATTGCCATATGTAACCGGTACTGGTACAATGGAATTCTTACTTACAGAAAGTCTCTCGTTTGTAAAACAAGTGTAAAAAACAAAACAAAGTGCAAACAGTGCATCAAGACAATGTACAAACAAACAATAGACAACGTGCAAGTAAACATGCAGACAGTTTGAATGTAAACAATACAGACGTGTAAACAATGACTGGAGACGTACAATAAATAAATTACAATGAGGTAGATGGTGATGGTGTAGGTGTGGTCCGAGGGGGATGGCTAAATGTGTTCGCCAGTCTCACTGCTTGTGGATAGAAGCTATTGAAGAATCTAGTGGTAAGTGACCGTATGCTCTTATATCTCTTGCCTGAGGGCAGTGGGGTGAAGAGCTCATGCCCGGGGTGGTGACTGTCCTCTGTGATGGCCAGAATTCTACCACGGCAGCGGTCCTCATAGAGCTTTTTAATCTCGGTGAGACCGCAGCCGATGATCTTCTGGGCCATCTTGACCATTCTCTGCAGTGCCTTTTTTTCTCGCGAAGAGGTGTTGCCATACCACACGGTGATCCCATTGGTGAGGACGCTCTCGATAGTGCAGCGGTAGAAATTCACTAACACATGTGTTGGCATCCCCCATCGCTTGAGGCACCTCAAGAAATAAAGGCGCTGCTGAGCCTTCTTCATGATAGAGTCAGTGTTCACAGTCCAGGTTAGATCTTTAGAGATGTGAATTCCCAAAAACCTAAAGCTGGTGACTGTTTCCACTTCCGTTCCATCAATACTGAGTGGGCTGTGAGTGTGTGGCCTGTGTCTCCGAAAGTCCACTATTAGCTCTTTCGTTTTCTTTATGTTCAAGTCCAGGTTATTGCTATGTCACCACCTAAGCAGCTGTACAACTTCATCCCTGTAAGTGGACTTGTCATCATCACTGATCAGTCCTATTATAGTGGTGTCATCGGCAAACTTCATGATGCGGTTGTTGCTGTGTCTTGCTGTGCAGTCGTGAGTAAATAGGGAGTACAACCTTGGACTCAGACAGCAGCCTTGTGGGGTTCCAGTGCTCAGGGTGAGTGGTGTTGATGTTTTATTGCCTATCCGCACCACCTGTGGTCTCTCAATAAGAAAGTCCAGCAGCCAGTTACAGACAGAGTTGCACAGACCTAATCCCCTGAGCTTTGTCACCAGTTGACTGGGTATGATGGAATTGAATGCTGAACCGTAGTCCACAAACAGCATTCTCACATACGAGTTCTTAGTGTCCAGGTGTTCCAAGGTTGTATGCAGAGCCAGGGAGACAGCATCATCCACTGATCTGTTGTTCTGGTAGGCGAACTGCAAGGGGTCCAGGGACTCTGTGATGGAGGAGTTGATGTGTGACAACACCAGCTTCTCCAGGCATTTCATCACCACAGATGTTAATGCTACTGGGCAGTAATCATTCAGGCATGTCACTTTTGTCTTTTTGGGGGTTGGAACAATAGTGTTTTTTTTAAAGCAGGTGGGGACCATGGACTGTGACAGGGAGGAGTTAAAAATGTCCGTAAACACTGTGGTCAGCTGGGCTGCACATGTCCTCAGGACGTGAGGTGGTATCCCATCACCAAGCAAGTCTTCCAGGTCCTGAAGCAGCAAAACAGCCCCAGACCATCACACTACCACCACCATATTTTACTGTTGGTATGATGTTCCTTTTCAGAAATGCTGTGTTACTTTTACGCCAGATGTAATGGGACACACACCTTCCAACTTTTGACACACAAAAGTTCAACTTTTGTCTCGTCAGTCCACAGAGTATTTTCCCAAAAGTCTTGGGGGTCATCAAGATGTTTTCTGGCTCATCAGTGGTTTTCGTCTTGGAATTCTGCCATGCAGGCCATTTTTGCCCAGTCTCTTTCTTATGGTGGAGTCATGAACACTGACCTTAACTGAGGCAAGTGAAGCCTGCAGTTCTTTGGATGTTGTTGTGGGGTTTTTTGTGACCTCTTGGATGAGTCTTCGCTGTGCTCTTGGGGTAATTTTGGTCTTTAGAAATGGCTTTATAAACTTTTCCAGACTGATAAATCTCAATCACTTTTTCACACAGGGC
Organism: Lepisosteus platostomus; assembly: GCF_059453375.1. Classification (NCBI taxonomy): domain Eukaryota; kingdom Metazoa; phylum Chordata; class Actinopteri; order Semionotiformes; family Lepisosteidae; genus Lepisosteus; species Lepisosteus platostomus. The sequence goes on along the minus strand of NC_142615.1, from coordinate 16,033,846 downwards.
CATGTAGGTTTAATTTTTCCCTTAATAATAAAAACCTTCATTTAAAAACTGCATTTTGTGTTTACTTGTGTTATCTTTGTCTAATATTTCAATTTGTTTGATGATCTAAAACTTTCAGTGTGACAAACATGCAAAAAAAAAAGAAATCAGGAAGGGGGCAAACACTTCTTCACACAGCTGGCTCTGTGGCGCAATGGAGAGCGTGTTGGACTTTTAGGCCTTGATAGAATGAAGTCATTCAAAGGTTGTGGGTTCGAGTCCCACCAGAGTCATGTATCATTTTTATTGAACCTTTCGAAATCCTCTAGGGATTGGTGTTGATCAAGTCAAATACAGGACTTCTTAAGAGTCCACAGTTAAAAATGAACCAGCAGCCACAAGAAAGAAATTAGCACTGGACTGTGATCACATCACTCCTGTCCTGGAGTCTTTGCACTGGCTTCCTGTCAACTTCAAAATCCTCAAGCTCAGCTATAAGGCTCTCCATAGCTTGGCACCTCAGTACCTGTCTGGGTTATTGCCCTACTCCCCACCTCACAACCTTCGCTCTTCTAATTGTGTTTTCCTATCTGTCCTCCAGTCCATCTGGACTACACTCTATGGGTGACAGGGCCTTCTCCTGTTTTGCCCCAAAGCTCTGGATCTTTATCCCCAAGGATATCAGTCACCTTCTCTAAACTCCTTCAAATCCAGACTCAAAACCCTCTTCTTTAGAAGAGCTTTTAATGCACTATTCTTTACCCCTCTGTTCCTACTGTATTTAATACCACCATCTATTGTCTCCTCTAACTGTGTATTCTCATGCTGCTTATCTTGTGTATTTTTTTAACTTCATTGTTGTCATTCTGTAAAGTGCTTTGAAAAGCCACCTTTAAAAGCGCTATATAATGTAAAGATTATTATTATTATTAATAATGAACAGTGCATTTAACACTGAGCACATGCGGTCCTTCTTTGCAAAGGATTGCAAAGGTTGGGAATTAGCTTTTCACTCGTGTTGTTGAAGACCGTATCCTGGCTGTGTTGCAGGAAATGTCTGGATGCCATCACCGGATCAAGGAGAGGATCAGGGTTTTGGGAAGTCTTTTTGATGCCTGACACTGTGTGTTTCCTGGTTGTAACGGGTGTCATTCTGGACCTAAACAACAGAGAACACCATTGAAATCGCTGAACTGCCTAGCGGACACTTTGTCACCTTCTTCTGACCTGTAATTAATGTGATTCTCTGAAAACGTGGCACGTTGTATCTGTGCTACCTTTATGGAGGGTGACCACACTCATAAGGATCATAGATTCGATCACAAGCATCTAAAAACAAGAATGAGAAAATGACATCACGCTATAAGGCTGAATGGCACGAATTCTCCTGTTCCTTCTGCAGCAAATGTGAGTTTTTTTGCTTCTTAACACTGAGATAGTTGGAGATATTTGGCAGCTGTGGGATTCCAACTCAACCCTCAAAGAGACTGGAGCTTTAATCCAGCTCTAAACTAAAAACTGGGTGACTTGTAAGGGCTGGTAGGAGAGGAAAATAATAAATGCTTCTTTTTTGGTCTTTAGCTACTAAAAGAAAGGAAAAAATATTTGATTATTATTTATTCACCAGTTGTTTTGATCAAATTATTGTAACGCAGTGCCATATTAAGGTATAATATGTACATGAACGTCATGTCTGAGTCGATGATGGCAGCTGAGTATCGCTGGAGGACAGTTCATCATGAGTGGGTAAGCCTGCATAATGAGGGAGAAGAGATCGGCCTCTCTGATGCAGTGCCCAGTGACACTAACCTTCTGTCCTACTGTTCTCTGCTAATGTAGAGGGTGAATGCTTATTTAGGTGAATGTAAGGTTTCATTCTTGTAAAATATTTCCGAGCACTTTTTTTGTTGCTGAAAATTAATCTTGTGCATTTGAATGAATTCCGATATTGTCACCTAATTCTATACATTGTTTCATCAGACTAGAACTTTTATAGGAGCTCAATTGCATTTATGAATTGCATAGTGATAGTATTTCTTTCCGTTTAAATACTTCAGTCAAAAATGTAGAGAAGGTGCTCCTGTTTTCACCATTATAAGAACTGTGATGCACCAGTAATATTTACTCTCACAAAAGTATTGTAATTGTATTGTTCTGTTCTGTAACAATCTTGAGTGACACAAACCTTCTGTTTTACTGCACTACACTTCTCCAGAGGCCAGTTCAGCACACAAGGATCCTCAGTCAAACAAACACTGCAATCGCTTGATAAAAGCCATTCCTCATCCTTTCTCTTAGTATTGGTGCAACTTTTGTATCCAAAGAAGGCGATTTGACAATGAGAGTCTTCATGAAGGCATGCACAGCTTAAGGCACATGAAGCTGAATCCGTGAGCTGATTGACACAAAACAATGTCACTTCACATTATCCGCAAAGCTGTTTTGCTTGTCTGACCACCTCTTCGTACTTTACAGTGAGCGCATATATTTCAGTTTCTTCTTTTGTATTTTCCTTACTATTTTACTGTCCCTTTCCCCCATGTGGAGATGTATCCACTGCCAAAACTGCTGTCTGATTATTTAAATTATCTGTAAAACTGTTACATGACTTCATCTAATTGTAAATTTATAAGACAGTCTGTGAGACATTTGTGAGAGTAGCTGAATCCCAGGGCTGGTGTGGAATCACACACAGACAGGTCTTCTGTGTGATCTGAATCCCACTGCCCAGAGCTACAGACTGGTCAAATGGTCACTATTGTAGACACGACCATCGGACAATCGGCTACAAATAATCAATATACTGATCATATTGTCACTACTGGTGTTTATTACATAAATACTATATATAAATAATAAGATAATTCCACACTCAAGTGTGTTATAAAACATTTATAAACATTTTGGGAGGCTGACATACAGTAAAGAAAGTAATACTGAAGGGCTGGAAGTCCTGGAAAGCGTTAATAGAACCTTCTTGCTTTCGACCTGGAACAGAGCCCACAACTGCCAGATCAGTGACCCCTGAGCCCAGTTCACAGAGAGGAGAACCAGGGGCTCTTCTATGTCTCTAAGAGGGCTGGGAGGAAGGATAAAAGGGGGAAATGTGACATGAGTCCAGGCTGTTCTGTCTGATATTGTTCATGTAGCAGCACTGATTGTCTGAATATCTTCTGGTTCTGGATTGTGAGGATAGAGAGCAGTACGGAGTTGAGATCCTGTCTGAGTGTGAGTCTGAGCAATGAATCTGACTGAGAAAAGAATAATGATTTTTTATTCTGCCTGAGAATTTTCCTGAGAATTTTTCCTGATAATTTTTCTTCTTTTCCAAGTGGTGTTACATCCCCTTCAGATACTCTATACAGACTGCCAGAGAGAAGAGGAGCGAGAGATGGACAGATAAGAGCACACACAGCAAGAGACACATACGTCTTGATTTACTTTGAAGCAAGTGTTCATTTCTTTTCAGGAACAAGTTGTTTTTGAACTTCAAGAAATTCATACAACTTCTGAAAGATAAAATACAAATCTTGCTTCTCAGGACAGAAGAAATGCTGCAAAAGAATGCCAGTGATTTGTGAAAAGCAACGGGAATGTGTCCCTCTGCAGCTGTTAAACAAAGGGCTGGTGGGTCAAACGCACTCAGGGACATGCTTCAGATTGTGATGATGTAAACATAATCTCCGCTAAAAATTGAAGGGATTTCTTCGCAAACCCTCTTGAATGTTGCAGGAAATCTTCGTGTTTTACTCGTGTGCAACTAAAACAAGTAAACAATTCAGTACCTAAGTCAATGTCCAAGAAAACCATCCTCACGTGTGGAATTTTTCTTTAACTGGCTGTTGGGAGAATTCATTTATACACCCGTTGTATCCTTAGCAAAAATATTTTAAAATTAGAACACAGATTTGTTGGAGAACTTGACAATCCATGACAATCATTATTAAATGAGCATTATAGAAATGTGCGTTGATATTTTTAATATGTACCTTAATTGTAATATATATATATAATTGCTTTGATATGGATGTTCATTTGAAGGAATTGAAGAAACTATGAAGGATCGCAGAACAACCAAAGATACATTTGGGCATCTGCTATTGGTAAAGATTAACGAATACAGTAAGTGTGAAGCTTGCACATACACGAGAGAAAAAGATCAGTTTAAATTCACTTCATTAGACTGACGGTGTGTATAGCAATGGATGGTTCCGATACATCGACCTCTGGGTTATGGGCCCAGCACGCTTCTGCTGCGCCACTCTGCTGACAGCTGTCGTAGTGTGATTCAACACAACTGCTCTATCTTTGCTTTCTAAAAGTGCGCCCGAGATGAAAAGTTTCAACGGCAAACACAGACGTCACTTTGAGCACTTGGTCTTTTATAGTACGAATCATCACACGCTGCTCTACATGGGCGTGTCTTCAAGATCGTTGAGAACCAAACCTTCTGCTTTCCGAGGCAACTGATTCTTTCCTTGTTAATTCACAAATCTTCAATGGGAATCAGTGAAACGAAAACCAAACACATGTACACACTCGCGTCCAAGCCTGAAAGAAAAATGATGGAAGCATTTGAGAAATAACAAGAGTAGTCTGAACAGCTCCAGTCTATCAACTGCTCTACAAAGTGATCGCTACTTCCACACCCAGTTTATAACGCTGAAAATGATTCAGGAAGCACAGCAAAGTTCTAAAAGCAGTGGTTGAAAAGCGTCTAGATACATAAAATGACAGTTTCTCAAAAGTAAAATCTTAAGCTTTTAAATATTGTCATCCATATATTTTCGTTTTTCTCTTTTTTACATAACACGCTTTCGAGAAATAGACTGTCTTGTAATGAAGGCTGCATTAGAAAATGTGTGTCTAAATTAAAATCGGGTTTATGACTTCTGCGTTTTTCAGCTTTCTTAGCGCTTGGGTCTCGATTCAGATATTGCAATGAAAGCAACAGGGGAGTAAGTTTTCCTTTTCTAAATCAAAGGTGATCTGCTCACAAGGAAGTATAAAAACTTCAGCGTTTACTTTTTGAAGACCGCAAATTGTCGAAACACTATTGCTTCATAAGCTAATAAGTAAGGTTTCTGAGCACGCATTGTATTACTAATGCTGTTATTAATAAAAAAAAAAGCTTAAATTCACATAATGGAATTTGGACGGCTCAAAGTAGTCTATTCTTTGTACAACTTTACTTGCCCGCTGAGTAGAGTTTAAAGCAACGGCAGCAGAAGTAGCAGTAATAGCAACAACGTTGTTAGAGCGTCACAATACACTCTATGAAATTATTGCGGCTTCAGATCGTTTTGTTCTGTTGAAGCTGCCTACAGGCTCTGAATTGCTGACATTGGCTGTGATCTTTTTTCAGGTTTCATGTAATTCTTCACATATTTGAAATATTTAATTCGGGTTCGCCTAATACACGGTGCAAACCGTACCTGCAGCACAATGCTGTGGCACATGAAGCCGTTTTGTTTATCGGTTGTAAGGATTTAGGAGCGTACTACAAATCGAGCAAGCGAAAAGAAAATTAAACAGGAGTCACTTTTTGGATTGCTAATTCATTGTGCTCTGTTCGTCTAGGTTCAAATCCTATCCTTGTCATGGTTAAGGCCTGAGACGTGTGTGTTTTTTCTAAACGGTGTTTGCATTTGTTTCCTCTTTACTCCTGTAAACTCAGGATTTTTTTTTTCCTTGGTGGCAACAAAACGCTTCTGTAAATGGTAGACTCTGCTTTCAAATTAGCTGCACCAGGCATTCGGATACAGAAAAACACAGGGATTTAAAATTCAGGAATATGAATGGCCAATTGCTTACAGCTAGGGTTTTTACGTTTTCTTATTTAGCGATTTGTGTATCAATCTTTTAACAATTCATTAAAATGCTAACAATATGTAAAATCAAAACAACAGCACCGTTAAATGCCGGGGAGACAGGTAGTTTTTTTTTTTTTTTCATCAGATGCCAATCTCTAATGCTGTGTGTGAGAGCTTACGTACCTTTCCTTTTCTCACATTTTCTGACAACTATTCCAAAGGGGCACCCTGTCAGCTCCTAATACTTTTTAAAAGTCTGCCTGCATGTTTGATTATTGTCGTTTTATTTAGAAAAAGTTCAATATTGATCATAACTAAAGAAAATTAGGATCACGAATAAAAAAAGGGCTGAAGATGCGAGTCGCTCTTGAATCAGAGCTGGGCGACACGGGCTTCTGTTCTGATATGATTGTACGAGAAGCAGGAGGAATCTCTTCTCTCCTATGGAGCATGAGCTGAATCAGGAGTGAGACATTTCGTATGCTCGTGCATATGTTAACACATGACCTACATCGTAAAACTAAATTAAAAACTAACATTAAGTTGTCAAAGACATTCATTTATATACAAACAAGAGACAGACATAGTAATGATTCTACATTAACTTGTCCTGCACTGATCAGACTAATTGAAATGTATGAAAGCCCGTTTCCGCCAGGGAGTTACAAAAAACGCGCTATGGTATCGCAGAATCCCGACTAAATAACTCAGAATTGCGACTTAGTAACTCAGAACTCCGACTTTATATCTCACATTTGCAACTTCGAAATAGCCCATATTTCATTGTCTGTCCTTTTGTTATTGTAACGGATTCGGGTTCTAGCTAGCAAGACCTGGGTTTGAGCCAATACAGTGAGGCACGAAGTAGGGTAGGAGCGGCGAGGGCACAAGCCCTAGAATCCGAATTCGTTACAATTACAAAAGGACAGACAATGAAATATGGGCTTTTCGAAGTCGCAAATGTGAGAGATAAAGTCAAAATTCTGAGTTTTTATGTCGCAATTCTATGATTCTAAGTCACAATTCTGAGATACCATAGTGCGTTTTTTTTACTCCCTGGCTGAAACGGGCTTCCATTGGTTCTCAGTGCTGCGAAGCAAAAGCAATCTCTGGAAAATCAGACAAATTATTATCAGATCATGTCAAAAGCTGATCAGTATTTCTTTACTGGGAAGCAAAGAAATGCTTGTATTACACATTTTAATATGACATGCAATTACACGTGAAAAATAGTAAAATTATTTTCATTGCGGTACATGTTGATAGAACAGCCCCCACGATAAAGGAAAGTGTGGACGGACGTGTCGCATGTTCCGTACTCTGTCTGACAGCGAGTTTAACACACTTTCCTCGGAAATTAGAAACTAATTGAACAATAAATTAATCTGAGCAAATTTTACACGTGTGGGTGATTTAATTCTGTCGAAATTGCGTGGAACTCCTCCGCTGAGGTCAGATACACACGGGAAAATGTTCAGGCGGCTTCACGGAGTCCCGCCTCAGACTGAAATCAGGTTCTAATTAGACGCTGAGAACAATCCGGATCTCTGTATGTAATTGATTGTGTTGATTGAGCGGTAGTGTGACCAGGTGTGCGGTAGCAGGTCCTGCCAGTATAAAAACCTAGTCACCGCGTTCACACTTTATGCTTTCTTGCTTCAACAGTTTTGTGGTTTACTTATTTTACTCCTGTAGCAATTGAGCGGGACGTTAATTTGGTGATGCGCTCGTTTCTCTTTGTGCTGTGCCTGTGCACAGGGGCCGGGCTCCCCGCACTGGTTTCCGCCGGGCCGGCTGGCTGGGACTCTCGGGAATTGGCGCTCCAGGCCGACCTCCCGGCTCCTGAAGACGCAGCCCAGTTGGAGGACTTGAACCTGGCAGATGCGCCCTCCGAAGACCTGTCTGCAAGCGAGAACGACTCGCAGTCATTGGCTCCCGACTTTCGCCGCCTTCCCGTGTCCAGAGACGCGTACTCGCCCTACTTCGACAAGGAGAAGATGAAGCCCGAAGCCGGCAGCCGCCCCTTACCCGTCTACATCAAGAGCGTCCTGTTTCCTCCCCAGCGAGGGCGGCAGCCGGCTCGCCCGGCCATCGGGGGCACCCGAGGAGTGGCTGTGTGGTGTGATTCCAGCAGGATGTATGTGAGGGTCAGTCGGCTCCTGTTCGGCTTCAGCTGTCGGCCATCGGAGGTGACCTTGGGCAACTGCAGCGTCAGCCGAACCACACGCAGTTACTTCTACTTCATCTACGGGCTTCACGAGTGCGGCACCGAGCGATCGGTAGGCGGGTCTTCATCTACAGGCAGTGTATCAATGTGAGCTGTAGGGCCAGTGTCGGGGTTGCCTTTCCTGGGAATATCCCTTCCTCTGTGACCCTGCAGGTTGTCCAGGGCCGCCTGGTGTACTCCAACACTCTCCGCTATGCCCCGCCCTCCTCCAGTGCACCTGTGCATCGCTTCATTCCCTTCTCTGTGCCGGTCAAGTGCTCCTACAACAGGTAGGCAGGGCTCGGCTGCTGAGAAGCCGCTAGGAAAGTGTCCAGATGCCCCTCATCCCCTCTGTTCTGCAGGTTCCACTACTCCTACAAGGTTGGCTATGTCCCCACGTGGGCCAGGAGAAGGACCTTCTTCAAGGACCTGAAGAACAAACACAGCTTTGTGCTGCTCACCACCAACTGTAAGCTCCTTGAGTGAGTGGCTCCTCCTGCCTGCAGGGGGTGCTGTGTGCAGGTGTAATGCTGCCTCTCTCTCTCCAGCCCGCTGGGTCCGGCTCTCTCCCAAGGATGAGTACTTCCTGGGTCAGCCCATGTACTTCCAGGCCACTGCCTACTTTGCCACAGCAGAGCAGAGGCTGTACATCCACTCGTGTTACGTAACGGAGAAACCAGACCAGCACTCCCAGCCCCGTTTCCCTGTGATCGACAACTTGGGGTATGGCCCCTTCTGGGAGGAGAGGTGGGCAGGAGCCCCGAGAGCCTGCAGGGGTTCATCCTTGTCCTTGTCCCCAGGTGCATGGTGGACAGCAAGGCAGATGGCTGCCTGTCCAGGTTTGTCCCCTCCAAGCAGAAGGATGTGCTCCGCTTCACAATTGATGCCTTCCTCTTCCAGAAGAAGCTGTCCAGGAAGGTACTGCTCTCAAAGGCTGCTCAGCCTTCTTGCTCTACTGATCCATTGTCTGCTTTTCCATCCATGATCTAGATGTGAACCAGACTGTGGCAGCTGTAGTGCCTAGAGCTGCCAGCTTGCCTTCACTGATGGCAGAAGGTCTTTCTCTGTCCCTCTATTGGCCTTGATCCCTTAATGCTGTGACCTTCCCTCTTGCAGCATGAAGTGACTGAGCTGTACATGCACTGTGTCATGGCTGTGGCTCCTGCTAAAGCAACACCAGGGACCAAGTCCTGCACCTACAACAGGGAGGCTAAGAGGTACTTCTGCAAGGAGCCTGCTGAGGGTGCTCTGGGACATGCCAGGTGGAGGCCTCACCTGTCTTCCTCTCCTCCAGGTGGGAGGAGCTGTATGGTGACCATGAGGTCTGTGCCTGCTGTGATTCCAGGTGTGCTGGCAGTCGGAATGAAGGTGGGTCTGGTTCTCTATCCCTTGTGGATGCATCTCTGCTCGAGACAACCATGCTTGGACAACTGAGGAATGATCCCATGCTGGACAAATACTGTTTAGATGAGTAGCATCACTGTGGGACTCTGGGTATAGCGGATCCCTCACTCCTGGGTGCTGCTTGTCCACAGGTACCAGGAGCCTGGTGACCAGCAGTCGGGTGGCTGTGGCACCAGTAGAAGCTCCTCTGGATGTGGGAGCTGACTGGACTGAGGATGAGGAGGGAGACCCTCAGAGCTCCAGTGAAGATGCTGAGAGCACCAGTGAGGATGTGGAGGGAGCAGAGGACTTTGGAGATGTTGGCCAGTGGACAGGTAGGGTCTGGCAGGAGGAGCTCCTGTAGGGGTGGTGTCCTGCAGTTCAGCTGGATTGTACTCCTTCCATCCCAGGTGCTTGAATGAAGGCTCCAGCCTGGCCCTTGTGACTCTCCTGCCTCCACTTGCCTTGTAATGGCAACATTTCAATAAAGCTGTGAAAGACCCTTCTGCCTGCCCTTGTTTCTTTATGGTTTATAGGTTTGAATGGGGTGGAGGAATTCAAGGGAAGTGAGACCCATTAATCAATGGAAGTATTTGTGGGGGTTCCCCTTTCAAGAATGCTTCCCGTATTGCTGCCAATGAGGACTGAAAATGGCTGGAGTAATAAAGCGTTGTAGTGGGGGGAAGATGGCCGCACTATTCCTTGGGCAGGGCATTGTGACTTTTTTTTTTTTACTGTGAGAGAGACGGTGTTCAATATACTGGAAATCCTCCTGTTTCCAAGAGGGGTAGTTCTTATGGAGTGTGAGTTGCTACTGTAGTGCCCAGTAAGAGTGAGATCTGGTGTCCTATTCTAGGCTGCACAAACTGACTAAAAGAAACACAAGGAAGGGATTGTCAACAGGGGCTTGGTGTAAAGTAGGCCTTCCCATCCTTAGCAGAGGAACAATACTGGTGCACAAACATCAGTGAATAATTGTGCAGTTAGAATCTCTGAGGTCTTGTCTTATGGGTGTTGGTTTCACAGCAGTGGTAGTGGACAGTCATGAAGTATTAGAATTGAGACTGGAGATCCCAGTACTTGACTAGGAAGACAGATGTTTACAACCACCTCTACCAGCAGCACAGACTGTGTAGATTGAGACTGAATGCTTACTACACAAAGCCTCTCCCCTTTTTCAGTGTCCCATGTCATGAATTTCAAGTGAATCCTAGTCTTCCTTTGTGACTACCTATAATTAACACAAATCCTGCTGGCCCACTAACACTGTCAATTCTTAGCCCTACTGCAGTGCCCTATTAAAGCTTCAAGGATTTAGGATAAACTATTTTATATAATGGTTCTGAAGGTGGCTTCTCAAAGCACTTGACAGAATTACAATAAGAATACACAGGATAAAACAATTCCAATAGACAGCGGGGACCATGGATGGTGGTACTAAGGAAAGTAGAAGCAGAGGGGTAAAGAATGGAACCAGTTCAGTAAAGGCTCTTCTACAGAACAAGGTGTTGAGTCTGAATTTGAAGGAGTTTAGGGAAGGTGACTCTGCTATCCTTGGGCAGAGAGTTCCAGAGCCTGGGGGCATAACAGGAGAAGGCCCTGTCACCCATACAGTGTAGACGGGCTTGGGGGACAGTTAGGAGACCAGAATTAGAGTGAAGGTTATGAAGTGGGGAGTAGGGTGATAATAGATTAAACTGCAACTGAAATATGAAGGCACGTTCTACAGTTTATGCAAGAAAGGGTAATGTTAGGCTTTTATGGGACGGGGGTAATGGCAGCACTTTTGAGGACTGTTGGTACAACAGCAGTGCTCAAGGATTCATTTCTAATATTGAGGACAATGGGTTATATACCCATCGTTATTACCAAAGGCTCAGAGACGTTTTGCTATATAAAAAGACTCCTTTCCACCACTAATTTATTCAGGTTTGGTTCATTTGGGTTTTATCAGTTAAACATTTAATATTGTATGTCAGTTTGTTGATGCCTGTATATCACAGTGATCTGCACACACACCTTTGACTGAATATAGGCTGCCAAACCTCTCCAGCAAACTTATGTATCACGGTAGGTACACAAGAAGTTTATTTGTAATAACAGGGTTGTTGGTGCCAGTAGTCAGATTGGGTCAATTGCAAGGTAAGAACAGCATCGCATTAACTGGAGATGATCCAGAGATTAGCATGCAGCTCTGTACGCCAGATTAATACCGATTTGCAACTCGCTCGTCTGCTGACTTTAGTCCCCTGCTCAGTAATCACAATGTTCCCAATTGCAATGAGCCCAAGGAAACAGCTGCTGCTCTCTAGAGGACACTACAGGACAGGACTAAGTACAATTCCTGCAATAGACTAAGCAGTTTAGTGCCAAACTGATGGAACACTGAATGCTATGGGACAGTTCCGAATGTAGTAACAGCTTAATACTGAAATAATATCGTAAACACCTCGTGATCTTAAGAATCTGTCGCTGTTAAAAAGTATTATAATAATAAGCTAAAATTGTACTGCAGCCACAACACAGTGGACTTGCAGCTCCTGTCCTGATCATACAGAAAGATGTCATCACTATAATACCTGTTAACAAACATAGCGCCTGCAGTCTGTGAAAGAGAGCTCTGAGGTGAATATTCCTTGCAGGGAAGTGAACTGTAAACACGGCAAATACATCACTCAGATGAGGAGCAACGACTGTCGCTAAAGAAAGTGAGCGAGGGTACACCTATAGTAGTTCATCCACAGAAATTCAAACATAAATTTGTGACGCACCAGAGTACCGCAAAGCTAGAAGCGTGCCTTCAACTGGAGTACTGTAGCACGACTGTTTATTTTTTAAAGTAATATTAACTTATTCCAGGCGTTCATCTGGTTTAAGAATACAAATCGATGCCTTCAAATAGACCTTTAACAGTCCTTTGATGTAGAATTAAGAAAATGGGGAATTATTTGATCCCATTCTCAATCCAGTAGTTTATGGACAGGCGCTCTCAGCGGACTGTGCGCAGGAGTGATGGGTGATGTGGAATTCTATGGGCTCAGTGGGACTCCGGGAGTCAACTCAGGGCTCTGCTGTAGATTCCTGTAGAACCGGTGTGAAATGATAATGTATCGTTGGCTGGTATTGTTAATGTAAAGTTTACTGGTACGTTTCGGCCAAAACATATTTTCTTTCTTCTTTTTTTTCAGCATGGAATAAACCTATTACTTGTTCCTTTGCAGCCCACGCATGCTGACGCAGCTACCCACCTGAACTACAAATTGTATGTCGGCCGTTCCGTTACACTATATTGATGAATCGTACAAGATCATAGGATCTATAAGCCTGAAGACTTGTCTTGTACAGTGCCCTGATAAAAATCAAATTAATTCCACTAATTTTTATGGAATCCCATATGGAATTCCGGTAGTGAGGCTTCCATAGTACACGGATGGAATAGTGGACGGTGGGCTTTTAAATTCTTTTTTTATTTAAACACCAGAAATACAAAAACAAAGACAGAATATGAAATAAGATACAGAAATAGACACTTCACATCCAGAATAATTCACAATTATAAAAGCTGAAACTTATACTTTTTAAATATTTCCATTGTATGTCCTTTTTTACTTAAAAAAGAAACTCTTCTTTAGCTCAGCTGGCAAGGCCTGGGTTCGAGCCAATGCAGTGAGGCACGAACTAGGGTGGGAGCGGCGAGGGCACAAGCCCTGGAACCCGAATCCGTTACAATAACAAAAGGACAGACAATAAAATATGGGTTATTTTGAAGTCCCAAATGTGAGATATTAAGTCGCAACTACGAGATATAAAGTCGGAATTCTGAGTTTTTAAGTCGCAATTCTCAGTTACTAAGTCGGAATTCTGAGATACCATAGCGGGTTTTTATTTTTACTCCCTGGCTGAAACGGGCTTCCATAGAAATGGTCAGATTCAGAGCCATTGCAGTTCGTGCTAATTAGAACAATGCCACAACTGAACCCTCAGCACCGTACTGACTACTGAGCACAAGATCAGCTGCTCTCCAGCTTTGTTTCGCACAGTTTTGCATTGCTATTGAGCTCAGAGGAGGAGCTGATCTTCAGACAGTCAGATGCGTTATACATTACGTCACTGGCCCTAATCTTACGGTGCTCAACTGCACCATAGTGACCTCAGCGCCACTACTAGTAATGCGTCGCCCCCAGCCAAAATTGCTTAGTAAAAAAAAAACGTTTTCTATACTGTCTGTTTAAAAATATTATATCTTTAAAAATGACAAAGGGTTTGTGTGTCGCGCTAAAGTTTCGATTCATTTCGAATGCAAAGAAAAAACATTTTCTTCCAAGAAATCATAAATTTGTCTCATCCTCCATATTATAATTCTCTGTTGTAGTAGTAAAGCATTTTGAGTCAAACCGAACAATATATTAAAGGAACAAGTAATAGGTTTATTCCATGCTGAAAAGAGAAGAGAGAAAACACAACGTTTCAGCTGTGAAACCTTCTTCAGGTTTGTTTTCTCTCTTCTCTTTTCAGCATAGAATAAACCTACAATATTACTTGTTCCTTTGCAGATACGCATGCTGACGTAGCTACCCACTTGAATATATTAAACGTTTCATCTATACGATTAACATAATGTTCTCCTCAATAACTACAGTAAATGACAAAGCCTTAGAGCCACAGAGAAAAACAAATTGCATTTAAAGTAATTTTAAAGGCTCGAGATAACATTGCACTATAAACGCAAATGTCTGTCTTCTTTGTGGCGCTTACTTTTTGTTGCTTTAGCAAATTTCATGCAGTTTATTTCTGACACAAGACATAACAAGCTTGTGTATTTATGACAAAAAAGCAGGGCAACAATTTATATCGGCCATGAAATTGAAATTGTTAAAAAGTGAGTTAAATGCAGATATAGTAAATATATTTTCTCATATAATGGTGTGTTTTTTTGTCTAAAAATCCTTCATGAATGGTTTAACAGACACTTTGCATAATAAAAAAATATATATTTACGAATTTTAACTTTTTATACAGTAAAGTTTTGTTGTGAACATGAGCCCTGTTTATCGATATCACCAACACAGTTCTGGATTTTATTCTGCCTTCCTATGGACATTGGAATTTTGTGTGTGGTAGCTTATTAGCGCCAGGGAGAAAAAGAATATTGTTGGCTTTTAAATGAGAAACCATTTGCGTTTATACAAAATCACAATGTGTTGTCCCAGACATTGGGACATCCTCTGTTTAAACACCTGTCGTTTTCTCTAATATTGGCTCCTGTGCTTTGATCCATTTGAGAGAGAAGACACTGAAAAAGTCTTGTGAAAGTGGATTTTGCACATTCGCCAGTGCTGTAGTGGGATCATACAGACACCCATACAAATCCATCACACGTTGGAAGCTCTGGAAGGCAACGTAAAATATTGCTCTGTCCGTTGGTGGATTAGGTATGCATGCTACATTTCAACGTAAAATGCAATGTAAAAAGATCAAATTTGATTCAAAACCGATTAATGTAAAAACCGATAAAGCTCATGTTTTTTATCTAGTTTTATCTATATCTATATCTATATCTAGTTTTTCAAAGGTCTTAAAAAAATGTTTATCGCGATTGTGAAAGTTAGAAAAGGTGTACCAGCGCGTGCCTTTATATATATGCCTGTAGCTGCGAGAAGGTTAAAAGCGCACAAGTGATCTGTCTTTCGTCAAAATAATTGCTGGAGCAGCAGGGCGTAGAGTACCATCCAGCAGCTGTAGATGGTGCTCGGGTAAGAGCTAATTCTGTTTTCAGCACAGGGAGCAAGAATGAGCTCAGTCCGGCTCCCAGCAGAATCCATTCTGGTTTGGTTGCTGTCAGACTGTGCATCTATGGCTTTTTGGATCGCAACGTGAAAAAAAAGAACAAAAAACAATTGCTCACATCGTGTTACTTCCACCAGAGGAAGGGAAGATATAACTTAAAAAAAATCAGAACTGAATATTTGGATCCGGGGCCTCATACTTATCAAATTATTAAAATAAGAATTATTTAACTATCAGATTGTGTTTCTGCAACATTTCGTGCACAGTATGCCGTATTCAACAATAAAACAACAGTCACAACGAGGCCTTTACACCCAGTCTGGGGTATTTTCCCCTTTTATATTTTTGCCACTTTATATCGAACCTGTTATACTCCCAGAAGTGCACAGTAGCTTCTACTTAATAAAAATATACAATTCACCGCTGGTATAAACAGATGTGTGCCATGTCTGCCTTTGTAAGCATTTGTTTCAAAAATAAGTTCACAATATGTTAAAAACACAAAAAGCACAAACTTAATAATACAACGATACAAAATCAAAACCAAATCATAAAGCCAATTAAGTACCTATCCTTTGAAAACAGAGAACACCTTTATATCTACAATAAAAATGTGACATTTGTATCTACTTTTGAATTACTGTACAAAGTAGACAGAGTAGTCCCTGAATTCAAAGATCAGATCTTGGCCAAAACAAGACAATCAGACGTGAGCTGAATTCGGAACAAGAGCCTCTGCTTCGTTGTTTATTGAGCTTTTGATCAAAGTCTGAGTGAAAAAGGATCAATATGGCACCATTAGACAGGCGGTACATGGGGATTGGGGGGTGCTATTCATGAGTCAATAGCTCTTCAAGCACAACAGCCACAGTGCTGCAACCAGGTGTTTTACACCAGATATTTCCCCTAACCTTATACAACCTCGCTTTGAGTTGTGGAACATTTCTTTATTTTTTAATGTTTTTTTTACTGTAATCAAGTGTTGTGCTCACTAGGCAGGCCTCCTGACCTTTCACAGTTATGCTTTGTTGTGTGCAACTTTAATTATCTTTTTAGGATTTTTTGAATATGGCAACTTCCACCGAGACGGGTGGGGGGTGTGGGGGTGCTCTTCAATAGCTTTTTCATCTATACACACAAACGGATGTAACCAAGACACTCAGAACCTGTCACGCAGGGGCTGACTGCTGAGGATAGGGATCCAATGCGGTGCCCTTGGTAGGGTTGCCGCGAGACGCAGGCGTAGTTGGAGTAAACAGGCAGGGGCCCGAGTCCGGGAAGGCGTAGTACAGGCATAGGCACAGAATCGACAGGCGAAGGCGTAGTCGAGGGACTGACAGGGGTCGGAGTCCGGGAAGGCGTAGAAGTTGCGTCGGTAGGCAGAGGCGTAAACGAAGAGACAGGCTGGGGTCAGGATCCGAGAAAGCGTAAAACAGGCGAAGGTACAAAATCGAGTGGCTAAAGCGGTTGTCGGAAAAGCGGGGTCGAGGTCCAGGGGAGAAGTCGTAGTAAGGCAAAGGCGTAGTTAGTAGGTAAGCTCCTGGAGAGAATCTCAATCGTGAGCAATGACCGGGGGGCAGATGAGGGTTTAAGTAAAGGACTGATTGACATGTGCACGTTTGGTATGGGGAGAGCTCGAGGGAATGCGGGAGCGCTTGCCTGCGTGAGGGAGATTCATGACAGAACCAACAGAATCAACCTGAACTCATAGAAAAACAAGAATGCCCCCGAGACACATGAATCCCCCTCCTGGACCACTCTGGTATCAACCACAGAAAGGTTGTATAAAGTTAGGGGACCTGTGTGGTGTGTAAAACACTTGGTTTCAGCAGTGTGGCTGTTGTATTTGAAATGCTATTGAGCCATGAAGACTACCCACCTATCGCACTGTGTTACCTGTAGTGTTATCTTCAGAAAATCATAAAAAAATAAAGAAAGGGGCCACAGCCACAGCAAGGTTATATAAAGTTAGGGGGCCTGTCTGGTGTGTAAAACACTTGGGTACAGCAGTGTGGGTGCTGTATTTGAAACGCTATTGAGCCATGAAGACGACCCACCTATCCCAGTGTATTACCTGTAGTGTTATCTTCAGAAAATCCTAAAAAATATAAAGAAAGGTTCCACAACCCAAAACAAAGCTGGGAAAAGTCAGAGGACCTGCTTAGTGTGCAAAACACTTGCAGCATTGTGGGTGCTGTGGTTTAAATGCTATTGGTTTGTGAACAGAATACCCCTATCCCAGTGCATTGTGCCACATTAAATAAAAGCATGAGAAAAAGAGATTCAGAATGCAAAGCTGTGTCAGTGTTCTGTGTAAAAAATCGGTTTGAACATCATGGGAGCTGTTTTTAATAAGCTGCTGAGTAAAGAATATTTTAATCTTCCTGCTGTCAGTAGTATTTTCAATATAGTTGACCCTTACCTGAATGAAAGCAGGGCGTAAAGGAAGGGTTTCAGAAATCAAACAAAGCTTTATTCCCCTGCTTACGGGCTTACAGTCTTGGTAATGGGAGACTGCGCTGTTCTGCTTCCTATGGTCATATACGGGTTTTTCGCATGAAGCCGTATTGAACAGTATTTCTCACGTTGTGAACGTGTGCACACAGCGGTCCCCCGGGTTCCAGTTCGTGCGTAATTATGCATCGATGAAAAACCGGAGGTTTAAAAAAAGATAATTAGCTCACTGATAGTTTGATGTAAAGGGTGTGGAAATATCCACAAGTCGTGGTCTTTAAAATGCATTTGGTTTGACGGCGTTCTGTGCTTCCATTGCGAAGATATGGACAAAAGAATATTCGTGCTTGGTCAAAAAAATGTCATAAAAACGAAAAAGTAAAGGCTGAGAAAGCATCCGCAATGTATTTTATACACAAAACAAGCATTCTCGCAACTTTAAGAGGTTTCGTGAAAGCGCTTCAGGTACGCCAAAATCGTTTTCGAACTTCGAGCTACTTGTAACTTTACCCCGGTGCGGAACCTGATACCCCAGTACAATAACGGGGACACTAAACTGTAAACAGGTGCCGTCCTTCGGCTGAGACGTAAAACCGAGGAGTATCCAGAACAGCGCTATATAAGTGTAAGCAATAATAATAATTATTATTATTATTATTATTATGTAAAATGCAATTAAAAATAATAAAAAAAATATATCAAACTTTGATTCAAAATAGATTAATATAAAAACTGATAAAGCTAATGCTTTTTTCAGGGCTATATCTACTTTTTTTTTTTAAAGCGATTGTGAAAGTTAGAGAAGGTATACCAGCGGGTGCCTTCATATCGCGAGCGTCAGTCTCGCCCGTAGCTGCGAGAAGGTTAAAAGCGCACAAGTGATCTGTCTTTCGTCAAAGTAATTGCCGGAGCAGTAGGACGCAGAGCACCATCCAGCAGCTGTAGACGATGTTCGGGGAAGAGCTAATTCTGTTTTTAGCACAGGGAGTGAGAATGAGCTCAGTCCGGCTCCCGGCAGAATCCATCCTGGTTTGGTTACAGTGCGTCTGAGGCTCTTTGGATCGCAACGTAAAAAAAACAATTGCTCACATCGTGTGACTTCCACGACAGGAAGGAAAGATATCACTTAAAAAAATCAGAACTGAAGATTTGGATCCTGGGCCTCAATTTGATCAAATTATTAAAATAATAATTATCAAAATATCAGATTGTGTTTCTGCAACATTGCGTGCACAGTACGCCATTTTAATCTAAAACAGTCACAACGAGGGTTTTACACGCAGTCTGGGGTATTTTCCCCTTTTATATTTTTGCCACTTTATATCGAACCTGTTATACTCCCAGAAGTGCACAGTAGCCTGTACTTAATAAAAATGTACAATTCACCACTGGTATAAACAGATTTGTGCCGTGTTTGCCTTTGTAAGCATTTGTTTAAAAAATAAGTTCACAATACGATAAAAACACAGAAAGCACAAACTTTATAATACAACGATACAAAATCAATACCAAATCATTATTCTAATTAAGTACCTATCCTTTGAAAACAGAGAACACCTTTATATCTACAAAAAACTTGACATTGTATGTATTTTTGAATTACAAAGCAGACAGAGTAGTCCCTTAATTCAAAGATCAGATCTTGGCCAAAACAAGACAATCAGACGTGGGCTGAATTCGGAACAGGAACCTCTACTTCGTCGTTTATTGAGCTTTTGATCAATGTCTGCATGAAACAGATTCGCTTTTTTAACTCTTTGATTAAAGTACACAAAACGCACCTTCTTTCGAACCGGAATCGAACCAGCGACCTAAGGACTTCCTGCTGATTCCACTACACTCCTCCTCTCGACCAACTGATCTATTGAAGGGATGGCGGTAGGTTTTCTGGCACATACTGCCCAATGTAGTGAAGTGTTCCGGGTGATTTAAATCCCACTTCGACATCAAGTTTCCAACTCGTTTCCTTAGTCTTGTTTACCTTGAATTTAAGCCACGAACCAGGATTCTACTGTATAAACTTCCAGGGATATTACAAAATGTTTGATGGGGCATCAATCATTCCAGGCAGAAATTGACTCCTTTTTTTTCTCGAGGGATCATATTAAACATTTCATTAGTATTGAGAGGAGGATCACCATGAGACACAAAACAGTTTCCTTCTGTCTTTATTAGAAAGTAGTGTTTGTGCTACATTAATAATATTTTCGTGGAAATAAAGAAGTTGTAAATTTTAAAATTTATATTTGAATCGAAATGTGGTTTTGAGTTAAATATTAGCGTGTTCATGTAATTAGTTTGTGTTTGTCATTACTATATATAGTGCCATGTTACTAGAATTTGTAACTGAAGTTTAATAGTTGTGTTTTTTTATGATGGTTAGACATTTGTTGATTACAATATTGTATATAATGTATAATTCGAAATACATATTTTTCAGGTGTAAATAATTGTATATTTTAAGAATAAATTTCTAAAATAAATCATTGGCTTTATTTACTAGTTCCTACACCTATAAAAATATTTCTTTGATGTATAATAGACCTTTAACTATATATGTATAATAGTCTTCTAAATTTATCTGTATAATAGAACTCCAACCATTTATGTATAATAAACATATAATCATAGATGTCTAATTGACGTATAACGATATACGTATATTAGAATTTCATTCTAGACCAGTTACAGAGCACATTTACACGTCTGGTATGCGTTTAATAGTCGTATATTCTACATCTTTTACCCACTGGGATGTGCCGATTTTAACTTGGCAAACCAAGATACACGTTTTCTAATGAAGCCTTAATTAAAAGACAGTTTGTTTCTCGAAAGCGTGTTATGTAAAATAAGAGAAAAACGAAAATATATGGATGGTAATCTTTCAAAGCTGAAGATTTTACTTTTGAAAAATTGACATTTTATGTGATGTATTCGCTGGTTTTAGAACTTTGCTGTACTTCCTGAATCATTTTCAGTATTATAAAGTGGGTGTAGATTTTTCTTTCAGGTTAGGACGACCGGGGTAAAGTTAGCTTGAAGTTCGAAAACGATTTTGGCACGCCTGTAGCGCTTTCACGAAACCTCTTAGAGTTACAAAAACACGTGCTTTGTGTATAAAATACATTGTGGATGCTTTCTCAGCCTTTACTTTTTCGTTTTTATGACATTTTTTTGACCAAGCACGAATATGCTTTTGTCCATATCTCCGCAATGGAAGCACAGAACGCCTTCAAACCAAAAGCATTTTAAAGACCACGACTTGTGGATATTTCCACAGCCTTTACATCAATCTATTGGTGAGCTGATTATCTTTTTTTAAACCTCCGGTTTTTCATCGATGCGTAATTACGCACGAACTGGAACCCGGGGGACCGCTGTGTGCACACGTTCACAAAGCGAGAAATACTGTTCAATATGGCTTCATGCGAAAAACCCGCCTATGACCATAGGAAGCAGAACAGCGCGGTCTCCAATTACCCAGACTGTAAGCACGGGAATAAAGCTTTGTTTGATTTCTGAAACCCTTCCTTTACGTCCTGTTTTCATTCAGGTAAGGGTCAACTATATTGAAAATACTACTGACAGCAGGAAGATTAAAATATTCTTTACTCAGCAGCTTATTAAAAACAGCTCCCATGATGTTCAAACCGATTTTTTACACAGAACACTGACACAGCTTTGTGTTCTGAATCTCTTTTTCTCTTGCTTTTATTTAATGTGGCACAATGCACTGGTTCACAAACCAATAGCATTTAAACCACAGCACCCACAATGCTGCAGGTAAGTGTTTTGCACACTAAGCAGGTCATCTGACTATTCCCAGCTTTGTTTTGGGTTATGGAACCTTTATTTTTTTATGATTTTCTGAAGATAACACTACAGGTGGGATGGGTGGGTTGTCTTCATGGCTCAATAGCATTGCAAATACAGCACCCACACTGCTGAAACCAAGTGTTTTACACACCAGACAGGCCCCCGAACCTCATACAACCTTAATGTGGCTGTGGCCCCTTTCTTTATTTTGTAATGAGTTTCTGAAGATAACACTACAGGTAATACACTGGGACGGGTGGGTCGTCTTCATGGCTCAATAGCATTTCAAATACAGCACCCACTCTGCTGAAACCAAGTGTTTTACACACCAGACAGGCCCCCAAACCTCATACAACCTTAATGTGGCTGTGGCCCCTTTCTTTATTTTGTAATGAGTTTCTGAAGATAACACTACAGGTAATACACTGGGACAGGTGGGTCATCTTCATGGCTCAATAGCATTTTAAATACAACAGCCACACTGCTGAAACCAGGTGTTTTACACACCAGACAGCCCCCAGAACCTTATACAACCTTGCTGTGGTTGTGGCCCCTTTCTTTATCTTTTTATGAGTTTTTCAATATGGCACCATTAGACAGGCGGTACATGGGGATAGTACATCGTGCTCTTCACGAGTCAATAGCTCTTCAAGCACAACAGCCACAGTGCTGCAACCAGGTGTTTTACACACCAGACAGCTCCCCTAACCTTATACAACCTCGCTTTGAGTTGTTTAACTTTTCTTTCAAATCACTTGGGTTCATCAATCATTTGATCATTTTTCAGCGTGGAATAAACCTATTACTTGTTCCTTGGAGATTACCATCTGCTGATAAGATATGATCGCTATATTGACCATATACAATTTCTTGCATAAGGAATTCATATTTTGCATACACCGATCCCCCCGGAGTCCCAAGTGATTCTGGTTTTGAAAAGCTAAAGGACAATGAGCTTCACGATACCAGGGGGACAGTGGGTGGTCAAGTCTCCCCTAAACAATGGATCTTGTCAGATTATGATGTCAGTGCATTTAATAAATGTTGTTGAACTCTCTTTAGCCCAAATACAGAGGAGCCCAGACCCAGAATGTTACACATACTGACAGAGAGTGATCTCATTATGTGTGTTTGGATTTTAACAACTATTTTTATTGTTTGCTAGAACCAAAACAATCTATGTTAGACATTTTCATCTTCAGCCAAAAATACAAACCTGTGTAGGTAGTGTGGTGCAGGTTCTTGTCCCATCCTGCTCTTGGTCCAGGTTGGAGGGTTGCACCGATTCTGAATCTTGTTAGCTGGTATGGATGGGTTTGGGGGTGTTGATACCAGAGTGGTCCAGGAGGGGGATTCAGGTGTCTCGGGGGCATTCTTGTTTTTCTATGAGTTCAGGTTGATTCTGTTGGTTCTGTCATGAATCTCCCTCACGCAGGCAAGCTCTCCCGCATTCCCTCGAGCTCTGCCCATACCAAACATGCACATGTCAATCAGTCCTCTACTTAAACCCTCATCTGTCCCCCGGTCATTGCTCACGATTGAGATTCTCTCCCGGAGCTTACCTACTAACTACGCCTTTGCCTTACTATGACTTCTCCCCTGGACCTCGACCCCGCTTTTCCGACAACTGCTTTAGCCACTCGATTTTGTACCTTCGCCTGTTTTACGCTTTCTCGGATCCTGAACCCAGCCTGTCTCTTCATTTATGCCTCTGCCTACCGACGCAACTTCTACGCCTTCCCGGACTCGGGCCCCTGCCTGTTTACTCCGACTACGCCTGCGTCTTGCGCCAACCCTACCAAGGGCACCGCATTGGATCCCTATCCTCAGCAGTCAGCCCCTGCGTGACAGGTTCTGAGTGTCTTGGTTACATCCGTTTGTGTGTATAGATGAAAAAGCTATTGAAGAGCACCCCCACACCCCCCACCCGTCTCGGTGGAAGTTGCCATGTTCAAAAAATCCTAAAAAGATAATTAAAGTTGCACACAACAAAGCATGACTGTGAAAGGTCAGAAGGCCTGCCTAGTGAGCACAACACTCGATTACAGTAAAAAAAAAACATTAAAAAATAAAGAAATGTTCCACAACTCAAAGCAAGGTTGTATAAGTTTAGGGGAAATGTCTGGTGTAAAACACCTGGTTGCAGCACTGTGGCTGTTGTGCTTGAAGAGCTATTGACTCGTGAATAGCACCCCCCAATCCCCATGTACCGCCTGTCTAATGGTGCCATATTGAAAAACTAAAATTCTTATTAAAAAAATTAATAAAGGGGCCACAACCACAGAAAGGTTGTATAAGGTTAGGGGACCTGTGTGGTGTGTAAAACACTTGGTTTCAGCAGTGTGGTTGTTGTATTTGAAATGCTATTGAGCCATGAAGACGACCCACCTATCGCACTGTGTTACCTGTAGTGTTATCTTCAGAAAATCATAAAAAAATAAAGAAAGGGGCCACAGCCACAGCAAGGTTGTATGAGGTTCTGGGGCCTGTTTGGTGTGTAAAACGCTTGGTTTCAGCAGTGTGGGTGTTGTATTTGAAATGCTATTGAGCCATGAAGATGACCCACCTGTCCCAGTGTATTACCTGTAGTGTTATCTTCAGAAACTCATTACAAAATAAAGAAAGGAGCCACAGCCACAGTAAGGTTGTACGAGGTTCTGGGGCCTGTCTGGTGTGTAAAACACTTGGTTTCAGCAGTGTGGGTGCTGTATTTGAAATGCTATTGAGCCATGAAGACGACCCACCTGTCCCAGTGTATTACCTGTAGTGTAATCTTCAGAAAATCATAAAAAATTAAAGAAAGGGGCCACAGCCACAGCAAGGTTATATAAAGTTAGGGGGCCTGTCTGGTGTGTAAAACACTTGGTTTCAACAGTGTGGGTGCTGTATGTGAAATGCTATTGAGCCATGAAGATGACCCACCTATCCCAGTGTATTACCTGTAGTGTTATCTTCAGAAAATCCTAAAAAATATAAAGAAAGGTTCCACAACCCAAAACAAAGCTGGGAAAAGTCAAAGGACCTGCTTAGTGTGCAAAACACTTGCTGCATTGTGGGTGCTGTGGTTTAAATGCTATTGGTTTGTGAACAGAATACCCCTATCCCAGTGCATTGTGCCATATTAAATAAAAGCATGAGAAAAAGAGATTCAGAATGCAAAGCTGTGTCAGTGTTCTGTGTAAAAAATCGGTTTGAACATCATGGGAGCTGTTTTTAATAAGCTGCTGAGAAAAGAATATTTTAATCTTCCTGCTGTCAGTAGGATTGTGAATATAGTTGACCCTTACCTGAATGAAAACAGGGCGTAAAGGAAGGGTTTCAGAAATCAAACAAAGCTTTATTCCCGTGCTTACAGTCTGGGTAATGGGAGACTGCGCTGTTCTGCTTCCTATGGTCATACACGGGTTTTTCGCACGAAGCCGTATTGAACAGTATTTCTCGCGTTGTGAACGTGTGCACACAGCGGTCTCCCGGGTTCCAGTTCGTGCGTAATTACGCATCGATGAAAAACCGGAGGTGTAAAAAAAAATAATTAGCTCACTGATAGTTTGATGTAAAGAGTGTGGAAATATCCACAAGTCGTGGTCTTTAAAATGCATTTGGTTTGACGGCGTTCTGTGCTTCCATTGCGAAGATATGGACAAAAGAATATTCGTGCTTGGTCAAAAAAATGTCATAAAAACGAAAAAGTAAAGGCTGAGAAAGCATCCACAATGTATTTTATACACAAAACAAGCATTCTCGCAACTCTAAGAGGTTTCGTGAAAGCGCTACAGGCGTGCCAAAATCGTTTTCGAACTTCGAGCTAACTTTACCCCGGTAAGTTAGCTTGAAGTTCGAAAACGATTTTGGCACGCCTGTAGCGCTTTCACGAAACCTCTTAGAGTTACAAAAACACTTGCTTTGTGTATAAAATACATTGTGGATGATTTCTCAGCCTTTACTTTTTCGTTTTTATGACATTTTTTTGACCAAGCACGAATATGCTTTTGTCCATATCTCCGCAATGGAAGCACAGAACGCCTTCAAACCAAAAGCATTTTAAAGACCACGACTTGTGGATATTTCCACAGCCTTTACATCAATCTATCGGTGAGCTAATTATCTTTTTTTAAACCTCCGGTTTTTCATCGATGCGTAATTACGCACGAACTGGAACCCGGGGGACCGCTGTGTGCACACGTTCACAAAGCGAGAAATACTGTTCAATACGCTTCATGCGAAAAACCCGTATATGACCATAGGAAGCAGAACAGCGCGGTCTCCAATTACCCAGACTGTAAGCACGGGAATAAAGCTTTGTTTGATTTCTGAAACCCTTCCTTTACGTCCTGTTTTCGTTCAGGTAAGGGTCAACTATATTGAAAATACTACTGACAGCAGGAAGATTAAAATATTCTTTACTCAGCAGCTTATTAAAAACAGCTCCCATGATGTTCAAACCGATTTTTTACACAGAACACTGACACAGCTTTGTGTTCTGAATCTCTTTTTCTCTTGCTTTTATTTAATGTGGCACAATGCACTGGGATAGGGGTATTCTGTTCACAAACCAATAGCATTTAAACCACAGCACCCACAATGCTGCAGGTAAGTGTTTTGCACACTAAGCAGGTCATCTGACTATTCCAGGCTTTGTTTTGGGTTATGGAACCTTTATTTTTTTATGATTTTCTGAAGATAACACTACAGGTGGGATGGGTGGGTTGTCTTCATGGCTCAATAGCATTTCAAATACAGCACCCACACTGCTGAAACCAAGTGTTTTACACACCAGACAGGCCCCCGAACCTCATACAACCTTACTGTGGCTGTGGCCCCTTTCTTTATTTTGTAATGAGTTTCTGAAGATAACACTACAGGTAATACACTGGGACAGGTGGGTCATCTTCATGGCTCAATAGCATTTCAAATACAACAGCCACACTGCTGAAACCAGGTGTTTTACACACCAGACAGCCCCCAGAACCTCATACAACCTTGCTGTGGTTGTGGCCCCTTTCTTTATTTTTTTATGAGTTTTTCAATATGGCACCATTAGACAGGCGGTACATGGGGATAGTACATCGTGCTCTTCACGAGTCAATACCTCTTCAAGCACAACAGCCACAGTGCTGCAACCAGGTGTTTTACACACCAGACAGCTCCCCTAACCTTATACAACCTCGCTTTGAGTTGTTTAACATTTCTTTCAAATCACTTGGGTTCATCAATCATTTGATAATCTTTCAGCGTGGAATAAACCTAATACTTGTTCCTTGGAGATTACCATCTGCTGATAAGTTATGATCGCTATATTGACCATATACAATTTCTTGCATAAGGAATTCATATTTTGCATACACCGATCCCCCCGGAGTCCCAAGTGATTCTGGTTTGGAAAGCTAAAGGACAATGAGCTTCACGATACCAGGGGGACAGTGGGTGGTCAAGTCTCCCCTAAACAATGGATCTTGTCAGATTATGATGTCAGTGCATTTAATAAATGTTGTTGAACTCTCTTTAGCCCAAATACAGAGGAGCCCAGACCCAGAATGTTACACATACTGACAGAGAGTGATCTCATTATGTGTGTTTGGATTTTAACAACTATTTTTATTGTTTGCTAGAACCAAAACAATCTATGTTAGACATTTTCATCTTCAGCCAAAAATACAAACCTGTGTACGTAGTGTGGTGCAGGTTCTTGTCCCATCCTGCTCTTGGTCCAGGTTGGAGGGTTGCACCGATTCTGAGTCTTGTTAGCTGGTATGGATGGGTTTGGGGGTGTTGATACCAGAGTGGTCCGGGGGGGGGGGGTGCAGGTGTCTCGGGGGCATTCTTGTTTTTCTGTGAGTTCAGGTTGATTCTGTTGGTTTTGCCACGAATCTCCCTCACGCAGGCAAGCGCTCCCGCATTCCTACGAGCTCTCCCCGTACCAAACGTGCACGTGTCAATCAGTCCTCTGCTTAAACCCTCATCTGCCCCCGGTCATTGCTCACGATTGAGATTCTCTCCCGGAGCTTACGTACTAACTACACCTTTGCCTTACAACGACTTCTCCCCTGGACCTCGACCCCGCTTTTCCGACTACCGCTTTAGCCACTCGATTTTGTACCTTCGCCTGTTTTACGCTTTATCGGATCCTGACCCCAGCCTGTCTCTTCGTTTACGCCTCTGCCTTCTGAATCCACACCGACGCCTTCCCAGACTCCGACCCCTGCCAGTCCCTCGACTACACTTTCGCCTGTCGATTCTGTGCCTACGCCTGTGCTACATGTGGAAGACCGAGTCAAAAGGTCAGGACAGTGACTATGCGTGGGAAAGGTTTTCTGTTCGCACCTAAGACCACTGTCTTAGGTGCAAACTAAAGCCTGTGATTCCTCACACCCATTCAACCAGAGAAAATTGAAACAGATTGTAGGATGCCAAATGGCACCCCCCTGTCCTGTTTGTTTGACTTCTGACACTGCCCCTTTCCCTGTATGTTCCTTTGATATGTTAAAGTATTGCCTACTTTTAATGTATAAAAAAGGAAAGTATAACTTCAGTCCAGTGAGCATGTCTTGAGTGCTAGGGGAAACCCTTTCTCTGTGATATGCTCCCCTTCAGCTGATTGTATTAAAGTTCTCTGTTGACAATCTCCCAACCTGAGTGAAGACTGAGTTTTTTTCGACATACGCCTTCCCGGACTCGGACCCCTGCCTGTTTACTCCGACTACGCCTGCGTCTCGTGCCAACCCTACCAAGGGCACCGCATTGGATCCCTATCCTCAGCAGTCAGCCCCTGCGTGACAGGTTCTGAGTGTCTTGGTTACATCCGTTTGTGTGTATAGATGAAAAAGCTATTGAAGAGCACCCCGACACCCCCCACCCATCTCGGTGGAAGTTGCCATGTTCAAAAAATTAAAGTTTAACACAACAAAGCATGACTTTGAAAGGTCAGGAGGCCTGCCTAATGGTGGTGCTGGCCCCACTAGCACCTCTTCCAGCAGCAACCTTAGTTTTTCCCAGGAGGTCTCCCATCCAGGTACTGACCAGGCTCACACCTGCTTCAGTACTGAAGGCTGCTGATTATGGCCAGCAGCCATATCACCCTGCAACTCACAACTGGCAACCCACTGAAGCTAAGCAGGTGTGAGCCTGGTCAGTACCTGGATGGTAGACCTCCTGGGAAAAACTAAGGTTCCTGAGGGAAGAGGTGCTAGTGGGGCCAGCAGGGGGCGCTCACCCTGCGGTCCATGTGGGTCCTAATGCCCCAGTATAGTGACGGGGACACTATACTGTAAACAGGCGCCTTCCTTCGAATGAGATGTAAAACTGAGGTCCTGACTCTCTGTGGTCATTACAAATCCCATTACGTTTCTTGAAAAGAGTAGGGGTGTAACCCCGGCGTCCTGGCCAAATTTCCCCATTGGCCCTTACCAATCATGGCCTCCTAATAATCCCCCTCTTTGAATTGGCTACATTTCTCTTCTCTCCTCCTCACTGATAGTGGTGAGTGTTCTGGTGCACTATGGCTGCCGTCGCATCATCCAGGTGGATGCTGCACATTGGTGGTGGTGGAGGGGAGTCCCCATTACCTGTAAAGCGCTTTGAGTGGAGTGTCCAGAAAAGCACTATATAAGTGTAAGCAATTATTATTATTATTATTATTATTAATGAGCACAACACTTGATTACAGTAAAAAAATCATTAAAAAATAAAGAAATGTTCCACAACTCAAAGCGAGGTTGTATAAGGTTAGGTGGAATGTCTGATGTAAAACACCTGGTTGCTGCACTGTGGTTGTTGTGCTTGAAGAGCTATTGACTCGTGAATAGCACCCTCCTATCACCATGTACCGCCTGTCTAATGGTGCCATATTGAAAACATCATAAAAAATAAAGAAAAGGGACACAGCCACAGCAAGATTGTATAAGGTTAGGGGGCCTGTCTGGTGTGTAAAACACCTGGTTGCAGCACTGTGGCTGTTGTGCTTGAAGAGCTATTGACTCGTGAATACCACCCCCTATTCCCATGTACCGGCTGTCTAATGGTGCCATATTGAAAAAATCATTACAAAATAAATAAAGGGGCCACAGCCACAGCAAGGTTGTATAAGGTTAGGGGGCCTGTCTGGTGTGTAAAACATATGGTTTCAGCAGTGTGGCTGTTGTATTTGAATTGCTATTGAGCCATGAAGAAGACCCACCTATCCCAATGTATTACCTGAAGTGTTACCTTCAGAAAATCATAAAAAAATAAAGAAAGGGGTCACAGCCACAGCAAGGTTGTATGAGGTTAGGGGGCCTGTCTGGTGTGTAAAACATATGGTTTAAGCAGTGTGGCTGTTGTATTTGAATTGCTATTGCAGGGGCAATGCTTGTTAATAAGACAGAATTAAGCGTTGGTATGCTGTCCTAAAGGAGGCCCCATCTCACCCTCCATCTCTGTGGTGCAGCCACAGAGAAAGTATTCATGCAGGCTGATTTAAGATGTTTTCTTTTGATAAGGAACAAGCTCCCAGACGGGGATGCACTTAGCTAAGCCTGGCTATCATGATCAATGGTCATCCATTGGCGCCTATCAGTCTAGAGAGTGCCGAATGGACATCTGGACTGCATTCCTAAGTATCAAGAGTAAGTGACTTATATCTCATCTTGACCAACCAATCAGGGACTGGCAGGGCGTGGTAATACCATGTGGGTCTCCAATGCCCACCGAACTCTCAACCAATCAGCACACACCTGGGTCTTGGTCAAAAAGGGTGCGCAAGCTCAGATCGGGGCTCTCCTTGGCCATTTTCGTGCATCCTCAGAGACAATCACGTGACAACTGCTGTTGTCTGCAAAAGGACTTGGACTTTGTTCTAAGCGCAAGGCCGAGGATCCCGTACGTACTCAGAATTCTACCAACGTGAATGCTCCGCTTGATCAACGGCAGCCTACAGTTGGACCCTCGTCGACAACCTGAATAGCTTATTCAGAAGCAGCGCTGGACCGGGAACTAACCAGTTTCTTCCCAGGCAAAAGAGTGACTTGTGAGGACTCGCGGTCATACTCTGTGCATAGAGACTTTCTACTAGCCAGCCGGACTGCTGGTAGATCCCCTCGGAGCAACGACTGCCCTGCGCGCCGCAGTCAGATTTCTCCGCCCGTCCTACTCCGAGCTGCACCTTGACTGGTTGGTTTGGTGTTCGTGCCGGGAGATTCCAAATCCATACACAGTGGAAAAGTAAACCCCATGTTCTACATTGCTTCTCGAGAATTCAATTGTACCTCAACACAAGTTGTTATCAATTTAATTCATGAGTAATGTATTTACTTCCGAGTTTAGAGTAACAGTGGGTAATAACACTGGTTAGCGATTTGGTAACCGAACGATATATATTGAAATATATTCTCTGTTGTGTATCTCTTTGTGTTTGCATCTCTTCGAGATTAAGTACCTTGTATATTGATAACCCTCACAGTAAGGTCTGCTGCTCGTATCCAGGCAGACTAGTATATCTTTGGTGCACAATTTATATTAATACATGTATCTCGTGTATTGAACCCGTGTGTGTGCGTTGTTAGTTGTTCTGACGATTGATTTTCTAAAAGCTACAACGAACAACCTCGTGATTACTGTTACAATTAATAATTGTCTAAGTAAACCCATCAAACCACTACACTATTGAGCCATGAAGAAGACCCACCTGTTCCAGTGTATTACCTGTAGTGTTATCTTCAGAAATTCATAAAATATAAAGGTTCCACAACCCAAAACAAAGCTGGGAAAAGTCAGAAGACCTGCTTAGTGTGCAAAACACTTACTTGCAGCATTCTGGGTGCTGTGATTTAAATGCTATTGGTTTGTGAACAGAATACCCCTATCCCAGTGCATTGTGCCATATTAAATAAAAGCATGAGAAAAAGAGATTCAGAACGCAAAGCTGTGTCAGTGTTCTGTGTAAAAAATCGCTTTGAACATCATGGGAGCTGTTTTTAATGAGCTGCTGAGTAAAGAATATTTTAATCTTCCTGCTGTCAGTAGTATTGTCAATATAGTTGACCCTTACCTGAATGAAAACAGGGCGTAAAGGAAGGGTTTCAGAAATCAAACAAAGCTTTATTCCTGTGCTTACAGTCTGGGTAATTGGAGACTGCGCTGTTCTGCTTCCTATGGTCATATACGGGTTATTCGCACAAAGCTGTATTGAACAGTATTTCTCACGTTGTGAACGTCTGTACACAGTGGTCCTCCGGGTTCCAGTAAGTGCGTAATTACGCATCGATGAAAAACCGGAGGTTTAAAAAAAGATAATTAGCCCACTGATAGTTTGATGTAGAGGCTGTGGAAATATCCACAAGTCTTGGTCTTTAAAATGCATTTGGTTTGACGGCGTTCTGTGCTTCCATTGTGAAGATATGGACAAAAGAATATTCGTGCTCGGTCAAAAAAATGTCATAAAAACGAAAAAGTAAAGGCTGAGAAAGCATTCACAATGTATTTTATACACAAAGGAAGTATTCTCGCAACTCTAAGAGGTTTCGTGGTTTAATTTTTTTTAATTACTGAATCATATTTAAATGTTAAACAACTGAAAAGCATATTGCTGTAGACCAGGATGGCCGAGTGGTTAAGGCGTTGGACTTAAGATCCAATGGACAAATGTCCACGTGGGTTCAATCCCCACTCCTGGTAGTGTTGTAATAAGTTTTAAGTGACAGAACACTTTGATGATTTACACTCTATTTAAATATGAATTTACTAAATTTCAGTTCAGTTCTCTTTACTCCCACTCCCTGGCATAACTGAGCTCTCACTATCGCATACTGAAGGCTTTACATGCATTAGCTGTGATACAGCTCCCAATAAAGACGGAATCAAACAGTTTGTTCTGTCTCTCATGGTGATCCTCTTCTCGATCCAAATGAAATGTTTAATATGATGCGTCGAGAAAAAAAAAGGAGTGAATTTCCGCCTGTAATGATTGATGCCCCATCAAACATTTTGTAACATCCCCGGAAGATTATACAGTAGAATCCTGGTTTGTGGCTTAAATTCAAGGTAAACAAGACCAAGGAAACGAGTTGGAAACTTGATGTCGAACTGGAATTTAAGTACCCGGAATATTTCACTACATTGGGCAATATGTGCCAGAGAGGAGCACTTTAAATCCCTTCGATAGCTCAGTTGGTAGCACGGCTGACTGTATTAGAAACAGTTAGGAATCCTTAAGTTGCTGTTTCAACTACAGCTCGAAGAAAGGTGCTTTTGTGAACTTTAATTAAATAGTTAAAATAGCGAATCTTTTTCACTCAGACGTTGATCAAAAGCTCAATAAACGATGAAGCAGAGGCTGTTGTTCCGAATTCAGCTAACATCTGGTTGTCTTGTTTTGGCAAATGTCTTATCTGTGAATTAAGGGACTATGCTGTCTGATTTGTAATTCAAAAGTAGATACAAATGTCACTGTTTTCAAAGGATAGGTACTTAATTGGCTTTATGATTTGGTATTGATTTTGTATCATTATATTATTACGTTTGTGCTTTCTGTGTTTTTTATCGTATTGTGAACTTATTTTTTAAACAAATGCTTACAAAGGCAAACACAGCACACATCTGTTTATACCAGCGGTGAATTGTACATTTTTATTAAGTACAATCTACTGTATTTTTAGAAATAAATGGCATACTGTGCACGATATGTTGCAGAAACACAACCTGATATTTTCATAATTATTATTTTAATCATTTAACAAGTATGAGGTCCCGGATCCAAATCTTCAGTTCTGATTTTTTTTTAAAGTGATATCTTCTCTTCCTCTTGTGGAAATCACAAGATGTGAGCAAATGTTTTTTGTTCTTTTTTTTTCACGTTGCGATTTAAAGAGCCTCAGACGCACAGTCTGATAGTAACCAAACCAGAATGGATTCTGCTGGGAGCCGGACTGAGCTCATTCTCACTCCCTGTGCTGAAAACAGAATTATCTCTTCCCCGAACATCGTCTACAGCTGCTAGATATTGCTCTGTGTCCTACTGCTCCAGCAATTCCTTTGACCAAAGACAGATCACTTGTGTGCTTTTAAACTTCTTGCCACTACAGGCTCTTTGATGGCTCATGCTGATCGTCCTGTGGATCCAAAAGAAAATATTAAAGCTGATACTGATATTTTCGATTGTAATTTGCATCTAGCTACAACGCCCCTGGAAAAGATAATTTATTAGTTGCGTGCAATCGGAATCTTTTACTTTATGTATGGTAGTGGAAATAGTTTTAAAAATGTTTTCTAAAGAAGATTGTATTGCCAGGACCTGCCTTTAGGGCTCACTAGCGATGACGCTGTTGATATAGATGGAGAAGAAATGTAAGATGAATTGATGATCTAAGCTAAAATAGCCCTAACACGCCTGCTGTAACAGTGTTTGTATTCATAGCAAGTAATATTCTTTTTCAAACCCGAACGTTCCTTTTGCATTGTGTTATGTAACCATTAGCGGTTTCGGTAGCTTCTGAAGAGCGCACTTTTCCAAACTGAAGCCTATAAGAACATTATTCAAGATGCACCATGGCCCAGAATCGTGCATCGGGACTAGGATTAACATCAATTGAAAGTACTCCCAAATAAAATATTTGACCGAAAAATTAAAAGAGTAGGCAAGTATTAAAAAAAAACCATAACTTCTTGACTTCCAATCTCTTTCCTGGTTCAGGCCATGTAAAATGACATATTCAGTGGACTCATGCCGAGGTTGTGAGTTTAAGCCTCACCTGCAGCAGCCTGGTTTTCTGTCTTGACAGGTAAACAGTGTTTTTTGTTATTTGCTAAATGGAGAGAGGATTCTGTGTTAATTGTGCTCCTCCTGGGAGAGGTCAAGATGAGACGTTCACGAGGCTGGTGGTAAATATCCTGTCCAGGAATATCGGGGCTGTAGGGGGTCAGATCTATAGATGTAGTAAACACATCAGTGGAGACGGTGTGTCTGCTCTCTGTGAGAGAGCCGGGCGGAAAGAATATTCTGTGGTCTGGGAAGAAGAGTCTCTCGTTGGAAGAGCGGCGCTCCTCACAGGAGAGAATGAAAAAAAATCTTTTTCAGGGATGCTGATTGTTCTCTTTGGGGGAATTAAAAGCACTTGTGGCGAGTGACCTCGTGGCGCAATGGTAGCGCGTCTGACTCCAGATCAGAAGGTTGCGTGTTCAAATCACGTCGAGGTCAGCTGAGGAGTTTGCAGGCGCTGCTGGTGCCGAACCCGGAAATTACACCACGCAGTCGGGTTTTATCTGTACACCACATAGGTAATCTGAACGAAGTAACAGCGCAGTACAAAACACCCAAACAGGAGCTTATGCAGCGAATCATCATGAACACGACAAGAGAAAAGGCACATTGCATATCCGCGAAACATCACGCCCGGCTTTAGAGACAGTGACATCAGAGAATGGAAGCTTCAGACCCCTTTTTTGTTACAGGTTCAAGCAAACCTGAAAGTTAGGGAGTGTTTGGTCTCTTTTGTTTGAAAAAGTGTCTGAAGCCTGTAATTATAATTTGCCCTTTTTTAATTGTAGTTGAAATCCACTCCCATGTACCAAGACCTTACAGTATATTCATGTTTACTTAAATGACTAACGCCATTGGACATTAGTTGGTGTTTTTTTTTGTAACGATTTGCTATTTCATGTAGGAAAGAAAGGAACCCAGACCCAACGTTTGCTTTCAGGTGCGGTTCATTTACATAACGGACATCTATTTCTGAGGAGCCTGATTTAAATCACACAACCCCGGTAGAAGTCGAATCGACAATCTAATAAACCGAAATCAGACGCGTTATCCATTAAACCACCAGCCCGTCACGTAAATGAATTGCACCATGGTGAGTTCAGCGCCGCTCCTAGTAATACTCCACCCCCATCTTAAATTTCTACGTGAGAAACGTGTTTTCTACATTTTTATCAGTTTTTAAAAATCATCACTTTTAAGCAGACAAAGCCTTTATGTGTCGCTCTGAATTTCTAATTGATTTAGAATTCCAAGAAAAAAGCGTTTTGTTCCACAACAGCGTGAAATGATCACGTCTTTCACTCTACTTCTCTCTTGTAGTAAAGCAGACCTTGCTGGGTGAGTATTTGTTCTGGTAAATTAGGTCACGGATCATGTTAACTCACTTCTGTTAAACACAACATTTCCTTATGCACGGGAGTGTCTTTGTACAGCTGTTATACAAAGGGCTGGTGGTCAGGGACGCGCTTCGGATTGTTTCGATGTAAACATAATCTCCGCTAAAAGCCCTCTTGAACTTTGCAGGAAATGTGCGTGAAACCATTTTCACGTGTGGAATTTTATCTTCAGCTGGCTGTAGTTAGAATGCCTTATACACCCGTTGTGTATCCTTAGCAAAAATGTTTTAAAATTATAACACAGAGTTGTCGGAGAACTCGACAATCATTATTAAATGAGCACAGTACAAATGTACATTGATATTTTTGTTGTATGTACTTTAATTTTAAAAGATATAAACATAACTGTGCTGATATGGATGTTCATTTGAAGGATTTGAGGAATCTATAAAAGATGTCAGAACAACAAAAGAAACATTTGGGCATCTGCATATTTGTAAAGATTAAAGAGCACCCTAAGTGTGAAGTTTGCACATACGAGAGAAGAAATCAGTTTCAATGCACGTCATTAAACTGATGGTGTGCTTATCAGTCGTGCATTAAACATATATAGCAGAGGATGGCTTTGATCCATTGATCTTTGGGTTATGGACCCAGGACGCTTCTGCTGCACCACTCAGCTATGTTTAACACAACTGCTTTTGCACCTGAGATGAAAAGTTTCAACGGTAAACGCAGACGTCACTGAGCACTTGGTCTTTTGTAGTACAAACCATCACACGCTGCTCTACATGGGCGTCTTCAAGATCGTTGAGAACCAAAGCTTCTGCCTTCCTGGTTACTGATTCTTTCTTCGTTAATTCCCAAATCTTCAATGAGAATCAGTGAAACGAAAACCAAACACATGTACACACTCGCGTCCTAGCATGAAAGAAAAATGATGGAAGCGTTTGAGAAATAACAAGAGTAGTCTGAACAGCTCCAGCCTATCAACTGCTCTACAAAGTGATCGCTATCTCCACACCCAGTTTATAACACTGAAAATGATTCAGGAAGCACAGCAAGGTTCTAAAAACAGCGGTTGAAAAGCATCTAGATACATAAAATGACAATTTCTCAAAAGTAAAATCTTCATCTTTTAAATATTGTCATCCATATATTTTCGTTTTCCTCTTTTTTACATAACACGCTTTCGAGAAATAGAGTGTCTTGTAATGAAGGCTGCATTAGAAAATGTGTATCTAAATTAAAATCGGGTTTATTACTTCTGCGGTTTTCAGCTTTCTTAGCGCTTGGGTCTCGATTCAGATATTGCAATGAAAGCAACAGGGGAGTAAGTTTTCCTTTTCTAAATCAAAGGTGATCTGCTCACAAGGAAGTATAAAAACTTCAGCGTTTACTTTTTGAAGACCGCAAATTGTCGAAACACTGTTGCTTCATAAGCTTATAAGTAACGTTTCTGAGCATGCATTGTATTACTCATGCTGTTATTAATAAAAAAAAGCTTAAATTCACGGGTTCGCCTAATACACGGTGCAACCCGTACCTGCAGCAGAACGCTGTGGCACATGAAGCCGTTTTGTTTATCGGTTGTAAGGATTGAGGAGCGTACTACAAATCGAGCAAGCGAAAAGAAAATTAAACAGGAGTCACTTTTTGGATTGCTAATCCATTGTACTCTGCTCGTCTAGGTTCAAATCCCATCCTTGTCATGGTTAAGGCCTGAGACGTGTGTGTTTTTTCTAAACGGTGTTTTCATTTGTTTCCTTTTTTACTCCTGTACTAGAGCAGTAATATTTCTAGCGGTGGAAGAACATGGTATCACATGCTGACAGCAGGAACACGTGGCCACAAGCTGCAGTACATTGGTTTGGGAACAGCAATAACTTTCCTGTGGAGACAGGTGCGCCGGTATTAATACAGCGCTTTCGAGCGGAAAGAGTTACAAGAACTGACTTAAACTTACCAGTTATGTTCAATAGCTAAAAACACAAAACCAACCTCTTCAGTGGTTGAATCTAAATAACACAAGCCAATGCTGCCATCAAGGGAAAAAAAATCCTGAGTTATGTAGTTTGAGACTACATATCTGACTTTCAGTTTGAAGCGGTACAATGGATTCTAGGTCACATTCGTTCTTGATTCAGGATATATATGAGTGTGCTAATGGTTAGAACTGTGTTTACATGAGGTACAAACGGTAACATTTTCATTGCGAGAAGAAAGTCAGTCCGTGCGCATTTCTCAGCATGCACGTTGTCAGGAAAACTAAACCCACAGTGCCAGCAAACCTTTCGATAGCCTGTAGGTACTGCCATTGCAAATGTAACAGGTTGTTCATACACACAAATGACATCGTTGCTATCTCGTAATTAGGAGATAATTTGGTATTTATTAATTAAGATTTTTTTCCTGGGTGGCAAAAATGCGCTTCCGCAATAAATCATAGACTCTGCTTTCAAAATAGCTGCACCAGGCACTTGGACACAGATAAACACAGGGATTTAAAATTCAGGAATATGAATGGTCAACTGCTTACAGTTGGGTTTTTACGTTTTCTTATTTAGCGATTTGTGTATCAATCTTTTAACAATTCATTAAAATGCTAACAACATGTAAAATAAAAACAACAGCACCGTTAAATGAAGGGGAGACAGGTAGTTTTTTTTTTTTACAATCAGATTCCAATCTCTAATGCTGTGTGTGAGAGCTTAGGTAACTTTCCTTTTCTCACATTTTCTGACGACTATTCCAAAGGGGCACCCTGTCAACTCCTAATACTTTGTATGTTTGATTATTGTCGTTTTATTTAGAAAAAGTTCAATATTGATCATAACTTTAGAAAATTATGATCACGAATAAAAAAAGGGGCTAAAGATGTGAGTTGCTCTTAAATCAGAGCCGGGTGACACGGGCTTCTGTTCTGATATGGTTGTACGAGAAGCAGGAGGAATCGCTTCTCTCCTATGGAGCATGAGCTGAATCAGGAGGGAGACATTTTGTATGCTCGTGCATATGTTAACGCATGACCTACATCGTAAAACTAAATTAAAAACTAACATTAAGTTGTCAAAGACATTCATTTATATACAAACAAGAGACAGACATAGCAATGGTTCTACATTAACTTGTCCTGCACTGACCAGACTAATTGAAATGTATGAAAGCCCGTTTCTGCCAGGGAGTTAAAAAAACGCGCTATGGTATCGCAGAATTCCGACTAAGTAACTCAAAATTGCGACTTGGTAACTCAGAACTCCGACTTTATATCTAAAATGTTCTTTAGCTCAGCTAGCAAGGCCTGGATTCAAGCCAATACAGTGAGGCACGAAGTAGGGTGGGAGCGGCGAGGGCACAAGCCCTAGAACCCGAGTCCGTTACAATAACAAAAGGACAGACAATGAAATATGGGCTATTTCGAAGTCGCAAATGTGAGATATAAAGTCAAAATTCTGAGTTTTTAGGTCGCAATTCTGAGATTCTAAGTCACAATTCTGAGATACCATAGTGCGTTTTTTTTACTCCCTGGCGGAAACGGGCTTCCATTGGTTCTCAGTGCTGCGAAGCAAAAGCAATCTCTGAGAAATCAGACAAATTATTATCAGAACATGTCAAAAGCTGATCAGTATTTCTTTACTGGGAAGCAAAGAACTGCTTGTATTACACATTTTAATATGACATGCAATTAAACATGAAAATTAGTAAAAATATTA
The DNA here is from genome assembly GCF_059453375.1 of Lepisosteus platostomus. Classification (NCBI taxonomy): domain Eukaryota; kingdom Metazoa; phylum Chordata; class Actinopteri; order Semionotiformes; family Lepisosteidae; genus Lepisosteus; species Lepisosteus platostomus. Next base: position 15,994,631 of record NC_142615.1, on the reverse strand, counting down.
TTGTAAAATTACGTGTTGATAGAACAGCCCCCTCGATAAAAGAAAGTGTGGACGGACGTGTCGCATGTTCCGTAATCTGTCTGACAGCGAGTTTAACACTGTCCTTGGAAATTAGAAACGAATTGAACAATAAATTAATCTGAGCAAATTTTACAAGTGTGGGTGATTTCATTCTGTCGAAATTACGTGGAACTCCTTCGCTGGGGTCAGATACACACGGGAAAGTGTTCAGGCGGCTTCACGGAGACCCGCCTCAGACTGGAAGCAGGTTCTAATTAGACGCTGAGAACAATTCAGGTCTCTGTGTGTAATTGATTGTGTTGATTGAGCGGTAGTGCGACCATGTGTGTGGTAGCATAGTCCTGCTAGTATAAAAACCTAGTCACCGCGTTCACACTTTATGCTCTCTTGCTTCAACACAGTTTGGTGGTTTATGTGTCTTACTTCTGTAGCAGTTTAGCGGGACGTCAATTTGGCAATGCGCTCGTTTCTCTTTGTGCTGTGCCTGTGCGCAGGGGCCGGGCTCCCCGCACTGATTTCCGCCGGGCCGGCTGGCTGGGACTCTCGGGAATTAGCGCTCCAGGCCGACCTCCCGGCTCCTGAAGACTCAGCCCAGTCGGAGGATTTGAACCTGGCAGATGCGCCCTCCGAAGACCTGTCTGCAAGCGAGAACGACTCGCAGTCCTTGGCTCCCGACTTTCGCCGCCTTCCCGTGTCCAGAGACGCGTACTCGCCCTACTTCGACAAGGAGAAGATGAAGCCCGAAGCCGGCAGCCGACCCTTACCCGCCTACATCAAGAGCGTCCTGTTTCCTCCCCAGCGAGGGCGGCAGCCGGCTCGCCCGGCCATCGGGGGCACCTGAGGAGTGGCTGTGTGGTGCGACTCCAGCAGGCTGTACGTGAGGGTCAGTCGGCTCCTGTTCGGCTTCAGCTGTCGGCCATCGGAGGTGACCTTGGGCAACTGCAGCGTCAGCCGAACCACACGCAGTTACTTCTACTTCATCTACGGGCTTCACGAGTGCGGCGCCGAGCGATCGGTAAGCGGCTCTTCATCTACAGGCAGTGTATCGATGTGAGCTGTAGGGCCAGTATCGGGGTTGCCTTTCCTGGGAATATCCCTTCCTCTGTGACTTTGCAGGTTGTCCAGGGCCGCCTGGTGTACTCCAACACTCTCCGCTATGCCCCGCCCTCCTCCAGTGCACCTGTGCATCGCTTCATTCCCTTCTCTGTGCCTGTCAAGTGCTCCTACAACAGGTAGGCAGGGCTCTGCTGCTGCTGAGAAGCCGCTGGGAAAGTGTCCAGAAGCCCCTCATCCCCTCTGTCCTGCAGGTTCCCCTACTCCTTCAAGGTTGGCTATGTCCCCACGTGGGCCTGGAGAAGGACCTTCAAGGACCTGAAGAACAAGCACAGCTTTGTCCTGCTCACCACCAACTGTAAGCTCCTTGAGCGAGTGGCTCCACCTGCCTGCAGGGGGTGCTGTGTGCAGGTGTAATGCTGCCTCTCTCTCCAGCCCACTGGGTCCGGCTCTCTCCCAAGGATGAGTACTTCCTGGGTCAGCCCATGTACTTCCAGGCCACTGCCTACTTTGCCACAGCGGAGCAGAGGCTGTACATCCACTCGTGTTACGTAACTGAGAAACCAGACCAGCACTCCCAGCCCCGTTTCCCCGTGATCGACAACTTGGGGTACGGCCCCTTCTGGGAGGGGAGGTGGGCAGGAGCCCTGAGAGCCTGCAGGGGTTCATCCTTGTCCTTGTCCCCAGGTGCATGGTGGACAGCAAGGCAGATGGCTGCCTGTCCAGGTTTGTCCCCTCCAAGCAGAAGGATGTGCTCCGCTTCACAATTGATGCCTTCCTCTTCCAGAAGAAGCTGTCCAGGAAGGTACTGCTCTCAAAGGCTGCTCAGCCTTCTCGCTCTACTGATCCATGGTCTGCTTTTCCATCCATGATCTAGATGTGAACCAGACTGTGGCAGCTGTAGTTCCTAGAGCTGCCAGCTTGCCTTCACTGATGGCAGAAGGTCCTTCTCTGTCCCTCTATTGGCCTTGATCCCTTAATGCTGTGACCTTCCCTCTTGCAGCATGAAGTGACTGAGCTGTACATGCACTGTGTCATGGCTGTGGCTCCTGCTAAAGCAACACCAGGGACCAAGTCCTGCACCTACAACAGGGAGGCTAAGAGGTACTTCTGCAAGGAGCCTGCTGAGGGTGCTCTGGGACATGCCAGGTTTAGGCCTCACCTGTAAACCTTTCCTCCAGGTGGGAGGAGCTGTATGGTGACCATGAGGTCTGTGCCTGCTGTGATTCCAGGTGTGCTGGCAGTCGGAATGAAGGTGGGTCTGGTTCTCTATCCCTTGTGGATGCATCTCTGCCCAGGAGACAACCATGCTTGGACAACTGAGGAATGATCCCATGCTGGACAAAGGGACTGTTTAGATGAGTAGCATCACTGTGGGACTCTGGGTATAGCGGATCCCTCACTCCTGGGTGTTGCTTGTCCACAGGTACCAGGAGCCTGGTGACCAGCAGTCGGGTGGCTGTGGCACCAGTAGAAGCTCCTCTGGATGTGGGAGCTGACTGGACTGAGGATGAGGAGGGAGACCCTCAGAGCTCCAGTGAGGATGCTGAGAGCACCAGTGAGGATGTGGAGGGAGCAGAGGACTTTGGAGATGTTGGCCAGTGGACAGGTAGGGTCTGGCAGGAGGAGCTCCTGTAGGGGTGGGTGTCCTGCAGTTCAGCTGGATTGTTCTCCTTCTTCCTCCCCAGGTGCCTGAATGAAGGCTCCAGCCTGGCCCTTGTGACTCTCCTGCCTCCACTTGCCTTGTAATGGCAACATCTCAAACCTGTGAAAGACCCTTCTGCCTGCCCTCGTTTCTTTATGGTTTATAGGTTTGAATGGGGTGGAGGAATTCAAGGGAAGTGAGACCCATTAATCAATGGAAGTATTTGTGGGGGTTCCCCTTTCAAGAATGCTTCCCGTATTGCTGCCAATGAGGACTGAAAATGTCTGGAGTAATAAAGTGTTGTAGTTGGGGAAGATGGCCGCACTATTCCTTGGGCAGGGTAGTGTGACTTTTTTTTTTTTACTTGGGGAGAGACAGAGGTGTTCAATATACTGGAAATCCTCCTGTTTCCGAGAGGGGTAGTGCTTATGGAGTGTGAGTTGCTACTGTAGTGCCCAGTAAGAGTGAGATCTGGTGTCCTATTCTAGGCTGCACAAACTGACTAAAAGAAACACAAGGAAGGGATTGTCAACAGGGGCTTGGTATAAAGTAGGCCTTCCCTTCCTTAGCAAAGGAACAATACTGGTGCACAAACATCAGTGAATAATGGTGTAGTTAGAATCTCGGAGGTCTTATCTTATGGGTGTTGGTTTCACAGTAGTGGTATTGGACAGTCATGAGAAGTATTAGGATTGAGACTGGAGATCCCAGTACTTGACTAGGAAGACAGGTGTTTACAACCACCTCTACCAGCAGCACAGACTGTGTAGATTGAGACTGAATGCTTACTACACAAAGCCTCTCCCCTGTTTCAGTGTCCCAGTCATGAATAACAAGTGAATCCTAGTCTTCCTTTGTGACTACCTATAACTTGCACAAATCCTGCTGGCCCACTAACAGTTAATCTTTAGCCCTACTGCACTGCCCTATTAAAGCTTCAAGGATTTAGGATAAACTATTTTATATAATGGTTCCAAAGGTGGCTTCTCAAAGCACTTGTCTTAATTACAATAAGAATACACAGGATAAAACAATTCCAATAGACAGAGGAGACCATGGATGGTGGTACTAAGGAAAGTAGAAGCAGAGGGGTAAAGAATGGAACCAGTTCAGTAAAGGCTCTTCTACAGAACAAGGTGTTGAGTCTGAAGTTGAAGGAGTTTAGGGAAGGTGACTCTGCTATCCTTGGGCAGAGCGTGGGGGCATAACAGGAGAAGGCCCTGTCACCCATACAGTGTAGACGGGCTTGGGGGACAGTTAGGAGACCAGAATTAGAAGAGCGAAGGTTATGAAGTGGGGAGTAGGGTGATAATAGATTAAACTGCAACTGAAATGTGAAGGCACGTTCTACAGTTTATGCAAGCAAGGGTAATGTTAGGCTTTTATGGGACGGGGGTAATGGCAGCACTTTTGAGGACCGTTGGTACAACAGCAGTGCTCAAGGATTCATTTTTAATATTGAGGACAATGGGTTATATACCCATCGTTCTTACCAAAGGCTCAGAGACCTTTTGCTATATAAAAAGACTTCTTTCCACCACTAATTTATTCAGGTTTGGTTCATTTGGGTTTTATCAGTTAAACATTTAATATTGTATGTCAGTTTGTTGATGCCTGTATATCATAGTGATCTGCACACACACCTTTGACTGAATATGGGCTGCCAAACCTCTCCACCAAACTTATGTATCACGGTAGGTACACAAGAAGTTTATTTGTACTAACAGAGTTGTTGGTGCCAGTAGTCAGATTGGGTCAATTGCAAGGTAAGAACAGCATCACATTAACTGGAGATGATCCAGAGATTAGCATGCAGCTCTGTACACCAGATTAATACCGATTTGCAACTCGCTCGTCTGCTGACTTTAGTCCCCTGCTCAGTAATCACAATGTTCCCAATTGCAATGAGCCCAAGGAAACAGCTGCTGCTCTCTAGAGGACACTACAGGACAGGACTAAGTACAATTCCTGCAATAGACTAAGCAGTTTAGTGCCAAACTGATGGAACACTGAATGCTATGGGACAGTTCCGAATGTAGTAACAGCTTAATACTGAAATAATATCGTAAACACCTCGTGATCTTAAGAATCTGTCGCTGTTAAAAAGTATTATACTAATAAGCTAAAATTGTACTGCAGCCACAACACAGTGGACTTGCAGCTCCTGTCCTGATCATACAGAAAGATGTCATCACTATAACACCTGTTAACAAACATAGCACCTGCAGTCTGTGAAAGAGAGCTCTGAGGTAAATATTCCTTGCAGGGAAGTGAACTGAAAAACAGGCAAATACATCACTCACATGAAGAGCAACGACTGTCGCTAAAGAAAGTGAGCGAGGGTACACCTATAGTAGTTCATCCACAGAAATTCAAACGTAAATTTGTGACGCACCAGAGTACCACAAAGCTAGAAGCGTGCCTTCAACTGGAGTATTGTAGCACGACTATGTATAAGTAATATTAACTTATTCCAGGCGTTCATCTGGTTTAAGAATACGAATTGATGCCTTCAAATAGACCTTTAACAGTCCTGTGATGTAGAATTAAGAAAATGGGGAATTATTTGATCCCTTTCTCAATCCAGTAGTTTATGGACAGGCGCTCTCAGCGGACTGTGCGCAGGAGTGATGGGTGATGTGGAATTCTATGGGCTCAGTGGGACTCTGGGAGTCAACTCAGGGCTCTGCTGTAGATTCCTGTAGAACCGGTGTGAAATGATAATGTATCGTTGGCTGGTATTGTTAATGTAAAGTTTACTGGTACGTTTCGGCCAAAACATATTTTATTTCTTCTTTTTTTCAGCATGGAATAAACCTATTACTTGTTCCTTTGCAGCCTACGCATGCTGACGCAGCTATCCACCTGAACTACAAATTGTATGTTGGCCGTTCTGTTACACTATATTCATGAATCGTACAAGATCATAGGATCTATAAGCCTGAAGACTTGTCTTGTACAGTGACCTGATAAAAATCAAATTAATTACACTAATTTTTATGGAATCCCATTTCCGGTAGTGAGGCTTCCATAGTACACGGATGGAATAGTGGACGGTGGGCTTTTAATTTTTTTTATTTAAACACCAGAAATACAAAAACGAAGACAATATGAAACAAGATACATAAATAGACACTTCACATCCAGGAGAATTCACAATTATAAAAGCTGAAACTTTTTAAATATTTCCATTGTATGTCATTTTTTACTTTAAAAAAAAAACTCTTCTTTAGCTCAGCAGGCAAGGCCTGGGTTCGAGCCAATGCAGTGAGGCACGAACTAGGGTGGGAGCGGTGAGGGCACAAGCCCTGGAACCCGAATCCGTTACAATAACAAAAGGACAGACAATGAAATATGGGTTATTTCGAAGTCCCAAATGTGAGATATAAAGTCGGAAAGTTCTGAGTTTTTAAGTCGCAATTCTCAGTTACTTAGTCGGCATTCTGAGATACCATAGCGCGTTTTTATTTTTACTCCCTGGCGGAAACGGGCTTCCATAGAAATGGTCAGATTCAGAGCCATTGCAGTTCGTGCTAATTAGAACACCGCCAGTACTGAACCCTCAGCACCGTACTGACTACTGAGCACAAGTTCAGCTGCTCGCCAGCTTTGTTACGCACAGTTTTGCATTGCTATTGAGCTCAGAACAGGAGCTGATCTTCAGACAAGCGGTGCCTCTGCCCCTGCCCCCACCCGTCCTGCCCTCCATCGCCCGCCCGGCCCCGCCGTGTTAAAAAAGCAACATTAGCCAGGCAGGAGTCAAACCTACAATCTTCTGTTTCGAAGTCAGATGCGTTATACATTACGTCACTGGCCCTAATCTTACGGTGCTCAACTGCACCATAGTGACCCTAGCGCCACTACTAGTAATACATCGCCCCTGGCCAAAATTGCTTAGTAAAAAAAAACGTTTTCTATACTGTCTGTTTAAAAATATTATATCTTTAAAAAAGACAAAGGGTTTGTGTGTCGCGCTAAAGTTTCGATTCATTTCGAATGCAAAGAAAAAACATTTTCTTCCAAGAAATCATAAATTTGTCTCATCCTCCATACTATAATTCTCTCTTGTAGTAGTAAAGCATTTTGAGTCAAACCGAACAATATATTAAAGGAACAAGTAATAGGTTTATTCCATGCTGAAAAGAGAAGAGAGAAAACACAACGTTTCAGCTGTGAAAGCTTCTTCAGGTTTGTTTTCTCTCTTCTCTTTTCAGCATGGAATAAACCTACAGTAGTACTTGTTCCTTTGCAGATACGCATGCTGACGTAGCTACCCACCTGAATATATTAAACGTTTCATCCATACGATTAACATAATGTTCTCCTGAATAACTACAGTAGATGACAAAGCCTTAGAGCCACAGAGAAAAACAAATTGCATTTAAAGTAATTTTAAAGGCTCCAGATAATATTGCACTATAAACGCAAATCTGTCTTCTTTGTGGCGCTTACTCTTTGTTGCTTTAGCAAATTTCATGCAGTTTATTTCTGACACAAGACATAACAAGCTTGTGTATTTATGACAAAAAAGCAGGGCAGCAATTTATATCGGCCTTGAAATTGATATTGTTAAAAAGTGAGTTAAATGCAGATATAGTAAATATATGTTCTCATATAATGGTGTGTTTTTTTGTCTAAAAAATCCTTCATGAATGGTTTAACAGACACCTTGCATAATTAAAAAATATATATATTTACGAATATTAACCTTTTATACAGTAAAGTTTTGTTGTGAACATGAGCCCTGTTTATCGATGTCACCAACACAGTTCTGGATTTTATTCTGCCTTCCTACGCACATATGAATTTTCTTTCACACAACAGTTCGCATGTATGGTAGCGTATTAGCGCCAGGGATAAAAAGAATGATGTTGGCTTTTAAATGATAAACCATTTGCGTTTATACAAAATCACAATGCGTTGTCGCAGACATTGGGACATACTCTGTTTAAACATCTGTCGTTTTCTCTTATATTGGCTCCTGTGCTTCGGTCCATTTGAGAGAGAAGACACTGAAAAAGTCTTGTGAAAGTGGATTTTGCACCTACGCCAGTGCTGTAGTGGTATCATACAGACACCCATACAAATCCATCAAACGTTGGAAGCTCTGGAAGGCAACGTAAAATATTGCTCTGTCCGTTGGTGGATTAGGTATGCATGCTACATTTCAACGTAAAATGCAATGTAAAAAGATCAAATTTGATTCAAAATCGATTAATGTAAAAACTGATAAAGCTCATGTTTTTTATCTAGTTTTATCTATATCTATATCTAGTTTTTCAAAGGTCTTAAAAAAATGTTTATCGCGATTGTGAAAGTTCGAGAAGGTGTACCAGCGCTTGCCTTTATATCGCCAGCTTCAGTCTCGCCTGTAGCTGCGAGAAGGTTAAAAGCGCACAAGTGATCTGTCTTTCGTCCAAATAATTGCTGGAGCAGCAAGACGTAGAGCACCATCCAGCAGCTGTAGACGATGTTCGAGGAAGAGCTAATTCTGTTTTCAGCACAGGGAGCAAGAATGAGCTCAGTCCGGCACCCAGCAGAATCCATTCTGGTTTGGTTGCTGTCAGACTGTGCATCTGAGGCTTTTTGGATCGCAACGTGAAAAAAAAGAACAAAAAACAATTGCTCACATCGTGTTACTTCTACCAGAGGATAGGAAGATATCACTTAAAAAAATCAGCAATTAATATTTGGATCCGTGGCCTCATACTAATTATTTATCTATCAGATTGTGTTTCTGCAACATTTCGTGCGCAGTATGCCGTATTCAACAATAAAACAACAGTCACAACGAGGCCTTTACACCCAGTCTGGGGTATTTTCCCCTTTTATATTTTTGCCACTTTATATCGAACCTGTTATACTCCCAGAAGTGCGCAGTAGCTTCTACCTAATAAAAATATACAATTCACCGCTGGTATAAAGAGATGTGTGCCATGTCTGCTTTTGTAAGCATTTGTTTCAAAAATAAGTTCACAATATGTTAAAAACACAAAAAGCACAAACTTAATAATACAACGATACAAAATCAAAACCAAATCATAAAGCCAATTAAGTACCTATCCTTTGAAAACAGAGAACACCTTTATATCTACAACAAAAAAGTGACATTTGTATCTACTTTTGAATTACTGTACAAAGCAGACAGAGTATTCCCTGAATTCAAAGATCAGATCTTGGCCAAAACAAGACAATCAGACGTGAGCTGAATTCAGAACAAGAGCCTCTGCTTCGTCGTTTATTGAGCTTGTGATCAAAGTCTGAGTGGAAAAAGATCAGCTATTTTAACTGTTTGAATGAAATACACAAAGGGCACCTTCCTTCGAACCGGTGTCAAACCAGCAACCTAAGGATTCCCTCTTGTTTCCACTACAGTCCTCCGCTCTACCAACTGAGCTACCAACAGATGTCAGGAGATGCTCTCTGGCACATACTGTCCGATGTAGTGAAATGTTCCGGCTGATTTAAATCCCAGATCGACATCGTTTCCAACTCGTTTCCTTAGTCTTGTTTACCTTGAATTTAAGCCACATACCAGGATTCTACTGTATAAACTTCCGGAGATATTACAAAATGTTTGATGGAGCATCAATCTTTCCAGGCGGAAATTGACTCCTTTTCTTTCTCGAGGGATCATATTAAACATTTCATTTGGATCGAGAAGAGGATCACCATGAGACACAAAACAAACAGTTTCATTCTGTCTTTATTAGAATCTGTATTACAGCTAATGAATGTAAAGCCTTTAGTATGCGAGAGTGAGAGTTCAGTTATGCCAGGGAGTGTGAGAAAAGAGAACTGAAATTTAGTAAATTAATATTTAAATAGAGCGTAAATCTTCAAAGTGTCACTGCAAAATTATTACAGGGGTCTACCAGCTGCCGGACGTACTTGTTTTGGGACTATTTCCAATAAGTACCGCATTAGTAGTTGTGTGTCCTTACTGGTATCTTTTAAACATTCGGTTATATACAAACGGGACAGAGACACAGTGATAATCTGATTTTAACATGTCCTGCATTTTAACTTACTGAACAGATAAATTGAAATGTTCTGATTCAGAGCCCCTGCAGTTCGTGCTAATTAGAACCACAACAATACTCCTGAGTCCTGAGCACCACACTGAGCAAAGGTTCAGCTGAACTCTGACTTTGTTCAGCACGACTTGTTGTTGCAGTTGAGCTCAGAGCTGGAGATGATCTCCATATTCTACCACACTAACTAGTCCTAAACGTAGTACACAGTACACACTTTTTAAAAACAATTTAAAATATTACACAAAGGCTGTAAAGCACACTCTAAATCGATCCGAATATTTGATTTCCGCGATCCGTTTAGGCAACATTAGGCAACGTGGCGCTTCTCCAGCAAAGCATTTCTCAGTTTTGTGAACTACTGGTGCTTTTAACACACCAACTTACGCAACTCGTCAGGATGGCCGAGTGGTCTAAGGCGCCAGACTCAAGGACTCCTGTCTTTCCATTGCTTGGGTGTTCTGGTCTCTGAACAGAGGCGTGGGTTCAAATCCCACTCCTGACAGCTTTTCCCTCTCTTGCATTTTTCCTGTCTTCTTGTGCTCGCTGACAACGACAGAAAGAAGAAAACGGAGAAACAGGCTTGCGGGCACATGATGGGCAGGGAAATGCTTCGTGAACACTTCAATGTGATTAGCAGAAAGTCAAATAGGCTTCGATTTCTCCCTTAAGAACTGTTTGGGGTGCCTGTAATCGAGTAAAGATTTACGGTCAAGGTATGCATTCAAAGGTGAAAGACCGAAATATAAATCCAGAAGAAGATGTATTAAAACATATTGTTTTCCTTGCGGTTTCCCCTGTATTTCATTAAATGTGGCATTGTGAAATCAGCCTGTAGCCCTACGGAATGCAGCCACTCTCCCGGTGACAGCGGCAGGAGCCGAGAGGATTAAATCAGAGCTCGAACAGAGAGTTAAAAAAATATGGGCAACTAGAACATAGATCATAGAACATTTTTATTAAACTTTCCTATCTGCTCGGCCTTACTGAAGTATTTAAGCTGCATTTTAGCTTCTATTTATATACTTTACAGTAGATAGTGTTTAGTAAGAGAAGAGAGATACAAGCGCTAAACCCCCACAATAACCAAACCTTAACTAAAGCAGGAAGATCTGTTGCTTTAGCAAATTTCATGCAGTTTATTTCTGACACAAGACATAACAAGCTTGTGTATTTATGACAAAAAAGCAGGGCAGCAATTTATATCGGCCTTGAAATTGATATTGTTAAAAAGTGAGTTAAATGCAGATATAGTAAATATATGTTCTCATATAATGGTGTGTTTTTTGTCTAAAAATCCTTCATGAATGGTTTAACAGACACCTTGCATAATTAAAAAAAATATATATTTACGAATATTAACCTTTTATACAGTAAAGTTTTGTTGTGAACATGAGCCCTGTTTATCGATGTCACCAACACAGTTCTGGATTTTATTCTGCCTTCCTACGCACATATGAATTTTCTTTCACACAACAGCTCGCATGTATGGTAGCGTATTAGCGCCAGGGATAAAAAGAATGATGTTGGCTTTTAAATGATAAACCATTTGCGTTTATACAACATCACAATGCGTTGTCGCAGACATTGGGACATACTCTGTTTAAACATCTGTCGTTTTCTCTTATATTGGCTCCTGTGCTTCGGTCCATTTGAGAGAGAAGACACTGAAAAAGTCTTGTGAAAGTGGATTTTGCACCTGCGCCAGTGCTGTAGTTGTATCATACAGACACCCATACAAATCCATCAAACGTTGGAAGCTCTGGAAGGCAACGTAAAATATTGCTCTGTCCGTTGGTGGATTAGGTATGCATGCTACATTTCAACGTAAAATGCAATGTAAAAAGATCAAATTTGATTCAAAATCGATTAATGTAAAAACTGATCAAGCTCATGTTTTTTATCTAGTTTTATCTATATCTATATCTAGTTTTTCAAAGGTCTTAAAAAAATGTTTATCGTGATTGTGAAAGTTCGAGAAGGTGTACCAGCGCGTGTCTTTATATCGCCAGCTTCAGTCTCGCCTGTAGCTGCGAGAAGGTTAAAAGCGCACAAGTGATCTGTCTTTCGTCCAAATAATTGCTGGAGCAGCAGGACGTAGAGCACCATCCAGCAGCTGTAGACGATGTTCAAGGAAGAGCTAATTCTGTTTTCAGCACAGGGAGCAAGAATGAGCTCAGTCCGGCTCCCAGCAGAATCCATTCTGGTTTGGTTGCTGTCAGACTGTGCATCTGAGGCTTTTTGGATCGCAACGTGAAAAAAAAGAACAAAAAACAATTGCTCACATCGTGTTACTTCTACCAGAGGATAGGAAGATATCACTTAAAAAAATCAGCAATTAATATTTGGATCCGTGGCCTCATACTAATTATTTATCTATCAGATTGTGTTTCTGCAACATTTCGTGCACAGTATGCCGTATTCAACAATAAAACAACAGTCACAACGAGGCCTTTACACCCAGTCTGGGGTATTTTCCCCTTTTATATTTTTGCCACTTTATATCGAACCTGTTATACTCCCAGAAGTGCGCAGTAGCTTCTACTTAATAAAATATACAATTCACCGCTGGTATAAACAGATGTGTGCCATGTCTGCTTTTGTAAGCATTTGTTTCAAAAATAAGTTCACAATATGTTAAAAACACAAAAAGCACAAACTTCATAATACAACGATACAAAATCAAAACCAAATCATAAAGCCAATTAAGTACCTATCCTTTGAAAACAGAGAACACCTTTATATCTACAATAAAAAAGTGACATTTGTATCTACTTTTGAATTACTGTACAAAGCAGACAGAGTATTCCCTGAATTCAAAGATCAGATCTTGGCCAAAACAAGACAATCAGACGTGAGCTGAATTCAGAACAAGAGCCTCTGCTTCGTCGTTTATTGAGCTTGTGATCAAAGTCTGAGTGGAAAAAGATCAGCTATTTTAACTGTTTGAATGAAATACACAAAGGGTACCTTCCTTCGACCCAGTGTCAAACCAGCAACCTAAGGATTCCCTCTTGTTTCCACTACAGTCCTCCGCTCTACCAACTGAGCTACCAACAGATGTCAGGAGATGCTCTCTGGCACATACTGTCCGATGTAGTGAAATGTTCCGGATGATTTAAATCCCAGATCGACATCGTTTCCAACTCGTTTCCTTAGTCTTGTTTACCTTGAATTTAAGCCACATACCAGGATTCTACTGTATAAACTTCCGGAGATATTACAAAATGTTTGATGGAGCATCAATCTTTCCAGGCGGAAATTGACTCCTTTTCTTTCTCGAGGGATCATATTAAACATTTCATTTGGATCGAGAAGAGGATCACCATGAGACACAAAACAAACAGTTTCATTCTGTCTTTATTAGAATCTGTATTACAGCTAATGAATGTAAAGCCTTTAGTATGCGAGAGTGAGAGTTCAGTTATGCCAGGGAGTGTGAGAAAAGAGAACTGAAATTTAGTAAATTAATATTTAAATAGAGCGTAAATCTTCAAAGTGTCACTGCAAAATTATTACAGGAGTCTACCAGCTGCCGGACGTACTTGTTTTGGGACTATTTCCAATAAGTACCGCATTAGTAGTTGTGTGTCCTTACTGGTATCTTTTAAACATTCGGTTATATACAAACGGGACAGAGACACAGTGATAATCTGATTTTAACATGTCCTGCATTTTAACTTACTGAACAGATAAATGGAAATGTTCTGATTCAGAGCCCCTGCAGTTCGTGCTAATTAGAACCACAACAATACTCCTGAGTCCTGAGCACCACACTGAGCAAAGGTTCAGCTGAACTCTGACTTTGTTCAGCACGACTTGTTGTTGCAGTTGAGCTCAGAGCTGGAGATGATCTCCATATTCTACCACACTAACTAGTCCTAAACGTAGTACACAGTACACACTTTTTAAAAACAATTTAAAATATTACACAAAGGCTGTAAAGCACACTCTAAATCGATCCGAATATTTGATTTCCGCGATCCGTTTAGGCAACATTAGGCAACGTGGCGCTTCTCCAGCAAAGCATTTCTCAGTTTTGTGAACTACTGGTGCTTTTAACACACCAACTTACGCAACTCGTCAGGATGGCCGAGTGGTCTAAGGCGCCAGACTCAAGGACTCCTGTCTTTCCATTGCTTGGGTGTTCTGGTCTCTGAACAGAGGCGTGGGTTCAAATCCCACTCCTGACAGCTTTTCCCTCTCTTGCATTTTTCCTGTCTTCTTGTGCTCGCTGACGACAGAAAGAAGAAAACGGAGAAACAGGCTTGCGGGCACATGATGGGCAGGGAAATGCTTCGTGAACACTTCAATGTGATTAGCAGAAAGTCAAATAGGCTTCGATTTCTCCCTTAAGAACTGTTTGGGGTGCCTGTAATCGAGTAAAGATTTACAGTCAAGGTATTCATTCAAAGGTGAAAGACCGAAATATAAATCCAGAAGAAGATGTATTAAAACATATTGTTTTCCTTGCGGTTTCCCCTGTATTTCATTAAATGTGGCATTGTGAAATCAGCCTGTAGCCCTACGGAATGCAGCCACTCTCCCGGTGACAGCGGCAGGAGCCGAGAGGATTAAATCAGAGCTCGAACAGAGAGTTAAAAAAATATGGGCAACTAGAACATAGATCATAGAACATTTTTATTAAACTTTCCTATCTGCTCGGCCTTACTGAAGTATTTTAGCTGCATTTTAGCTTCTATTTATATACTTTACAGTAGATAGTGTTTAGTAAGAGAAGAGAGATACAAGCGCTAAACCCCCACAATAACCAAACCTTAACTAAAGCAGGAAGATCTGTTGCTTTAGCAAATTTCATGCAGTTTATTTCTGACACAAGACATAACAAGCTTGTGTATTTATGACAAAAAAGCAGGGCAGCAATTTATATCGGCCTTGAAATTGATATTGTTAAAAAGTGAGTTAAATGCAGATATAGTAAATATATGTTCTCATATAATGGTGTGTTTTTTTGTCTAAAAATCCTTCATGAATGGTTTAACAGACACCTTGCATAATTAAAAAAAATATATATTTACGAATATTAACCTTTTATACAGTAAAGTTTTGTTGTGAACATGAGCCCTGTTTATCGATGTCACCAACACAGTTCTGGATTTTATTCTGCCTTCCTATGGACATTGGAATTTTCTTTCACACAACAGCTCCCATGTGTGGTAGCTTATTAGTGCCAGGGAGAAAAAGAATATTGTTGGCTTTTAAATGAGAAACCATTTGCGTTTATACAAAATCACAATGTGTTGTCCCAGACATTGGGACATCCTCTGTTTAAACACCTGTCGTTTTCTCTAATATTGGCTCCTGTGCTTCGGTCCATTTGAGAGAGAAGACACTGAAAAAGTCGTGTGAAAGTGGATTTTGCACCTACGCCAGTGCTGTAGTGGTATCATACAGACACCCATACAAATCCATCAAACGTTGGAAGCTCTGGAAGGCAACGTAAAATATTGCTCTGTCCGTTGGTGGATTAGGTATGCACGCTATATTTCAACGTAAAATGCAATGTAAAAAGATCAAATTTGTTTCAAAGTCGATTAATGTAAAAACCGATTAAGCTCATGTTTTTTATCTTGTTTTATCTATATCTATATCTAGTTTTTCAAAGGTCTTAAAAAAATGTTTATCGCGATTGTGAAAGTTAGAGAAGGTGTACCAGCGCGTGCCTTTATATCGCCAGCTTCAGTCTCGCCTGTAGCTGCGAGAAGGTTAAAAGCGCACAAGTGATCTGTCTTTCGTCCAAATAATTGCTGGAGCAGCAGGACGTAGAGCACCATCCAGCAGCTGTAGACGATGTTCGAGGAAGATCTAATTCTGTTTTCAGCACAGGGAGCAAGAATGAGCTCAGTCCGGCTCCCAGCAGAATCCATTCTGGTTTGGTTGCTGTCAGACTGTGCATCTATGGCTTTTTGGATCGCAACGTGAAAAAAAAGAACAAAAAACAATTGCTCACATCGTGTTACTTCCACCAGAGGAAGGGAAGATATAACTTAAAAAAAATCAGAACTGAATATTTGGATCCGGGGCCTCATACTTATCAAATTATTAAAATAATAATTATTTAACTATCAGATTGTGTTTCTGCAACATTTCGTGCACAGTATGCCGTATTCAACAATAAAACAACAGTCACAACGAGGCCTTTACACCCAGTCTGGGGTATTTTCCCCTTTTATATTTTTGCCACTTTATATCGAACCTGTTATACTCCCAGAAGTGTGCAGTAGCTTATACTTAATACAAATATACAATTCACCGCTGGTATAAACAGATGTGTGCCATGTCTGCCTTTGTAAGCATTTGTTTAAAAAATAAGTTCACAATATGTTAAAAACACAAAAAGCACAAACTTAATAATACAATGATACAAAATCAAATCCAAATCATAAAGCCAATTAAGTACCTATCCTTTAAAAACAGAGAACACCTTTATATCTAAAATAAAAATGTGACATTTGTATCTACTTTTGAATTACTGTACAAAGCAGACAGAGTAGTCCCTGAATTCAAAGATCAGATCTTGGCCAAAACAAGACAATCAGACGTGAGCTGAATTCGGAACAAGAGCCTCTGCTTCGTCGTTTATTGAGCTTTTGATCAAAGTCTGAGTGAAAAAAGATCAGCTATTTTAACAAAATACACAAAGGGCACCTTCCTTCAAGCTGGAGTCAAACTGGTGACCTAAGGATTCCCTCTTGTTTCAACTACAGTCCTCCACTCTACCAACTGAGTTATCAACAGATATCAGGAGCTGCTCTCTGGCACATACTGCCCAATGTAGTGAAATGTTCCGGATGATTTAAATCCCAGATTGACATCGTTTCCAACTCGTTTCCTTAGTCTTGTTTACCTTGAATTTAAGCCACAAACCAGGATTCTACTGTATAAACTTCCGGAGATATTACAAAATGTTTGATGGAGCATCAATCATTCCAGGCGGAAATTGACTCCTTTTTCTTTCTCGAGGGATCATATTAAACATTTAATTTGGATCGAGAAGAGGATCACCATGAGACACAAAACAAACAGTTTCATTCTGTCTTTATTAGAATCTGTATCACAGCTAATGCATGTAAAGCCTTTAGTATGCGAGAGTGAGAGTTCAGTTATGCCCGGGAGTGTGAGAAAAGAGAACTGAAATTTAGTAAATTAATATTTAAATAGAGTGTAAATCTTCAAAGTGTCACTGCAAAATTATTACAGGGGTCTACCAGCTGCCGGACGTACTTGTTTTGGGACTATTTCCAATAAGTACCGCATTAGTAGTTGTGTGTCCTTACTGGTATCTTTTAAACATTCGGTTATATACAAACGGGACAGAGACACAGTAATAATCCGATTTTAACATGTCCTGCATTTTAACTTACTGATCAGATAAATTGAAATGTTCTGATTCAGAGCCCCTGCAGTTCGTGCTAATTAGAACCACAACAATACTCCTGAGTCCTGAGCACCACACTGAGCAAAGGTTCAGCTGAACTCTGACTTTGTTCAGCACGACTTGTTGTTGCAGTTGAGCTCAGAGCTGGAGATGATCTCCATATTCTACCACACTAACTAGTCCTAAACGTAGTACACAGTACACACTTTTTAAAAACAATTTAAAATATTACACAAAGGCTGTAAAGCACACTCTAAATCGATCCGAATATTTGATTTCCGCGATCCGTTTAGGCAACATTAGGCAACGTGGCGCTTCTCCAGCAAAGCATTTCTCAGTTTTGTGAACTACTGGTGCTTTTAACACACCAACTTGCGCAACTCGTCAGGATGGCCGAGTGGTCTAAGGCGCCAGACTCAAGGACTCCTGTCTTTCCATTGCTTGGGTGTTCTGGTCTCTGAACAGAGGCGTGGGTTCAAATCCCACTCCTGACAGCTTTTCCCTCTCTTGCATTTTTCCTGTCTTCTTGTGCTCGCTGACAACGACAGAAAGAAGAAAACGGAGAAACAGGCTTGCGGGCACATGATGGGCAGGGAAATGCTTCGTGAACACTTCAATGTGATTAGCAGAAAGTCAAATAGGCTTCGATTTCTCCCTTAAGAACTGTTTGGGGTGCCTGTAATCGAGTAAAGATTTACGGTCAAGGTATGCATTCAAAGGTGAAAGACCGAAATATAAATCCAGAAGAAGATGTATTAAAACATATTGTTTTCCTTGCGGTTTCCCCTGTATTTCATTAAATGTGGCATTGTGAAATCAGCCTGTAGCCCTACGGAATGCAGCCACTCTCCCGGTGACAGCGGCAGGAGCCGAGAGGATTAAATCAGAGCTCGAACAGAGAGTTAAAAAAATATGGGCAACTAGAACATAGATCATAGAACATTTTTATTAAACTTTCCTATCTGCTCGGCCTTACTGAAGTATTTAAGCTGCATTTTAGCTTCTATTTATATACTTTACAGTAGATAGTGTTTAGTAAGAGAAGAGAGATACAAGCGCTAAACCCCCACAATAACCAAACCTTAACTAAAGCAGGAAGATCTGTTGCTTTAGCAAATTTCATGCAGTTTATTTCTGACACAAGACATAACAAGCTTGTGTATTTATGACAAAAAAGCAGGGCAGCAATTTATATCGGCCTTGAAATTGATATTGTTAAAAAGTGAGTTAAATGCAGATATAGTAAATATATGTTCTCATATAATGGTGTGTTTTTTGTCTAAAAATCCTTCATGAATGGTTTAACAGACACCTTGCATAATTAAAAAAAATATATATTTACGAATATTAACCTTTTATACAGTAAAGTTTTGTTGTGAACATGAGCCCTGTTTATCGATGTCACCAACACAGTTCTGGATTTTATTCTGCCTTCCTACGCACATATGAATTTTCTTTCACACAACAGCTCCCATGTGTGGTAGCTTATTAGTGCCAGGGAGAAAAAGAATATTGTTGGCTTTTAAATGAGAAACCATTTGCGTTTATACAAAATCACAATGTGTTGTCCCAGACATTGGGACATCCTCTGTTTAAACACCTGTCGTTTTCTCTAATATTGGCTCCTGTGCTTCGGTCCATTTGAGAGAGAAGACACTGAAAAAGTCGTGTGAAAGTGGATTTTGCACCTACGCCAGTGCTGTAGTGGTATCATACAGACACCCATACAAATCCATCAAACGTTGGAAGCTCTGGAAGGCAACATAAAATATTGCTCTGTCCGTTGGTGGATTAGGTATGCACGCTATATTTCAACGTAAAATGCAATGTAAAAAGATCAAATTTGTTTCAAAGTCGATTAATGTAAAAACCGATTAAGCTCATGTTTTTTATCTTGTTTTATCTATATCTATATCTAGTTTTTCAAAGGTCTTAAAAAAATGTTTATCGCGATTGTGAAAGTTAGAGAAGGTGTACCAGCGCGTGCCTTTATATCGCCAGCTTCAGTCTCGCCTGTAGCTGCGAGAAGGTTAAAAGCGCACAAGTGATCTGTCTTTCGTCCAAATAATTGCTGGAGCAGCAGGACGTAGAGCACCATCCAGCAGCTGTAGACGATGTTCGAGGAAGATCTAATTCTGTTTTCAGCACAGGGAGCAAGAATGAGCTCAGTCCGGCTCCCAGCAGAATCCATTCTGGTTTGGTTGCTGTCAGACTGTGCATCTATGGCTTTTTGGATCGCAACGTGAAAAAAAAGAACAAAAAACAATTGCTCACATCGTGTTACTTCCACCAGAGGAAGGGAAGATATAACTTAAAAAAAATCAGAACTGAATATTTGGATCCGGGGCCTCATACTTATCAAATTATTAAAATAATAATTATTTAACTATCAGATTGTGTTTCTGCAACATTTCGTGCACAGTATGCCGTATTCAACAATAAAACAACAGTCACAACGAGGCCTTTACACCCAGTCTGGGGTATTTTCCCCTTTTATATTTTTGCCACTTTATATCGAACCTGTTATACTCCCAGAAGTGTGCAGTAGCTTATACTTAATACAAATATACAATTCACCGCTGGTATAAACAGATGTGTGCCATGTCTGCCTTTGTAAGCATTTGTTTAAAAAATAAGTTCACAATATGTTAAAAACACAAAAAGCACAAACTTAATAATACAATGATACAAAATCAAATCCAAATCATAAAGCCAATTAAGTACCTATCCTTTAAAAACAGAGAACACCTTTATATCTAAAATAAAAATGTGACATTTGTATCTACTTTTGAATTACTGTACAAAGCAGACAGAGTAGTCCCTGAATTCAAAGATCAGATCTTGGCCAAAACAAGACAATCAGACGTGAGCTGAATTCGGAACAAGAGCCTCTGCTTCGTCGTTTATTGAGCTTTTGATCAAAGTCTGAGTGAAAAAAGATCAGCTATTTTAACAAAATACACAAAGGGCACCTTCCTTCAAGCTGGAGTCAAACTGGTGACCTAAGGATTCCCTCTTGTTTCAACTACAGTCCTCCACTCTACCAACTGAGTTATCAACAGATATCAGGAGCTGCTCTCTGGCACATACTGCCCAATGTAGTGAAATGTTCCGGATGATTTAAATCCCAGATTGACATCGTTTCCAACTCGTTTCCTTAGTCTTGTTTACCTTGAATTTAAGCCACAAACCAGGATTCTACTGTATAAACTTCCGGAGATATTACAAAATGTTTGATGGAGCATCAATCATTCCAGGCGGAAATTGACTCCTTTTTCTTTCTCGAGGGATCATATTAAACATTTAATTTGGATCGAGAAGAGGATCACCATGAGACACAAAACAAACAGTTTCATTCTGTCTTTATTAGAATCTGTATCACAGCTAATGCATGTAAAGCCTTTAGTATGCGAGAGTGAGAGTTCAGTTATGCCCGGGAGTGTGAGAAAAGAGAACTGAAATTTAGTAAATTAATATTTAAATAGAGTGTAAATCTTCAAAGTGTCACTGCAAAATTATTACAGGGGTCTACCAGCTGCCGGACGTACTTGTTTTGGGACTATTTCCAATAAGTACCGCATTAGTAGTTGTGTGTCCTTACTGGTATCTTTTAAACATTCGGTTATATACAAACGGGACAGAGACACAGTAATAATCCGATTTTAACATGTCCTGCATTTTAACTTACTGATCAGATAAATTGAAATGTTCTGATTCAGAGCCCCTGCAGTTCGTGCTAATTAGAACCACAACAATACTCCTGAGTCCTGAGCACCACACTGAGCAAAGGTTCAGCTGAACTCTGACTTTGTTCAGCACGACTTGTTGTTGCAGTTGAGCTCAGAGCTGGAGATGATCTCCATATTCTACCACACTAACTAGTCCTAAACGTAGTACACAGTACACACTTTTTAAAAACAATTTAAAATATTACACAAAGGCTGTAAAGCACACTCTAAATCGATCCGAATATTTGATTTCCGCGATCCGTTTAGGCAACATTAGGCAACGTGGCGCTTCTCCAGCAAAGCATTTCTCAGTTTTGTGAACTACTGGTGCTTTTAACACACCAACTTGCGCAACTCGTCAGGATGGCCGAGTGGTCTAAGGCGCCAGACTCAAGGACTCCTGTCTTTCCATTGCTTGGGTGTTCTGGTCTCTGAACAGAGGCGTGGGTTCAAATCCCACTCCTGACAGCTTTTCCCTCTCTTGCATTTTTCCTGTCTTCTTGTGCTCGCTGACAACGACAGAAAGAAGAAAACGGAGAAACAGGCTTGCGGGCACATGATGGGCAGGGAAATGCTTCGTGAACACTTCAATGTGATTAGCAGAAAGTCAAATAGGCTTCGATTTCTCCCTTAAGAACTGTTTGGGGTGCCTGTAATCGAGTAAAGATTTACGGTCAAGGTATGCATTCAAAGGTGAAAGACCGAAATATAAATCCAGAAGAAGATGTATTAAAACATATTGTTTTCCTTGCGGTTTCCCCTGTATTTCATTAAATGTGGCATTGTGAAATCAGCCTGTAGCCCTACGGAATGCAGCCACTCTCCCGGTGACAGCGGCAGGAGCCGAGAGGATTAAATCAGAGCTCGAACAGAGAGTTAAAAAAATATGGGCAACTAGAACATAGATCATAGAACATTTTTATTAAACTTTCCTATCTGCTCGGCCTTACTGAAGTATTTAAGCTGCATTTTAGCTTCTATTTATATACTTTACAGTAGATAGTGTTTAGTAAGAGAAGAGAGATACAAGCGCTAAACCCCCACAATAACCAAACCTTAACTAAAGCAGGAAGATCTGTTGCTTTAGCAAATTTCATGCAGTTTATTTCTGACACAAGACATAACAAGCTTGTGTATTTATGACAAAAAAGCAGGGCAGCAATTTATATCGGCCTTGAAATTGATATTGTTAAAAAGTGAGTTAAATGCAGATATAGTAAATATATGTTCTCATATAATGGTGTGTTTTTTGTCTAAAAATCCTTCATGAATGGTTTAACAGACACCTTGCATAATTAAAAAAAATATATATTTACGAATATTAACCTTTTATACAGTAAAGTTTTGTTGTGAACATGAGCCCTGTTTATCGATGTCACCAACACAGTTCTGGATTTTATTCTGCCTTCCTACGCACATATGAATTTTCTTTCACACAACAGCTCGCATGTATGGTAGCGTATTAGCGCCAGGGATAAAAAGAATGATGTTGGCTTTTAAATGATAAACCATTTGCGTTTATACAACATCACAATGCGTTGTCGCAGACATTGGGACATACTCTGTTTAAACATCTGTCGTTTTCTCTTATATTGGCTCCTGTGCTTCGGTCCATTTGAGAGAGAAGACACTGAAAAAGTCTTGTGAAAGTGGATTTTGCACCTGCGCCAGTGCTGTAGTTGTATCATACAGACACCCATACAAATCCATCAAACGTTGGAAGCTCTGGAAGGCAACGTAAAATATTGCTCTGTCCGTTGGTGGATTAGGTATGCATGCTACATTTCAACGTAAAATGCAATGTAAAAAGATCAAATTTGATTCAAAATCGATTAATGTAAAAACTGATAAAGCTCATGTTTTTTATCTAGTTTTATCTATATCTATATCTAGTTTTTCAAAGGTCTTAAAAAAATGTTTATCGTGATTGTGAAAGTTCGAGAAGGTGTACCAGCGCGTGTCTTTATATCGCCAGCTTCAGTCTCGCCTGTAGCTGCGAGAAGGTTAAAAGCGCACAAGTGATCTGTCTTTCGTCCAAATAATTGCTGGAGCAGCAGGACGTAGAGCACCATCCAGCAGCTGTAGACGATGTTCAAGGAAGAGCTAATTCTGTTTTCAGCACAGGGAGCAAGAATGAGCTCAGTCCGGCTCCCAGCAGAATCCATTCTGGTTTGGTTGCTGTCAGACTGTGCATCTGAGGCTTTTTGGATCGCAACGTGAAAAAAAAGAACAAAAAACAATTGCTCACATCGTGTTACTTCTACCAGAGGATAGGAAGATATCACTTAAAAAAATCAGCAATTAATATTTGGATCCGTGGCCTCATACTAATTATTTATCTATCAGATTGTGTTTCTGCAACATTTCGTGCACAGTATGCCGTATTCAACAATAAAACAACAGTCACAACGAGGCCTTTACACCCAGTCTGGGGTATTTTCCCCTTTTATATTTTTGCCACTTTATATCGAACCTGTTATACTCCCAGAAGTGCGCAGTAGCTTCTACTTAATAAAATATACAATTCACCGCTGGTATAAACAGATGTGTGCCATGTCTGCTTTTGTAAGCATTTGTTTCAAAAATAAGTTCACAATATGTTAAAAACACAAAAAGCACAAACTTCATAATACAACGATACAAAATCAAAACCAAATCATAAAGCCAATTAAGTACCTATCCTTTGAAAACAGAGAACACCTTTATATCTACAATAAAAAAGTGACATTTGTATCTACTTTTGAATTACTGTACAAAGCAGACAGAGTATTCCCTGAATTCAAAGATCAGATCTTGGCCAAAACAAGACAATCAGACGTGAGCTGAATTCAGAACAAGAGCCTCTGCTTCGTCGTTTATTGAGCTTGTGATCAAAGTCTGAGTGGAAAAAGATCGGCTATTTTAACTGTTTGAATGAAATACACAAAGGGTACCTTCCTTCGACCCAGTGTCAAACCAGCAACCTAAGGATTCCCTCTTGTTTCCACTACAGTCCTCCGCTCTACCAACTGAGCTACCAACAGATGTCAGGAGATGCTCTCTGGCACATACTGTCCGATGTAGTGAAATGTTCCGGATGATTTAAATCCCAGATCGACATCGTTTCCAACTCGTTTCCTTAGTCTTGTTTACCTTGAATTTAAGCCACATACCAGGATTCTACTGTATAAACTTCCGGAGATATTACAAAATGTTTGATGGAGCATCAATCTTTCCAGGCGGAAATTGACTCCTTTTCTTTCTCGAGGGATCATATTAAACATTTCATTTGGATCGAGAAGAGGATCACCATGAGACACAAAACAAACAGTTTCATTCTGTCTTTATTAGAATCTGTATTACAGCTAATGAATGTAAAGCCTTTAGTATGCGAGAGTGAGAGTTCAGTTATGCCAGGGAGTGTGAGAAAAGAGAACTGAAATTTAGTAAATTAATATTTAAATAGAGCGTAAATCTTCAAAGTGTCACTGCAAAATTATTACAGGAGTCTACCAGCTGCCGGACGTACTTGTTTTGGGACTATTTCCAATAAGTACCGCATTAGTAGTTGTGTGTCCTTACTGGTATCTTTTAAACATTCGGTTATATACAAACGGGACAGAGACACAGTGATAATCTGATTTTAACATGTCCTGCATTTTAACTTACTGAACAGATAAATTGAAATGTTCTGATTCAGAGCCCCTGCAGTTCGTGCTAATTAGAACCACAACAATACTCCTGAGTCCTGAGCACCACACTGAGCAAAGGTTCAGCTGAACTCTGACTTTGTTCAGCACGACTTGTTGTTGCAGTTGAGCTCAGAGCTGGAGATGATCTCCATATTCTACCACACTAACTAGTCCTAAACGTAGTACACAGTACACACTTTTTAAAAACAATTTAAAATATTACACAAAGGCTGTAAAGCACACTCTAAATCGATCCGAATATTTGATTTCCGCGATCCGTTTAGGCAACATTAGGCAACGTGGCGCTTCTCCAGCAAAGCATTTCTCAGTTTTGTGAACTACTGGTGCTTTTAACACACCAACTTTCGCAACTCGTCAGGATGGCCGAGTGGTCTAAGGCGCCAGACTCAAGGACTCCTGTCTTTCCATTGCTTGGGTGTTCTGGTCTCTGAACAGAGGCGTGGGTTCAAATCCCACTCCTGACAGCTTTTCCCTCTCTTGCATTTTTCCTGTCTTCTTGTGCTCGCTGACAACGACAGAAAGAAGAAAACGGAGAAACAGGCTTGCGGGCAGATGATGGGCAGGGAAATGCTTCGTGAACACTTCAATGTGATTAGCAGAAAGTCAAATAGGCTTCGATTTCTCCCTTAAGAACTGTTTGGGGTGCCTGTAATCGAGTAAAGATTTACGGTCAAGGTATGCATTCAAAGGTGAAAGACCGAAATATAAATCCAGAAGAAGATGTATTAAAACATATTGTTTTCCTTGCGGTTTCCCCTGTATTTCATTAAATGTGGCATTGTGAAATCAGCCTGTAGCCCTACGGAATGCAGCCACTCTCCCGGTGACAGCGGCAGGAGCCGAGAGGATTAAATCAGAGCTCGAACAGAGAGTTAAAAAAATATGGGCAACTAGAACATAGATCATAGAACATTTTTATTAAACTTTCCTATCTGCTCGGCCTTACTGAAGTATTTTAGCTGCATTTTAGCTTCTATTTATATACTTTACAGTAGATAGTGTTTAGTAAGAGAAGAGAGATACAAGCGCTAAACCCCCACAATAACCAAACCTTAACTAAAGCAGGAAGATCTGTTGCTTTAGCAAATTTCATGCAGTTTATTTCTGACACAAGACATAACAAGCTTGTGTATTTATGACAAAAAAGCAGGGCAGCAATTTATATCGGCCTTGAAATTGATATTGTTAAAAAGTGAGTTAAATGCAGATATAGTAAATATATGTTCTCATATAATGGTGTGTTTTTTTGTCTAAAAATCCTTCATGAATGGTTTAACAGACACCTTGCATAATTAAAAAAAATATATATTTACGAATATTAACCTTTTATACAGTAAAGTTTTGTTGTGAACATGAGCCCTGTTTATCGATGTCACCAACACAGTTCTGGATTTTATTCTGCCTTCCTATGGACATTGGAATTTTCTTTCACACAACAGCTCCCATGTGTGGTAGCTTATTAGCGCCAGGGAGAAAAAGAATATTGTTGGCTTTTAAATGAGAAACCATTTGCGTTTATACAAAATCACAATGTGTTGTCCCAGACATTGGGACATCCTCTGTTTAAACACCTGTCGTTTTCTCTAATATTGGCTCCTGTGCTTCGGTCCATTTGAGAGAGAAGACACTGAAAAAGTCGTGTGAAAGTGGATTTTGCACCTACGCCAGTGCTGTAGTGGTATCATACAGACACCCATACAAATCCATCAAACGTTGGAAGCTCTGGAAGGCAACGTAAAATATTGCTCTGTCCGTTGGTGGATTAGGTATGCACGCTATATTTCAACGTAAAATGCAATGTAAAAAGATCAAATTTGTTTCAAAGTCGATTAATGTAAAAACCGATTAAGCTCATGTTTTTTATCTTGTTTTATCTATATCTATATCTAGTTTTTCAAAGGTCTTAAAAAAATGTTTATCGCGATTGTGAAAGTTAGAGAAGGTGTACCAGCGCGTGCCTTTATATCGCCAGCTTCAGTCTCGCCTGTAGCTGCGAGAAGGTTAAAAGCGCACAAGTGATCTGTCTTTCGTCCAAATAATTGCTGGAGCAGCAGGACGTAGAGCACCATCCAGCAGCTGTAGACGATGTTCGAGGAAGATCTAATTCTGTTTTCAGCACAGGGAGCAAGAATGAGCTCAGTCCGGCTCCCAGCAGAATCCATTCTGGTTTGGTTGCTGTCAGACTGTGCATCTATGGCTTTTTGGATCGCAACGTGAAAAAAAAGAACAAAAAACAATTGCTCACATCGTCTTACTTCCACCAGAGGAAGGGAAGATATAACTTAAAAAAAATCAGAACTGAATATTTGGATCCGGGGCCTCATACTTATCAAATTATTAAAATAATAATTATTTAACTATCAGATTGTGTTTCTGCAACATTTCGTGCACAGTATGCCGTATTCAACAATAAAACAACAGTCACAACGAGGCCTTTACACCCAGTCTGGGGTATTTTCCCCTTTTATATTTTTGCCACTTTATATCGAACCTGTTATACTCCCAGAAGTGTGCAGTAGCTTATACTTAATACAAATATACAATTCACCGCTGGTATAAACAGATGTGTGCCATGTCTGCCTTTGTAAGCATTTGTTTAAAAAATAAGTTCACAATATGTTAAAAACACAAAAAGCACAAACTTAATAATACAACGATACAAAATCAAATCCAAATCATAAAGCCAATTAAGTACCTATCCTTTAAAAACAGAGAACACCTTTATATCTAAAATAAAAATGTGACATTTGTATCTACTTTTGAATTACTGTACAAAGCAGACAGAGTAGTCCCTGAATTCAAAGATCAGATCTTGGCCAAAACAAGACAATCAGACGTGAGCTGAATTCGGAACAAGAGCCTCTGCTTCGTCGTTTATTGAGCTTTTGATCAAAGTCTGAGTGAAAAAAGATCAGCTATTTTAACAAAATACACAAAGGGCACCTTCCTTCAAGCTGGAGTCAAACTGGTGACCTAAGGATTCCCTCTTGTTTCAACTACAGTCCTCCACTCTACCAACTGAGTTATCAACAGATATCAGGAGCTGCTCTCTGGCACATACTGCCCAATGTAGTGAAATGTTCCGGATGATTTAAATCCCAGATTGACATCGTTTCCAACTCGTTTCCTTAGTCTTGTTTACCTTGAATTTAAGCCACAAACCAGGATTCTACTGTATAAACTTCCGGAGATATTACAAAATGTTTGATGGAGCATCAATCATTCCAGGCGGAAATTGACTCCTTTTTCTTTCTCGAGGGATCATATTAAACATTTAATTTGGATCGAGAAGAGGATCACCATGAGACACAAAACAAACAGTTTCATTCTGTCTTTATTAGAATCTGTATCACAGCTAATGCATGTAAAGCCTTTAGTATGCGAGAGTGAGAGTTCAGTTATGCCAGGGAGTGTGAGAAAAGAGAACTGAAATTTAGTAAATTAATATTTAAATAGAGTGTAAATCTTCAAAGTGTCACTGCAAAATTATTACAGGGGTCTACCAGCTGCCGGACGTACTTGTTTTGGGACTATTTCCAATAAGTACCGCATTAGTAGTTGTGTGTCCTTACTGGTATCTTTTAAACATTCGGTTATATACAAACGGGACAGAGACACAGTAATAATCCGATTTTAACATGTCCTGCATTTTAACTTACTGATCAGATAAATTGAAATGTTCTGATTCAGAGCCCCTGCAGTTCGTTCTAATTAGAACCACAACAATACTCCTGAGTCCTGAGCACCACACTGAGCAAAGGTTCAGCTGAACTCTGACTTTGTTCAGCACGACTTGTTGTTGCAGTTGAGCTCAGAGCTGGAGATGATCTCCATATTCTACCACACTAACTAGTCCTAAACGTAGTACACAGTACACACTTTTTTAAAACAATTTAAAATATTACACAAAGGCTGTAAAGCACACTCTAAATCGATCCGAATATTTGATTTCCGCGATCCGTTTAGGCAACATTAGGCAACGTGGCGCTTCTCCAGCAAAGCATTTCTCAGTTTTGTGAACTACTGGTGCTTTTAACACACCAACTTACGTATCTCGTCAGGATGGCCGAGTGGTCTAAGGCGCCAGACTCAAGGACTCCTGTCTTTCCATTGCTTGGGTGTTCTGGTCTCTGAATAGAGGCGTGGGTTCAAATCCCACTCCTGACAGCTTTTCCCTCTCTTGCATTTTTCCTGTCTTCTTGTGCTCGCTGACAACGACAGAAAGAAGAAAACGGAGAAACCGGCTTGCGGGCACATGATGGGCAGGGAAATGCTTCGTGAACACTTCGATGTGATTAGCAGAAAGTCAAATAGGCTTCGATTTCTCCCTTAAGAACTGTTTGGGGTGCCTGTAATCGAGTAAAGATTTACGGTCAAGGTATGCATTCAAAGGTGAAAGACCGAAATATAAATCCAGAAGAAGATGTATTAAAACATATTGTAACGCTTACGGCCTACAGGCACTGTGTAAGAGCCGGCGTACCAGAGCAGGTGATGTCACCGCCCTTCCCTGTGATAGCAGGACTACAGCTACTGAGCTGCAGAGAGATCTCTCTTTGGCTCACGGGGCTGGGTCGCTGCAGAGAGACGCGGGAGTCCCGGGTTCGAGCCTCAATCGGGATGCCCCCGTTGCGTTACAATATCGTTTTCCTTGCGGTTTCCCCTGTATTTCATTAAATGTGGCATTGTGAAATCAGCCTGTAGCCCTACGGAATGCAGCCACTCTCCCGGTGACAGCGGCAGGAGCCGAGAGGATTAAATCAGAGCTTGAACCGAGAGTTTAAAAAATATGGGCAACTAGAACATAGATCATAGAACATTTTTATTAAACTTTCCTATCTGCTCGGCCTTACTGAAGTATTTTAGCTGCATTTTAGCTTCTATTTATATACTTTACAGTAGATAGTGTTTAGTAAGAGAAGAGAGATACAAGCGCTAAACCCCCACAATAACCAAACCTTAACTAAAGCAGGAAGATCAGTTTCTGCTCGAGACAGCCGTTTTCTGAACTGTAAACCTTCAACACTGGCTGGAGCCGCTGTGTGTCAGGACTCAGAGGTTGTATAAGAAAAGACTCGGAGAGCTGCAGTCGCGGCTCATTGCTCTGCGCTCCCCGTGCGGAATGCGCGTATCCTCCCTCCTTCATTACCTTCATACACTCCTCTCAAACCACAGAAAACTCCTGAAATATTTCGGTGAACAGATACTGGGTCTTTCTTTCCGAGATATCATAGGCAGAAACAATAAACACGGTGAAAACAGGAAGGTATTCTGATCGTATAGAGAAATGCGCAAAAATACATTTCCTAAAATCCAATAAAATCTAGTTACATTCTGATGCTATTTTGATGTATCTGAATAGTTTTGGCACAGTTGTTACAGCAAAGAGACAAATAAACTTTTTTTAATTTCATTCGAGCTGTAGTTTTGAAAATGTTTTTTTCAATTCTCTAAATAATACAAACACAAACACCCGTTGTAAGCGTCTGACCATTGATATTCTTGAATTATAAGACCGTACACACGCGGGCAGGCAGTTCAGCGAATATGATGCCCCTGCAGGGGCCGAATATTAGACAGACGTATACATACAGTCATCGTGTGGAGTTTATTCCTCCTCTGCCGCAGTCTTTGCCTCTTGTCACATTTGCGCTTAATTGTCGATTTTTTGTATAGAACACCGAATATCTTGAGGAAGCCTGTCAAGCGAAGACTGATGGATTATTGAGGTGCAAACACTGGTTCAAAATCAACACCCTCTGCTATTGCCGTTGTTTCATTGATAATTTCTTCAAATTCCTCATCTGACCTTCAATATCGAGGGATATTGAGCATAATACCATACAAATTGTAACTTTCTTTTGATTGCCAGTTTTATTAAAATGCCATCCCCTTTTACAGTTATTTTAGATGTTTGGCAAGGCGTAATATCCCCCCTCTCACCCTCAGCTAAAATATTTTAAAAGTACAACAACATTACATTATATTGAACAGCGTTTATGTTAACATTTATATTCAAATTAAGGTAAATATACGAAAATATTAAAATAGAACTCCGGCGATCTGTTGTTTTTGCTTGACAAGTTCTCGAACAATTTTGCATTGTTTTTTAAATTACTTTAGCTGAAGATGCAACGGGAGCATAAGTGAATTCTCCCTCACTCACTGGAACATATAATTCTATGGGTGAATACTAACTGCTTGCAAGTTACCAATGTCGGTAATTATTGGAAATTCCAGGTAATGTTGACTCTGGTACTCAATTGTTTACTACTGCAAATATCAAAATAGTTCAGGTTTTGCGGAACAATTAAATTTTTGCGGTGATGATGTTTACCATAGGAAGAAGTGCGTCCCTGGGTGGGATCAAAAAACCCACCTGGGGATTAATAGCCGAAAACGCTAACCGATTGCACCACAGAAATGCTTACACCTTGCTTTTTTTCATTTACATACTTTTGGTGCACAAAAAAAATTGCTCGCATTTCATCTTTCGCAAGCTATATGATTTTAAAAAAACAAGTTGTTCTGCAAAGGAAATGAATAAACGCATTAAACCAAATCAAGACCTCTTTGAGTGTCCCAAATTACATGTTCTGTAAAACAAGACAGGAAAAAAAAGGTACCGCTGGAATTCGGATCCAGGATTTCCTCTTTATGAAACAGGTCTTTTAACCAGCTTTACCACAGCACTGGCAGAATACTATTCTTATACAGGTGGGTACCCACCCTCAAACCTTTGTTCTCTCGCTATTTTACCTTTGCCTACTGCCCTGTCTCTCTCACACCTGAAGAAGGCTCCACGGGCGAAACGTTGTGTTCTCGTTCTTCTTTTTTTCAGCATGGAATAAACCTATTACCTATTCTTATACAGCCTCTTGGACACACCGCTCTGAGACATCTGAGGTCGATGTGCGCTGAGCCTGGTCGCCGAGCAAAATCATGCCCAAGGGGGGTGGCTTTTGTGACGAGGTGGCCGAGTGGTTAAGGCGATGGGTTGCTAATCCATTGTGCTTTGCACGCGTGGGTTCGAATCCCATCCTCGTCGGTTTATGTTTTCGACTTGTGATCCGTTTCTAAGTCGGACTTGCTTTCTTTAGCTACTGTAGTAGAGCAGTAATATTTCTAGCGTTGGCTGAACATGGCTTACAGCAGTAGCTGACAGATATAGTCTCTTAATATTTAGGTTAAATGTATGCTTTGTACTGCTTTCACCTGATATTAATAGTAGTCCTGATGAACGATTTAGGGACATGGCGCATCTTGAAAATGTTCTTGTTAATTTCAGTTTGGAAAAGATGCACTCACCAGAAGCAGAAACTGGTCGTATCTGCAAAATGCGCAATGCAATAGCAATGTCTTGCTATGAGTCCTTACCTGTTACAGGAGGCGTTGTAGGACTTTTTTAGTTCAGAAAAAGCTATCAATTCATCTTACATTTCTACTCCATCAATATTAGCAATGCTATCTTTACTAAGCTCTAAATATAGCTCTAAATAAATGCAAATTTTAAAATACATTTTAAAATAAATGCTATTCCATATGTTGTAACTTTGTGGTATTTAGAAATTTTATCTGAGGATGCAAGGGAAAGTATTATACAACTGTGAAAGAGGCTTGTATTTTAATACAATTTTCGATCAAAAGAAAACCAAAGTCCCTATGATATTACCGTCAATATCTCTTGATATCAACGTTCAGTTGAAAGATTTGAAGAAACTCTCAAACAAGCAACTGCAGTAGCAGAGAGTTTTGATTTAAACCGATGCTT
Organism: Lepisosteus platostomus; assembly: GCF_059453375.1. NCBI lineage: Eukaryota > Metazoa > Chordata > Actinopteri > Semionotiformes > Lepisosteidae > Lepisosteus > Lepisosteus platostomus. Next base: position 15,962,288 of record NC_142615.1, on the reverse strand, counting down.
GCAGCTCAATACTCCATTCATCCTTGAAAGAAGCAAAGACAGGGATATTTTGAGTGTCTCCATGATCCTCTTCTCAATCCAAAAGAAAGGTTTTATATGATCCTGATCCCACTAGAAAAAGGGTCAATTTCAGCCTGCACTGATGTCCCTTCAAACGTTTTATAAGAACTCTGGACGTTTATACAGTGGAAGCCTGGTCCATTTCTTCTTCTGAACGAGACTATGGAAGTGAGTATTTTGACGTCGAACTGGGATTTAAATAGAGGAACACTACACTACATTGGGCTACACGTGTGACAAAGCGTTTGCTTTCCGACCTCTCGATAGCTCAATTGCTAGATCTTAAGACTATAGACAAAAACAGTGGGCATTTCTTATGTCCCTGGTTTGAATCCAGCTCGAAGGATGGTGTTTTCTTGTTCCTTAATCAAAAAGTGAAAATTGTGAATTTGTCTTTCACTTTGACGTTCACCCGAAAGCTCAGTATATAAAGAAGTAAAGGCTCCTGTTCTGGATCCTAATCCTAATCCTCACGTCTGATTGTTTTGCTTAGACCTTTAAAATGTACACTGTGGACTGTTTGCTCTTCCTAACACAATTAAAAAGCCGCCGACAAACTTATCGATCGGGAGTTTAGTTCAGTGATAGCGCGCACTTAAGACGCTCCGTTTTCTATCGCCGGCATCTCTGTATTCTTTTTAAACGCGATATTTTTTATTCTTCGTGTGTGAATTTCAGGGAGACTCATAAACCCTTTGTCTGTTTTAAAGATACATTATTTTAAACCAGACATAATGAAAGACGTAGTAACTAGACACACATACAAGACACATGAATAGTAGCGGCTCTGAATGCAATACAAACGCCAATGGCGCAATGGATAACGTGTCTGATTACGGATCAGAAGACTTTAGGTTTGTACTCCTTCCTGGTTCGTGAAGAAGCTTTTAAACCTCACTACTCAACACTGACATCGTAGGGTGTGCGGTCCTACACAACCTTACTATCGACTGGATGAGTCTTCTGTTCAATCTCCGATTCTTTCCGCACATTCCTGCTATTTCACCACCGTTATTGTAGGATAACAGCCACAGACACGAGAAGATATACTATTCCGAACAAATGTCTTAAAAAATCACGTTGAAAAAGGTGACAATACGTTTTTGTTTCTTTAACTTAACCTTACTTTTGCCTGTAAAGTTCACATTATTTTCTGTAGCCGCAAATCCCCGATATTTCTGCTGTCTCCCGAGAAACACAAGCGTGGAGTCAAATCATATTAAATGACACAACACATCAATTAATTTAACACCCAGATGTGACAGAACACATGTAAGACTTACACACAGCTTTTAATATGCTCTAGTGAATTTGCAGGTGTCCTGGGGAGGGAAGAGAACTGATATTAAGGAAATACATATTTAAAGGGGATGTAAGTCTTAAATGTGTTTTGTCACATCTGGGTGTTAACTGAATAATTTTTTAGCATTATTTATTGTGTTTTGACTCTATACTTGCGTTTCTCAGGAGACAGCAGAAATATTGATGTTTACATTTCTATTCACATTCCCGGTGATATTGACTGAGGTAATGCAGAAGCATGTTCTCTATAACAATAAACGGTGCGAGAAGACAGGAAGAAAGGCACCGCTATGATTTGAACCCAGGATCCTCTGTTTACTACACAGGCGCTTTAACCAACTAAGCCACGGCACCGGCAGAATACTCCTCTTTTACTGCGACTTGGACACACCGCTCTGAGACACCTGCGTTCAGTAAGCGCTGAGTCGGCTGGCTGAGCACGTTGCCTCATTTACATTCAATAGGAGCCCCGACACCAAGAGAAACGTATAGAAATGGGTTTTATCCGGCACTTTTCATGTCCAATGCGCTTGACATCTCCCACGGGCGACAACGTTCATTTACGACACCTTTCTTTCTTTCTTCTTTCAGCAGGAGTACAATAATGGCAAAAACATGTTTGGAGTTCGGCATTTCATTTAGTCTGCGGAAACATCGTATCGGAATGAACTGCCTGAGATAAAAGAGTAATTGCGGCTTCAGATCGTTTTTACAGAGCATTGCGTTGTTCTGCTCATGCTGACTACACGCTTTAGATATGTCATTTACTGCAAGCGTTGCTTTTCCAGGTTTTTCTGAAATTCCTCGCATTTGAGCCAGCACTAAAACATTTCATTCCCGTCGCTGAATACATCGTGGAAACGGTATTTGCAACGGAATGCTGTCACACATGAAACATTTTCGTTATTCGGTTCTGAAGTTTGAAAATGAAAATAAAACGGGGGTCACTTCATAGGCTTGAAAGAAGTCCAAGCAGCATAAAAACCCGCAAATTCTTACAAAGGCTGCACCTTTCTTCTGCTGCTTTTATAAATCAGCCTTAAACATTTGAATGCATACCTTACTGCTGCTAACCACATTCACGTGTTTACGAAGCTTTTTTCTGTCCGTTATGTTTTTGCTAAGCAGTTTCTCAGTTTTCCTCGTACTGTGATTGTCAGCGAGCACAACAAGACTGAAACAGTGTAAAGGCAGGTAAAAAAGTCAGGGTAAAACGCCTGATTGTCGGGAGTGTGATTTGAAACCGTGCCTCTATTTGGAGAGCGAAACACAAAGCTTATAAGACACGAATCTGTAAATTTGCTGTTTTAAACCGCTCAACTATCCTGAAGAAATGGGTGCGGATTGTATCAGTCATATCCGATTTTCCGTAAATTTAGGACGTTTGATACAACTGGACGAACAATTTGTGGCGTTTAGCATGACATGGAAAACGGCACCGGAGCATTCGGGTCCGGACTACAAGACTCAGAAACAGTTTTTACCCCCGCACTATCAAACTATTAAACTCCCAGCCTCTCTCACTCTCTCCTCACCTCTCACCTATGACCTGAACCTCACAGTGCCTTCTTTCTTACCAAAAACCCAAACACACATTGAAAATCTACCTCTACCTTACATGTCAAAAAGCTAACTCCCTATCATTTCTATCCCTTTATTTCATTCTTTTGATGCATGTTTTTGCACATAACCTGTTACCTTTTTGTTGTTTTGCACACTGCCCGTTGTTGCTTTTTGCACATCGGCTGTTGTCTCTGTCTTTCTTTTGTTATACAATTGTATTGTTGTTGTGTTTTTTTCTTGTACTACTTATGTCCGAGAGCTAGCTAAATAGCATTTCGTTATACCATATACCTGTGTATGAGTATAATGACAATAAACTTGGACTTGAACTTGAACTTGACATAGTCTTGCAGGCAGTATATTATTTTATCGTTTACTCGTTTAAAAAAACATGGTCTTCTTGTTCCTAAGTCAGATTTTTAGTGCTTTCGAACGTTACTTCCAACCTGGACTGACAGCTCACCCGATCTGTTTGTGATCAGACCATGGAGTCGGGGGCTGTACCAAGCGCACGTTCCTTCCCAATGCTGAGGCGATCATTCAGAAGATGGTTGTGAAGAGAGACAAGCTTTGTCGACTGAAAAACAAGGCAGAATATGCAAGAATACTAATCACTGGCGACAGTTATGCTCTCTTACTATTGAGACTCATACATTGGGAGTTTTTTTGAAGACTTTGAAACTAAAGGAAAGTGGAGACAAATGAAACAGGCACGGGTGGGGTGAACCCACGATCTTCGGTTTACAAAACCGACGCCTTACCACTTGGCCACCGCACCTTCGAGGAAACATGGGAATAATGTTGTTCAAATTATTTTTTTCTGAATCTGGTTTACATCGCCTGGAGGCAGCAACAACAATAAAAGGGATACTTAACAAGGAGATACGCTGTAGCAGTGCGACTCCAACAGATGCTCCCGAAGAGGCTGGAGGTTTAAGCCAGCTCCTTAGAGCACTCGGCCACGTTACTCTCAACAGCGGCTCTTCAGCTCTTGTTGTTTGACCTAGTGTTTTTATAACGCGTGGAATTGACCGCAGCTTCGTTTTCTGAGATGCTTTCTCTCACGTGGTGAAATCTCGACCTCTTTGGCATCTCTGGCTATAGTTCTTCTGTAGAGCAGGCTTTCACACCTCTGCTTTTAGTGCCCTTGAAGTCATTTTATTTTTACAGGAAGACGCATTCCCTAACGATCTCTCCTGTTTTAGAAATGCTTCATAAGGCGTGTTTGATTCAACGGACAAACAGTATACTAATTGTACAATGCAGATTTATGCGGCATTCGTACTGGATTTGAGTGGGATTCTGAAATACTTCTTGCAAAGGTATTCAGACTTTCTTGAACCTATAATAAAAAAACAGACCTGAAACTCCCTAACTTCCAATCTCTGATGTTGCTGTCCTTAAACTCGGGCGTGATGGTCTGCAGACGTGTCCATAATGTCCTGTTTTCTTACAGTGTAGACATTTTGCTGTTCACGCTCCGCATTCATCTGCTTTGTGCATTGTTAGTCCGCACCTGTAACATGTAATGTCAGCCGTCCCCTGTTCTTCTATATCTCTAGCATGACTGCGTCCGGCTGCTCGGCTTTTGTTTGTAAAGTTTGAGCGAGCGCCCCGTTCAGTGTCACTTTGTCACTGTGGTCAGAAAGCATTCTTGATTCTGCTTGAGCTGCTTCATGAATTCTAGCGACTGTAAGAGCTCTTTCTAAAGTCAGCCCTTCCTCCTGCAGCAATTTATAGTCTCTTATGTGCACATTTTTCCACAAGTTGATATCTTAACATGTCAGTTTCCAATACTCCAAAGTCACAAGATTTAGCCAGTTCTCTTAGTGCAGTCACAAAAGCAACAACAGATTCGTCCTGAGACTAAGTTCTCTGCCTAACTTTATGCCGTTCCAAAACCACATTTCTCCGCGGTGTAAAGTAAGCGTCTAAGGCAGCTACAGTCTGTTCATATGTACCTTTTTCTCCAGGGAGGTTGGCGAAAATCCGCTGCACGGAAGCCCCGATACAGTGCAGTAATGTAGCACGTCCCACGGCATCCTGAGCTTCTGTAGATCCACTGGCTATTTAAAAAAATCTGTACGACTCCATCCATATCTTGTATTCCGTATACAAATACGGAGGTCCGAGGTTCAGTAGAAATGGTGGAAAAAGCTGAGCATAAGCAAAGCTTCTCGGCGCGGCTACCATATCTTCCATGGCGAAAGCTAAACGAAAAGTCCGAAAATTCAGAAGTTCGTTTCTACCAGCAAGAGAACCAAAATCAGCAGTGTTCCGCTCGCTTTGAGTCCGTTAACCACTCATCTCTCGTCGCCATAAATGTTGTGTATCTTAATAAAGAGACGTTTTCATATTATTTTAACTATTTTATTAACTACACAGATCACGCCCTTACACCATATATTCCCGCCTTCTACTCTCTCGTTCTGTTGTCTCGCGATGTCTACTCACTATACTACATTTAGCATGACTTCTTGTTGCAGTTGAGCTCAAAGCTGGAGATGATCTCCATATTCTACCGCCGTAACTAGTCCGAAACGTAGTACACAGTACACACTTTTTAAGTGAACTCAGGTTGTTAAAAAATTAAACCAGCGCCCTGTCACAGAAACGTACCCGTCTCCCGCGCAACAAGCGGGGGTACTCAGCACTATACTAAAGAGGAGCGCTTGTCTGCAGCTGAGCGTCAGCTCTGTTTACTGTCAGCAGTCATTTCCTCATTTCCAAATACTTTTTCACCTGCTTTCAGCTTTTAAACTAAACGCTCAAGAAGTAATTAATTTCAGTTGGAAGTCTGTTTCTGTTGTCTCAGCTCTTGATAAAGAAAAGCCGTGCATGGGAGACTCCCTCTCTGAAGAAGTTTGCCGTCACCCTGCGAGGGAGAAGAGCCATCAATCACCGAGGCAACTACTGAGACAGTTAACATTAAACACGTGAAATGCGAGATGTTGTGATTTTTTTCCCGCTTAAGGCTTCTATCGTTTCTACTCTAACGAGAAAGACCTCTTTATTAGAAGTGAGATTTTAACAAACGTCTCCAGGGTTAACTGCGACCTGAACGCAACGCCTTAGACCACCAGCCATCTGGCCTGTGGTACTTAGAGCAGTGCTCAATAAAAATGATCAAAAACCGAAAGCGCTTCTTATGCGGATCAGTATATTCCGATACCACTGGTTCTGCAGAAGAAATAAGAAAAGCCGAACTCAAAGCAGTGTGTTGCCATTACGGGTACTCTGCAGCTGCTTTAAGATCTACTCACACCGTGTTGCCATTAAGGCTACCTAGTTAAAAAAAAAACTTATCGTCATCTTTTTGAACGTGATTATTAGACACCCGTTAAATCTCCACCGAGGTTTCTGTGTGAGCTCCTCACTGCGTGTTCTGTACTCTACTGTGATTTAATTTAGATGATTACGTGGAGTAGAGTGACAAGATCTACTTGAACATTTTCGGTTTGTGAAATGAAACACTAAATACACTACTGTAAATACAAGTAATGGACATTTAAAATAACCACAGTACAGCTAGAAGAGTGAAAGATAAAAGACTATTTAGAATGACATTCAAATAGACACAATAAGAGCAGCACAACCGCCCGAACAAGGACTTGAACCCTGGGCCCTCAGATTAAAAGTCTGATGCTCTACCGACTGAGCTATCCGGGCTCTGAAAGAAAGTCAACACTGTCGGGATCCTCGCAAGTCACGTGTCTCTTGTTCCGAAGAGCAGTCATACCTGACCCGTCTGGAATGACCACTGACAGACTTTATCCAGAAGCGACGGCACCACTCCCAGTAGAATGAGTGAGAAATACAGCATGACATGGGTAGTTAAGGGGCTCCCACAATCCATCTTTCCTCACATTACTCATTTCATAAAATCTTTTAATCAACAACATTAAAAAGAAAATAAATGGAACGTTTTTTGGAACAATAATTAAAAAAAATATTTCAATGCCTTGGTTGTATACGTGTGCACACCCTTTATAAAGGGAGTTGCAACAGTGCTGAAATTTAAAGAGCATTTCTGTAGAGAAAACAGCCTTGATGTTCAGCTTAGGGAGCTTGTCTTTTCGAAATTCTATTTCTTAACACCTTGCACAGCCTCCCGACAGACTAACAAATATTTTTTGGAGAAATTGGCTCACACACCGGAAGACACTAACGTTTATTTACGTTAGAGTAAGTGAATAACAGTTTAACCGAAAAAGTTTGTAATTGTGATTTTGTTAAAATTCAATAAATCGTCTATCAACAGTTAGAATTTATTAAGAAATTGTTTTATTTCATAAACTATAAGACAATTCAGAGAGTTTATAGGTCATATCCGTCGCTTATGTTCTTTTAACTCTAGCGTTCAGGATCCAAACCCAGGTGCGGACGGTTGTGTTTCTTGAATCTCTTGTAATCATCAAAAGTCGATGTGTAGTCCTTCAGTACTTTCTCGAGTTGTGCCATGGATATTTTATACGTTCAATACTTGTCATGCTCTTTTGCATTTTCCTTAACAAACGGAAAAAGTTCAAAGTGTGTTTATGGCTGTGCTTCACATCTACACGACAGCACTTGTAACAGTACAGGACACACAGTGAGGAGTTCGTGAAGCTTTCAGTTTAATGCGGAGTTCAGAAGGAGGATTCGCTCGCTGAATGATCTCTCAGGAAATCAACAGGTGTTTTCTGCAACAGCCATGACAAGTGTGAAGCAATCTCAGGATTTCCTGAATTTGAACTAAATTATTAGTTCAAATAATTTAGGATTTAACAGAACTAAAAGAGGTACATTTAAAACAGCAGCGCAACTCTGCAGCACGTCGAGTGTGCCTGCATTTATTTGTGTAAACCTGGCTCTCTCTGAACACAAGCAAAGAGTTCTCACTCACCAGAAGATTGCGATGTGAGTACTGTAATATAAAGCACCTGGAGATGCCAGGGATTGAACCCGGGACCTCATACATGCGAAGCATGCGCTCTACCACTGAGTTACATCCCCGATGAAAAAGTTTACGGAACAGACTAAGAGATGTGCAAATGCTCACTGATCACACCACTCATGAAGAATGCCTGCAGTTTCCCACTTTCGCGTTTCTTCTACTACAGAGTAAATTCATAGGAATGAAAAAATAAGGAAGGAAAAATAATGGCATCGAAGCTTCAAGAGACTGTGCACAAATTAATCTGTTATTTTTACATCCAGTTACATGGGCGACGGTGGTTGATTCCCAGACGGGGGAGTGCTTTTTTTCTACCTCCTTACTCGACTGTCTTTCAATTCTATTTTATTTGTAAGCTTTTTGCATCTTTTAAGTGCTCTTGATTAAACTGTGCATAGAAAAAGAGCAGTGCTGATGATTTAATGTAAAAGGGTGAAACGACGCCCCAACCACAGGAATGGTAACAGGAAGGATCGTGTTCTTATTTAATATGTCCTTTTGAGGTGTCTTGTCAATGCACACAGGCGGTAGAGCTGAATAATTTACTTTTAGTGGTGTTTTTAAACAAAGATGGAACACGTTCTTTCTATACCAGGAAGAAAGGAGCAGACTTTACCTTTTTAGAGGCAAAAATGACACCTTATCAAAGCTAATATTAATTAAAATGACATCACAACAAAAGAGTGGAGCCTTGAGTGAATAAAATTAGTTTTCATTGGACGTCTGTGTCTCCATAACTTTGTAGGTGAGAGAGAGGAGTGTGATAATTTGCAGGTGCTTCTCGGAAGTGCGTTGGTGGTACAGGCGCCTTCCAAATAATTGAGTCAGGTTTGAATCCCAGCCAGTGCAAACCCAAATCTTTTCAAGATAATCTGTGGTCCGCTAACACATCTTTTGAAACACTACAACAGGTAACACCCGTGTGAAACATCATGAGCATCTGTTAAACCTCTCTACCTGCCCGTTCCTCACAGAGACATGACGAGGGTCTAAGGGGACATTTTGAGCCGTAGAAACATTTTATCATTCCGTACTTTCCTGTGCAGTCAGGCCAGTTCCACTTTAACTGCCCCCGACAACGGAGGTCGTTTTGAAAACAACGAGAGTAAAGGCACACTGCACGTCTGCAGAACATCACGTATGAGTTTAAGGACAGCAACATCAGAGATTGGAAGCTAGGGAGTTTCAGGTCTGTGTTTTTATTATAGGTTCAAGAAAATCTGAATACCTTTTCAAGAAGTATTTCAGAATCCCAGTCAAAGACAGTACGAATGCCGCATAGATCTGCATTGTACAATTAGTATACTGTTTGTCCGTTGAATCAAACACGCCTTATGAAACATTTCTAAAACAGGAGAGATCGTTAGGGAATGCGTCTTCCTGTAAAAATAAAATGACTTCAAGGGCACTATAAGCAGAGGTGTGAAAGCCTGCTCTACAGAAGAACAGAAGCCAGAGATGCCAAAGAAGTCGAGATTTCACCACGTGAGAGAAAGCATCTCAGAAAACGAAGTTGCGGTCGTTTCCACGCGTTATAAAAACACTAGGTCAAACAAGAGCTGAAGAGCCGCTGTTGAAAGTAACACGGCCGAGCGCTCTAAGGAGCTGGCTTAAACCTTGAGCCTTTTCAGGAGCATCTGTTGGAGTCACACTGCTACAGCGTATCTCCTTGTTAAGTATCCCTTTTATTGTTGTTGCTACCTCCAGGCGATGTAAACCAGATTCAGAAAAAAAATAATTTGAACAACATTATTCCTATATTTGCTTGTAGGTGCCATGGCCAAGTGGTAAGGTGTCAGTCTCGTAAACCGAAGGCTGTGGTTTCAAACCCCACCTGTGCCTGTTTCAAAGTCTTCAAAAACACTAGCAATGTGGGAGTCTCAGTAGTAAGAAAACATAACTGTTGCCAGTGATTAGTGCATATCCTGCCTTGATTTTTAGTCAACAAAGCTTGTCTCTCTTCACACCCATCTTCCGAATGATCGCCTCAACATTGGGAAGGAACGTGCGCTTGGTACAGCCCCCCCCCTCCATGGTCTGATCACAAACAGATCGGGTGAGCTGTCAGTCCAGGTTGGAAGTAACTAAAGCACTAAGAATCTGACTTAGGAACGAGAAGACCGTGTTTTTTTAAACGAGTAAATAAAATAATATAAAATAATATACTGCCTGCAAGACTAAGTCAAGTTCAAGTTCAAGTTTATTGTCATTATACTCATACGCAGGTATATGGTATAACGAAATGCTATTTAGCTAGCTCTCGGACATAAGTAGTACAAAGAAAAAAACACAACAACAATACAATTGTATAACAAAAGAAAGGCAGAGACAACAGCTGATGTGCAAAAAACAACAACAGGCAGTGTGCAAAACAACAAAAAGGTAACAGGTTATGTGCAAAAACATGCATCAAAAGAATGAAATAAAGGGATAGAAATGATGGGGAGTGAGCTTTTGACATGTATGGGAGAGGTAGATTTTCAATGTGTGTTTGGGTTTTTGGTAAGAAAGAAGGCACTGTGAGGTTCAGATCATAGGTGAGAGGTGAGGAGAGAGTGAGAGAGGCTGGGAGTTTAATAGTTTGATAGTGCGGGGATAAAAACTGTTTCTGAGTCTGGTAGTCCGGACCCGAATGCTCCGGTACCGTTTTCCATGTCATGCTAAACGCCACAAATTGTGTTAGTCCAGTCGTATCTATCGTCCTAAAGTTACGGAAAATCGCATGCGACTGGTGCAATCAGCATCCATTTTTTCAGGATAGTCGAGCGGTTTAAAACAGCAAATTCACAGCTTCGTGTCTTTTAAGCTTTGTGTTTCACTCTCCAAATAGAGGCACGGGTTCAAATCCCACTCCCGACAGTCAGGCGTTTTACCCTGTCTTTTTTACCTGCCTTTACACTGTTTCAGTCTTGTTGTGCTCACTGACAATCACAGTACGAGGGAAACGGAGAAACTGCTTAGCAAAAACATAACGGACAGAAAAAAGCTTTGTAAACACGTGAATGTGATTAGCAGCAGTAAGGTATGCATTCAAATGTTTAAGGCTTATTTATAACAGCAGCAGAAGAAAGGTGCAGCACAATGCAATTTGTGAGAATTCGCGGGTTTTTATGCTGCTTGGACTTCTTTCAAGCCTATGAAGTGACCCCCGTTTTATTTTCATTTTCAAACTTCAGAACCGAATAACAAAGAGGTTTCATGTGTGACAGCATTCCGTTGCAAATACCGTTTCCACGATGTATTCAGCGACGGGAATGAAATATTTAGTGCTGGCTCAAATGCGAGGAATTTCAGAAAAACCTGGAAAAGCAACGCTTGCAGTAAATGACAAATCTAAAGCGTGTAGTCAGCATGAACAGAACAACGCAATGCTCTGTAAAAACGATCTGAAGCCGCAATTACTCTTTTATCTCGGGCAGTTCATTCCGATACGATGTTTCCGCAGAATAAATTAAATGCCGAACTTGCCAAGCAAGTTTAATACTTGCTTCTGAGCCCTAGATAAATTGGCTGCTGCAATTTCAGCAAGCGGAGTTCTGCTCAGCTGCCTGTAGTACACATTGCTGATTCCTTTTGTGAGGGCACGGGCAATCTTTCAATGATAAGGCTGACGTGCCTGTCGAAATTGTGTTTCCCTTTCACTGTGTTGTATTTGCCCTACTAGTACAACATCAATTGTGATGTCATCATTGCCCATTGGTTTGTCTTGTTGTCATTGTGTATTTTACATTACAGGAACTGAAAGTACTGAACTGAAGGTACTGAAGGTAGGAACTGAAAGTACAGACTGCTTTAATTATAAGAAAGTTTTTTTTCTGCTGTTCTCTTTCCTGATGTATTTGAAGGCTATTGGGCAGCAAGGATTTATCTTCCTGAACTCTCTATATAAGATATGGGTCCATGATCATCTTAGTTTAGATGTACCTTTTAAAGGTGGTATTATTCTCCATTGTTCAGCCTTCAGACATACTTGGAAAGTTTTAGGCACAGACATAATCTTTCTTAATCCCCTTTTATCCTGAGGTGACGTCCCAGGCACGCTTGCCCCCTGGGAATATTCACTGTGCTCTTCAGGATTTTTTTCTGATTCTACACAGATTTTTTCTCCTTCAAACATGTCACCACTGTCTGTGCTGCCGTGTGCAGCCCATGCATCTTCTGTATCTCCTGATGAACTTCTGAGCTCTGTGTTGCCTTCCAAACTATGTCTCTCACTTTGACTTGAAATATGGACTATAGATTGTATACTGTCATCTGGTTTGGAATCCTTACCAATACTCACCTCCTTCTGCGCCCTAAGCACTTGGATTCTTACTTTTTTTCTATCTTCATGCCAAATCACTGATAACCATTTCTTGTTGCTGGAGCAATCCTCTCCAAGGACTCTGTTTGACAGTGTTGACCACATATTGTCATGCCACCTAATTTTTTTTTCTAGCTTAAAAAACTTCAGAAATTCTTTGATCTCATCCCTACTCCACAAGCCACAGGTCTGGCCTCCTACTTCTCTGTCCTCCTTTAACATGTGGCATTGCCAAAAATCTGAAAAATAGGGAACACATCTGAATGAAGTGGAAACATAATTGAAATTCAACTCCCAATGGATGTTAATAGTGTAGGAGTGCAACAGATGTACAAATCCATTCAATGTTTTATTTCTGTGTTTAATTTTTGAGGGACCCTATATTTTGATATAGCATCAATCACAAAACAGCATTCTGTCAATGTCAAGACCACCAGCCAACTGGTGGAGATCAACATGTGTTAATCCACCAGGACATTCTCTACTGTGCGGCAAGCAGCACTGTTTTAACCATTCAAACCCGCTTCCCGCTACTCGGTATTGAGTCTTCTCTTTGAGAGCTCTACCTCGCGTTTACTCTGAATCTCGCTTACTGGTTATGGACTCTCTTTTGCCTCTCGACCTTGGACCTCGCCTGACGTTCTGGATTGTTCGCCTGTCTCAATAACTACTTACATCAGCACAGGATCTGCATACCTTTTCACTGAGGATTTCTGACAGTCACAGCCATATAAAAAACTAGAAAGGAAGTATGTGTTTCTTAAAAAAAAATACCCCCCAAATTGTTTTTGTTTTTTTTAAAGTCAACATATCTGGGTTGTGTTTGCAAGATTTTTAAAAATTGCAAAGTTTGTGTGGGTATGATTGTAAAAAATCAAATCATAACTGAAGAAAGCTCCATGGTCAAAACATTGTGTTTTCTTCTTCTCTTTTCAGCATGGAATAAACCTATTACTTGTTCCTTGGAGATTACCATGTGCCAATAAGATATGATCACTGTATTGACCATATACAATTTCTTGCATTAGGAATTCCTATTTTGTATACCCCAGCTTGCTCTCCTTGAGACACACATACAGGGAGAGAAGCTGGGGGTCAGAGCACAGGGTCAGCCATTTATACGGCACCCCTGGAGCAGTTGGGGTTAAGGGCCTTGTTCAGGAGCCCAATGGAGTAGGTGTCAGCCCTGTCCCGTCCCTAGTTTCCGGTCTGCTGTCCTTCTGGTCTTTCTCTTTCCCTTGGGCTATATATTCTGGGTCTTGCACTCTGTCCTCACTCAGCATTGACGTTCGGATGTCCTGAGACCCGCCTAGCACCAGGGCGCCCCACGTCCGCTCCCTGAGGGCATAGGTTTCTATACGGCATTCCTGAACTCTTTGCACTAATGAGCCCGGGCCTTTTTCCCGTCTTGCCACTACGCATATGGGTCTTTTTCCGCTCTCCTGCTCCCCACGGTGAGTCCCTTTGGACGTCCGTGACAGTAGGATTCCTCTGCCGACTGTGGGATGTAAAGCAGCAACCTTCCAGCCACAGGTGCAGATCCTTAGCCACAGAGCCACCGCTCTGCCAAATGTGCCAATTCTTTAAAGGAAGTCCAAAAAAATGCTAATTTATTTTTAAAAATAGTTGCTGTAAATAACATCGGTGGCTATTGAAGAGTACATACAAGCACAGAGACAAGTTAATAAACTTGGAATGACTACTTACAGCTCTGGAAAGTCCGAAGATATTGTTTCTGGTTGTTTAGGAACAAGTAATAGGTTTATTCCATGCTGAAAAAAAAAGAAGAGAGAAAACAATGTTTCGGCTGTGGAGCCTTCTTCAGGTGTGAGAGAGAGAAGGCAGTAGGCAAAGGTAATGTAGTGGGAGAACAAAGGCTGGGAGGGAGGAGGAGTGAGAGATGGGAGCAGGGGACAGAAAGAGAGGGCAATCAAGAGGTGTGAAGTCAGAATAGGTGTTGAGAGGTGTGAAATACAACTTCCAATGAATGGAGAAAATTTAGTAGAATAGTAGTCTGTTGTTTAGAGAAGGGGGAAGGTGTGATCCTAGCTGCAGGATAAGTTTGGTTTCGGTAGTCTTTCTAATGTATGAGTTCAGAAAACCATCTTTGAGAACACAGACGGAGAGATTAGAGTGGTCATGGCCATCAGAGGTGAAATGAGAAACAATGGTTTTTGGAGAGATCTTCAATCTTCACAGCCCTGACATGTTCTCTGAAGCGGTCTCCAAGTCTCCTTCCTGTTTCTCCAATATAGAGAGAAACTGGGCATTTACTGCAAGAGATACAGTAAATAAGGTTGCTGGAGGTACAAGATGCCATCTGGGTGATCCAGAATTGTCCTGAGGGGCCTTGAATGAGTGTGGTGTTGGATGTGTACTTGCAGGCGATACAGCGAGCTCTGTTGCAGGGGAAAGTACCTGGTGTGGATGGTTGCTGAGAGCAGTCAAGGGAGCTGTGAAAACGAAGGTTGCGCAGATTAGGTGATTGGCGATATGAGATGATGGGGCGGTCAGAAAAGAGGGCCCCAATGGAGGAATCATCCTGTAGGATGGAAAAGTTGTCGTTAACAGTCCTGGGGATAGGAAGTGTGTTAGGGAAGCACCAAAGGAATGCGGTTGTTATGGTGGGAGTTCCTGATTGGGTTGATGGTCCGAGGGGTGTTTTTGGCTCGGGCAAAGGCCCTGTCAATAACACTGCTGGGGTATCCTCTGTTGATGAAAAAGGAGTAGATTTTGAGGGTTTGATTCTGGAAGTCGATGTCGTTGCTGCATATTTGTTGTAGCCGAAGGAACTGTGAAAAAGGGAGAGAATTTTTAGTATGTTTGGGGTGAAAACAAGAGATAGCTGTGTGAATCCGTGGGTTTGTAATAAACAGAAGTGGAGAGTCTGGGGTAGTTGATGGAGAAGTTGATGTCCAGAAACGGAAGAGTAGTGGAAGATATGTTAACCATATATTTGAGGGACAGGTGGAAGTTGGTGAAATGGTGCAGGAAGCACTTAAGCTGATCATTGGAGCATGTGGCGGCACTGACGCAGTCATCAATATATCGCTTGTAGAGGTCAGGGACATAGCCAGTGTAGGAAGCGAAGAAGCGTTCTTCTACCCAGCCAACAAAGATATTGGCATAGCTGGGTCCCATTCTGGTGCCCATGGCAACTCCACTCACCTGTTGGTAAAAAAGATTATTGAAGGAGAATGCGTTCATTCTGAGAACCAGTGTTTCTGGTTGTTGTCCTTTAATTGATCTGGCACCGAAACATTAATCCTAAACAGTCAAACAAGTCCATGTGATGAAAACCCTTATGCTCTTTAATGATTTTTTACGCACTAATTTCCTCCCCTCCCACTCATCAGCTTTTGGATGAGAGATTCTGACCACTGTATAAGATCAGAAGCAGTAGAAGAAACGGGCTTCTTTTCTGCTTATTTAACATACTCCTAATGCAAACAACACATTACGAGTACAACGGAAAGGTTGCACCAAATGGGATCAAGCAATTTAAAACATATGTTCAGGGTACAGGAAAGTTGTTATAGAGATGAATGGTATTCATGAAACAAATAATGTTGCAAAAAACTTTGCCAAAAGTCACAACCCATTTAACATTCATCAGACAGGTTGAATCAGTTGGATATCTCTTAGGTTCAAAATGCACTCAACGGCTGTATAATGCAAGCTCAAGAGTCAAAAGAACAGTAGTGAACTACAGTTCTTACAATAATAAACAGCCATTTGATCTTGTGAATGATCTATCATACACCCTTGAAATTATGTTACAGATTTGGAAGTTTGCACAGCTTGTAGTCTTTCTAACTCCATGAGACACACAGACAGGGAGAGAAGCTGGGGGTCAGAGCGCAGGGTCGGCCACTGTGCTCTTGTGCCAAACAGGTCATACAAAGACTGCCATTCCTTATATCTTTCCCTGAACCTGTGTGTCACTTCCTCACCTTCCAGAAGCAAAATATCGAGCTTCCACACACCCTTCCCCACAGTAACAGCCGTTGGAATAAAAATTGTACATGACAGCAGACAGTGGTCAGAGAAAAAAAAACAGGGGTTAGGCCTGTGGTCTTGCAAGTAAAATCACGTATCAAAACAAAATGCGTGAGGCTTGGGTCCCATTAGACTAGTGCCATGTGAAACCTGCCCTCCCCTGACTATGAAGTTTGAAGCCATCTTTCAGTTTAAAATCTTTACATAATGTTTGCAATAATATTGATGATTTATCAAATTGGACCCGTCTCTCGCCCCTCATTCTGCCTTCTCTTTCTAAAAGAGAATTAAAATCCCCAGCTAAAACCACTGGTTCCCATCCCAATAAATATACTCAGTTCCTGAATTAGGACATATCTGTCATGTGAGCAACTCAGACAATATATATTTAAGAGTTTAAATTAGACATTCATGAAACCCAGATACACCACCAGTGCTCTCCCTGGTTTCATTACAGGGTGCTGACGTACCTCTACCATCTTATTTTTAATTAGAACAGCTATACCGTCAGATTTATTTTCTTTGGACCCACTCCAGATTGATGGGCCCAATGTCCCCAGTTCTTCCATATCCTTATAGCAGTTTTAAAGGGTAACCCACACTCCTGTAACAACACAATATCAGCATTTACCTTCCTCACAAATGATAGTATAGTCCTTGCCCTTAACTTGGAGCGAATGCTTCTCACATTTATTGACACAATATTAAGAGCCATACTTAAAGTAGGACCAGGGAAGACTAAAAGCTCTGGCTACAATCATTCAGTAGGTGACACCTACCCAACAGGCCTCCCCCCCCCCCCTTTTGCTTTAATTGTCTCCTCCTCCACCACCCCCACAATCCATAGGATATTTCACCACCTGCCCTCCTTGAGTCTTTGGTTCTAAAGCTTGGTCAGTAAGATCACATATATTGGAGACATCTAAACCCATGGGAGAACCTACCTGAGGACTCGGAAAATGATCTTCCCTCACTCTTCTACTCGGAGTTCAATCATTTTCTAAATCCAATGTCTCTTTTAGACTGCACCCTCTGTTCTGTACATTTCATTTGAGCACTTTCAGTCTCCACAGGTGGCAGGCTATTGGAAGAGCAATGGTCTTCCCAGTTTTGTTCTATTTGCAAAGGAATTTGGACAGTCTTTAAACACATGACCTTCACACTCACAGAGATTACATTTCCTCGCGCTTGTACATTCAGTATATGCATGTCCAATTTCCTTGCACTTACCACACACCACCTTTGTACAGGCATCCACAAAGTGACCCAGCTCCCCACATCTCCTGCACGGTTTTGGCTGCCCTTGGTAGAACACAAGGCCTCTATTTTCACCTAATCCAATCAAAGAAGGAATGTGTTTAAATCCACCATAACCATTTTTTGTCTTCATGCAATGAAACAGGTACTCTCCATGCACAGTTCCAGATGCCATCATCATCCAAGACTTTCTGAAGCTCACCTTTCACTAAACAATACTTAGACAACCATGTCACAACATCTTCCTTCATCACCATCTCATTAAACATGCGAACAATCACAGTCCTATTAATAAATAATAATTGCTTACACTTATACAGTGCTTTTCTGGACACTCCACTCAAAGCGCTTTACAGGTAATGGGGACTCCCCTCCACTACCACCAATGTGCAGCATCCACCTGGATGATGCGACGGCAGCCATAGTGCGCCAGAACGCTCACCACACATCAGCTATCAGTGGGGAGGAAAGCAGAGTAATGTAGCCAATTCATAGGGGGGGGTTATTAGGAGGCCATGATTGGTGAGGGCCAATTGGAAATTTGGCCAGGACACCGGGGTTACACCCCTACTCTTTTCGAGAAACGCCCTGGGATTTTTAATGACCACAGAGAGTCAGGACCTCGGTTTTACATCTCATCCGAAGGACGGCGCCTGTTTACAGTCCAGTGTCCCCATCACTATACTGGGGCATTAGGACCCACACAGACCACAGGGTGAGTGCCCCCTGCTGGCCCCACTAACACCTCTTCCAGCAGCAACCTTGGTTTTTCCCAGGAGGTCTCCCATCCAGGTACTGACCAGGCTCACACCACATTAGAAAGATCCATCAGCTTCTGCCATTCAAACATTCTAATCAGGCCCACATCTTTTTTTCTACTCTATTTTTATCCAAAATTGTTCCAGTAACTTTGCCGATTGAAACTAATGTCAAAACCAATTCCCTTCAGCAAAGTGATTAAGCATTTGACATCTAATGCCTTAATCCTTTCTGTAACACCTTCCTTGAAAAGTCCAACCGTGAAATATCACCCGAGTGAGCCGAACCCTCACCACCCTTATACACCAAAAGTGAACAAAAGTAACGGTGCATGCCGACCCTACAGGCCGCCATGGCCGTTACAAATGTGTCAAAAGCAAACTAAACCTAAACCGAAACCTCTGCTGTGCACCAAACCCACCAAAACCCTATTCCCTTAATCTTACACTTATACAAAAACTCCACTCTCGACTTCTGGGTTAAACCCTTTACATCTCGAACACTGGTTAGAGACTCAGTGTGTCCCAGGCTCAGCGGTTATATAGGACAGGACTCGGCGAGCTGCAGGTGAAACTCGTTGTTCTGTGCTCCCCGTGCGGAATGCGCGTCTCCTCCCTCCAGACTCATCAAACCGCCTTCATACTCTACAGCGGGAAAAAAAAACTCCCTTTACTGTCTTCATACAGTACATCCCTCTTAAATCCCAGAAACACAGAAACTCCAGGGCGTTTCTGTGAGTCAGTACTAGGTTTCTCTGTTCAAGGTTACAAGCAGAAACAATAAAAGCGCTGAAAGCAGGAAGTTATTTCTCCTCGTAGGCATAGATGTGTAAAAATAAATGTTCTGATTCCTAAAACCTAATAAAATCCATGTAAGTCTCCTTTTCATCCCCAATGCATATAACTGAATAGAAACCAGTCAAGTTCAGCTACTTTTCTGATGTATATGAATACACTAGTTCTGGTGCAGCTCTTACAACAAAGATACTTAAGAACTTTTTTTTCATACGAGCTCTTGCCTTTTTTAAATTGAATATTTTTTCATTTCAGTAAATCACACGAAACACCAGCAACACTCATTGTAAGCATCTGACCAATCACATTCCTGAATTTTAAACCCATTTAGAATTTATTTTTAACTTGTTTTATTTATTTATTTTTAATTTTAAAACCTGTTTTAAGTATTCTTGCCATTTTTAGCATATTGTAAGTGGATTTTTTCAAATATTTTATTTTTTAAATCATATCAACCCATTGTAAGTTCCCATTGATAATTCCTGAGCTTTATAACTGTGTATTATTTCTTTTTACCTTTTTTAATTTTTTTATTATTTTACAGAGCTTTTTAATATATTGTGAGCATTTCAGTGTCATTTTAAAATAGGACTATCAATGCTCCTGACTTTTAAACCTGTATTTATTCTGACATTATTCTCTCCACCTGCAGATGAGGGAGGTATTTGATTTTAAATTTGTTGATTTGGGGGGAAAATGTACATTCATTTCCTTGTATGTATCACCAGTGGGAAACTTTTTTTGGATGAATTGCATTTTTGGATGAATTGCAATCTTTACTTCAAGGCCTTAAGGCTGATATAGAAATGACGGGAGATTTAAATGACACATTTGATAAATCAGACAGGAACAGCATAACATCTAAAATGGCAGAACCCTCTAAAGTACTGAAAAAATTCCGGCACATTCATAATAAATACAATTTATTTAATTTAAAGCATAAAATTTGCTTTAAAAAGAAAACCACAATTTGTACGATATCATATTTCAATATCGACATTCAGATGAAGAATTTGAGGATTTGAATATCATTGAAGAGTACATCGATTTTGGGACAATGTTTGCATCTGAATAATCCTTCCTCCTGGAAAGAAGGAAAAAAAAGTTTTGAGTCTCAGTCTTCAGGATCCCCCCCAAAAAACGTGCAAATTTGTTTCTGATGTATTTTGGATAAAGATATAACTCTCATAGAAGATACATTTTATCAGTTGAATGCAGTCGATACTTTCGACTTTTTATATGATGATAGGACCTACATTTAGGGCTCAGTACTGATAACACTGCTGCTATTGATGGAGTAGAAATAAGTGATGTACTGGCAGTTTTTTTTCTGAGGCAAGAGGTCCTAGAACACCTCCTATAAAAATGTTAAGATTCAGAGCAAGAAATATTTTTCCACCTCACCTAATGCTATTGCATTAACGAGGCTGAAGTTGGCTTCTTATTCGCCAGCTGCTGCTTTGTGTTTTTCGTTCCATCTTAAATGCTGTTGCTGTGATGTTATGTCGTCTTTCGCCTGTAGATGGCTCTCTACAGTCATTTTTAAAAATACTTATCCGGATGTATTATTGTACATTTCCTCAGTAAAGGGGAATATGTAAGTAGAGACTATCCAAATTGCATTTTTTTATAAAACATATTTCAGAAACACAACTCACATTAAAACAAACTGGCATGTTATACCACGAGTAAATAAGACAAAGGCAAAACGTAAATTCACTGGCACTTCCTGCATATTTTCCACGACCTTGCCTTCTGATCATAAAAAGTCTCAAACTCTTGCATTTTACAAGAAATTTTAATATAGCCGTTTTAAATGGGACATTTAGAACATGGCATATGAGACTATATGGTTAACTGAGGATGAGCAGAGGGTGATCGAACCTACCTCCTGGTTATAAAAATGTCTAAAAATTCTGACACAGATGTGTGAGAGACAATGGAAAAGACTATCAAAATCCTGAACTTCAGGACATTGTACTGTACCGTTTTTTTAAATACGACCCTCTGAACATGGCACGAGAGAATACATTGTCAAATGG
The DNA here is from genome assembly GCF_059453375.1 of Lepisosteus platostomus. Classification (NCBI taxonomy): domain Eukaryota; kingdom Metazoa; phylum Chordata; class Actinopteri; order Semionotiformes; family Lepisosteidae; genus Lepisosteus; species Lepisosteus platostomus. The sequence continues at coordinate 15,941,273 of NC_142615.1, read as the reverse complement.
TAAATGCAATGTTTGCTATATTTCTAGGGCCCTCCCTCCTGATTTTAAAATCATCTCATATTTCTGACATCAAGGTGTGAGACACAATATAACAGGCTGTCAAAATCCTGAACTTCAGGACATTTTATGATACCATTTTAAAAATATGACCCTCTGAGCATGGCATGTGAGAAAATGGCATGTGAGAATGCATTGGGAAAAGGTGAATGCAATTTCTGCTGAATTGCTATTGCCCTCCCTCCTGATTACAAACTCGTCTCACAATTCTGAGACTGAGGTGTGAGACACAATGTAACAGACACTATTAAATTTTGAAGTACAAGAGATTATACTGTTACGTTTTTTTTTAATATTGACCCTCTGGCATGTGAGGACTTGTAGTCAACAAAATAGCACACATTCTGCCAATATGCTTTGTCCCTCCTTCCTCGTTACCAAAACATCTTAGTATACCGACACTAAGGTAAATGTCTCTAAATCCAGAAGTTAAGTTGTCAAAGTATATCAGAGTCAACCAATACTGATCAGGTTCTGCTGCTGCTGAGCCCGCAGCCTTCACCATAAGGTCCAATTCCCCAAGCCTGTACCCTTCAGAAATTGCAGTATAGAATGAAAAAACTCCAATAGATATCGGCCACTGTTGGCGATTTTCCTTTAAGAGAGATAGATAATACTTTATTAATCCCGTAGGGAAACTGACAAATGATTCTCCAGAAATTTTACGGAGTGTATCACTTTCACTGAGACCGAGGAGTGTTAAGCTGTACATGAGTCTTTGTGGCTCGGTTGTTAACAAAAAGGGTGGTGGTTTGAGCCTTCCCAGGGACGCTATGAGCCTTTTAATGTACACACCCGTCTCACTTTACCTCCACGGCCGGTCTTGTACCGCAATCAAATACAGAGCCCGCAGGGGGCAGTAGGCTCGCAAATATAGCTCACTGTGTATATAATGAAGAAGCGGAGGTTAGTTTCTCATCTGCATGTTGCAGAGCCTTATGCAACTCGCAACAACAGTTGGGGTTTGATCCCTGCACGGGCTATTAGTTGAAAGACCATTGTAAATGACGTGTAACAGATTTATCCAGCTGGCTTTTATGTTTCATACTAAATTGCTATCTTGAAACCAAAATAATTAGAAATATGGAACACAACTGTTGTTCCCCATGAAGGAAAGCTGTTTTACACTGACGTCACTCCTTTTTATTTAATCCAGATTTTAAAAACAACTCCGCCCTATCAAAGGAAAATGTTACACAAAAGTTGGAAAGCACACTCTGAATCCATCTGTATATTTGATTTCCGCAATCCGTTCAAGGCTGCCTATGTTAATCGTAAGTGTATAGATGAAACATTTAATATATTGTTCAGTTTAAATCAAAATGCTTTAATACTACAAGAGAGAAGTATAGTATGGAGGTTGCGACAAATGTGTGATTTCTTGGAAGAAAACTACTTTTCTTTGCGTTAAAAATTAATTCGAAACAATTGACACACAAACCCTTTGTCTTTTTTAAAGAGATTATATCTTTAAACAGACAAATGTATAAAATGTGTTTTTTTTTACCTAGAGATTTTGGACAGGGGCGATGTATTACTAGTAGAGGCTGCTGACTAACACTGTACTGTCTGGAGATCAGCTCCATTTGCAATAAAAAACCATGCGTAACAAAGCTGGAGAGCAGCTGAACTTGTGCTCAGTAGTCAGTATGGTGCTGAGGGTTCAATACTGGCGTTGTTGTATTAGCACAAGCTGCACAGGCTCTGAATCAGACCATTTCAATTAGTCTGATCAGTGCAAGACAAGTTAATGTAGAATTATTGCTTTGTCTGTCTCTTGTTTGTATATAAATGGATGTCTCTGATAACTTAATGTTAGTTTTTATTTTAGTTTTAGTTTTACGATGTAGGTCATGCGTTGATATATGACATGTCTCATTCCTGATTCAGCTCATGCTCCATAGGAGAGAAGAGATTCCTCCTGTTTCTCGTACAACAATATCAGAACAGAAGCCCATGTCGCCCATCTCTGATTCAAGATCGAGTTGCATCTTCAACATTTTGTTTTTGTTTCTGATCATAATTTTCTTTAGTTATGATCGATATTGAACTTTTTCTAAGTAAAACAAAACTAATCAAACATGCAGGCAGATTTTTGAAAAGTATTAGGAGTTGACAGGGCGCTCCTTCGGAATAGTCGTCAGAAAATGTGAGAAAAGGAAAGTTACATAAACTCTCACACACAGCATTAAAGACTGGAATCTGATCATAAAAAAACTAGCTGTCTCCCCATCGGTAATCAAACCCCGGTTTCCCGCATGACAGGCAGGGACACAAACAACTTTACTAACTAGGAGCGCTTGCTAGCTATTAGGAGGCATTTACTCTTAAATATGTTACTGTTTTGGGTTTCGACTTTAATTTTCCCGATACCAGTTTTTTACAAAAGTAAAGGCACACGGTACATGTGTGGCACATCACGTCCGAGTTTAGTGACAACTACCTCAGAGATTGTAAGCTGGGTAGTTTCAGATCACTTTTTTTTAAAGGTTCAAGCAAACCCGAATACCTTTGTGTAATCGTTTTTCATAAAGTGTAATTGTATTATAGCATGTGCAACTGACGATTTTCTTGATACGTTATATGTGCTCTTGTTTGTATTGTATGTAGTTTTGTTGTTCAAATAAAACGTAAAAGACACAACTTTCCGGATGCGGCTGCTGTAAAAATAAAATGACATCAAGGGTGCTGTACGCAGAGGTCTGAAACCTGCTCCACAGAAGATCTTTATCCAGAGGTGTTAAAGAAGTCGAGATCTCGCCATGAGAGGGGAAGCATCTCAGAAAAAGCAGGTGCAGTCGGTTCCACGGTCATAACGCCACTAAGTCGGGCGACAAGAGCAAAACCCACCCGGCTTCCTCCGGGCAAGTAATGAGACAAAGAAACAACACACAGCGGGTAGCGTGGCCGAGCGGTCTAAGGCGCTGGATTAAGGCTCCAGTCTCTTCGGGGGCGTGGGTTCGAATCCCACCGCTGCCAGGTGCTTCTGTCGAGACCCCCTTTCAGCTGGCTTTAGACGAAAGGGAGGGAACTGCTTTTTGGCAGTCTCTCGAGAAACTAAGCAAAGTGTTTAAAGATACTTTCTCAGCTTGACATCAAGGCACAAAACAAAAACCTTCTTGCGTCCTCTCAACCCAAAAGCGCTTTGCCACTTTTTGCGTTATGCAGGGAACGACGTCTGCCCAGATCACTTTTGTGTCAATGCGAATCGTAGTGTGCCCTCCGTTTTAATGTTGGCTGTGCTGGCGTGCTGCTTTTGTCTGTGAAACTTGAATGTTCTGCTTCTTCACACCAAATCATCGGCGGGGGATGAGCTTGTTAAATCTTTGCGCATAGCGCTCCTTTGGAAGTACTTTGTCCAAGTTCAAAAGCGATCGTGGGATTTACTTCATGCGTGCCAAAAAGCATGCCTCGCACGACAGATTTAAATGGGGAATGGAGCCTGCTTCTTGCTGTTTTTCCTGTGGTTGCAGTTACAAAGTTGATCGTGCTTTCACATTCTGTTAACAGTATTCACTGGCTGAGCTTTATCAGTTGGTTCGTAAAGGAATCTCTGCTTCGGTTCCAGAAAAGTCATCTGTGGTGTGTTTTTTTCCGTGCCCATGGCAGTCTTTTAAAGCTGGTAGTAGTGGCTGCGAAGTTAATTTTTTATCCTCTTTAAAAGAATAAGGACGGGCTGGGGCGAGCTCCATTTACCACTCTTTCAGCTAACCGCCGAACTCCCGAACTGATTACACTGCAGAGCCACAGGCGCCTTGCTTTTCTCCATTCTCTGGGTCAGGGTGAAAAAAAACTTGCTGGTATTAGCTGGCCTGCTGGGAGCACCTCTTCTTCACTGATAAGCAAGATTTGTGTTTCATCTTTCTCAAGCTGTATAGATTTCTTTCAAAACAAGTTGTTCCAGAAAGGAAACGAACACTTGCATTCACCTGAATTAAAAAGCATGGGATTTGCCCGTAAGGATAAATTCTGTACAGTAAGACAGGAAGAAAGGCACCGCTGGGAATCGGACCCAGGCTCTTCTGTTTACTAGACAGGCGCTTTTAGCCAACTAAGCCACGGCGCCGGCAAAGTGCTGTTCTTTGACAGCCACATAGACACGTCTCAACTGCTCTGAGACATCTGCATTCGGTGTGCACCGAGCCTGCTCGCCTTGCAAGTTTCCTCATTTACATGCGATAGCTCCACCACTAAGAGAAAGGATGAGAAATGGCTTTTATCTGGCACTTTTCATGTCAGAGGATCTCAATCTGCTTTCCGTGTACAAGAGGATGTCCAACTCATGTAGCTAAAGACGTAGACGACAGTGCTCCACTGAAATCTTGATCTCACAACCCTCGGCATGACTCCGCTGTGTTCTGCTTTAGACAAAGGGGGGAAAAGACTTCTTTCATCACACGTTTTGCACTGTTTACGGTGTTTGCAGTGCTCTTTCTTAAATGAAAACCAGGAATCGGCACCATATGAGGTGAGACTAGATAATATTGGATCAAGTAGCCTCGCCATTCCATGCGTGACGTGCGCAAAGTGTTATTCCTGTCTTTATAGTGTGCTTGTTAGAGACTAAGCTGGCACCCAGAGCGCTTTAAATCCGGGAGTCAGCAGCCCAAGACAATAGAGCTTCCTTCGTCTATGTTTTTTGCGTGAAGGGGGAAACCATGCGTGTGCTGCAAACGATCTTAGTATCGAAGTGCCGTCCCACATAACCGATCCGAACAATCTGCTTTACAGAGGAGCACTGCCGGAGCTTATCATTGGCAAACTGAAGACCAGGCTGACCTCTTCTGTGACTCTTGAACACTGAGTCTCAAGGTTGTGAATTCAAGCTCCACGCTGGCGGGAAATTCCATAGGTAATGATCACATTTTCTTGCATGCTAATCAAAAGAAATATTAAGAAACTTTTCCCGATACCAGTTTTTTACAAAAGTAAAGGCACACGGCACATGTGTGCCACATCACGTCCGAGTTTAGTGACAACTACCTCAGAGATTGTAAGCTGGGTAGTTTCAGATCAGATCACTTTTTGTATCAAAGGTTCAAGCAAACCCAAATACTTTTGCAAGAGACATTTCAGAATCCCAGTCAAATCCAGTACGATTGCTGGATCCTTTGAATTCGACTGAACTATAGCACAGATCTGCAGTCCACCATTAGAATACTGTGGGTGTGCTGTATAAGCCATACCGCCCAAAATAGTTCTAAAACAGGAGAAGCATCCTCGTTTAGAATTGTGGTATAAAGTGAAATGGTCTGGGAAGAGTCCTACGTTTGAACAGTTCAAAATAGACGTCAAGTGGTATTTACGGACTCTTTCGAAATGTAAGAACAAGCTGTTCTTATCTTTATTTACCTTGTGTAATCGTTTTTCATAAAGTGTAATTGTATTATAGCATGTGCCCCTGACGATTTTCTTGATACGTTATATGTGCTCTTGTTTGTATTGTATGTAGTTTTGTTGTTCAAATAAAACGTAAAAGACACAACTTTCCGGTTGCGGCTGCTGTAAAAATAAAATGACATCAAGGGTGCTGTACACAGAGGTCTGAAACCTGCTCCACAGAAGATCTTTATCCAGAGGTGTTAAAGAAGTCGAGATCTCGCCATGAGAGGGGAAGCATCTCAGAAAAAGCAGGTGCAGTCGGTTCCACGGTCATAACGCCACTAAGTCGGGCGACAAGAGCAAAACCCACCCGGCTTCCTCCGGGCAAGTAATGAGACAAAGAAACAACACACAGCGGGTAGCGTGGCCGAGCGGTCTAAGGCGCTGGATTAAGGCTCCAGTCTCTTTGGGGGCGTGGGTTCAAATCCCACTGCTGCCAGGTGCTTCTGTCGAGACCCCCTTTCAGCTGGCTTCAGACGAAAGGGAGGGAACTGCTTTTTGGCAGTCTCTCGAGAAACTAAGCAAAGTGTTTAAAGATACTTTCTCAGCTTGACATCAAGGCAAAAAACAAAAACCTTCTTGCGTCCTCTCAACCCAAAAGCGCTTTGCCACTTTTTGCGTTATGCAGGGAACGACGTCTGACCAGATCACTTTTGAGTCAATGCAAATCGTAGTGTGCCCTCCGTTTTAATGTTGGCTGTGCTGGCGTGCTGCTTCTGTCTGTGAAACTTGAATGTTCTGCTTCTTCACACCAAATCATCGGCGGGGGTTGAGCTTGTTAAATCTTTGCGCACAGCGCTCCTTTGGAAGTACTTTGTCCAAGTTCAAAAGCGATAGTGGGATTTACTTCATGCGTGCCAAAAAGCATGCCTCGCACGACAGATTTAAATGGGGAATGGAGCCTGCTTCTTGCTGTTTTTCCTGTGGTTGCAGTTACAAAGTTGATCGTGCTTTCACATTCTGTTAACAGTATTCACTGGCTGAGCTTTATCAGTTGGTTCGTAAAGGAATCTCTGCTTCGTTTCCAGAAAAGTCATCTGTGGTGTGTTTTTTTCCGTGCCCATGGCAGTCTTTTAAAGCTGGTAGTAGTGGCGGCGAAGTTAATTTTTTATCCTCTTTAAAAGAATAAGGACGGGCTGGGGCGAGCTCCATTTACCACTCTTTCAGCTAACCGCCGAACTCCCGAACTGATTACACTGCAGAGCCACAGGCGCCTCGCTTTTCTCCATTCTCTGGGTCAGGGTGAAAAAAAACTTGCTGGTATTAGCTGGCCTGCTGGGAGCACCTCTTCTTCACTGATAAGCAAGATTTGTGTTTCATCTTTCTCAAGCTGTATAGATTTCTTTCAAAACAAGTTGTTCCAGAAAGGAAACGAACACTTGCATTCACCTGAATTAAAAGGCATGGGATTTGCCCGTAAGGATAAATTCTGTACAGTAAGACAGGAAGAAAGGCACCGCTGGGAATCGGACCCAGGATCTCCTGTTTACTAGACAAGCGCTTTAGCCAACTAAGCCACGGCACCGGCAAAGTGCTGTCCTTTGACAGCCACATGGACACGTCTCAACTGCTCTGAGACATCTGCATTCGGTGTGCACCGAGCCTGCTCGCCTTGCAAGTTTCCTCATTTACATGCGATAGCTCCACCACTAAGAGAAAGGATGAGAAATGGCTTTTATCTGGCACTTTTCATGTCAGAGGATCTCAATCTGCTTTCCGTGTACAAGAGGATGTCCAACTCATGTAGCTAAAGACGTAGACGACAGTGCTCCACTGAAATCTTGATCTCACAACCCTCGGCATGACTCCGCTGTGTTCTGCTTTAGACAAAGGGGGGAAAAGACTTCTTTCATCACACGTTTTGCACTGTTTACGGTGTTTGCAGTGCTCTTTCTTAAATGAAAACCAGGAATCGGCACCATATGAGTGCACTGAGTCTCAAGGTTGTGAATTCAAGCTCCACGCTGGCGGGAAATTCCATAGGTAATGATCACATTTTCTTGCATGCTAATCAAAAGAAATATTAAGAAACTTTTCCCGATACCAGTTTTTTACAAAAGTAAAGGCACACGGCACATGTGTGCCACATCATGTCCGAGTTTAGTGACAACTACCTCAGAGATTGTAAGCTGGGTAGTTTCAGATCAGATCACTTTTTGTATCAAAGGTTCAAGCAAACCCAAATACTTTTGCAAGAGACATTTCAGAATCCCAGTCAAATCCAGTACGATTGCTGGATCCTTTGAATTCGACTGAACTATAGCACAGATCTGCAGTCCACCATTAGAATACTGTGGGTGTGCTGTATAAGCCATACCGCCCAAAATAGTTCTAAAACAGGAGAAGCATCCTCGTTTAGAATTGTGGTATAAAGTGAAATGGTCTGGGAAGAGTCCTACGTTTGAACAGTTCAAAATAGACGTCAAGTGGTATTTACGGACTCTTTCGAAATGTAAGAACAAGCTGTTCTTATCTTTATTTACCTTGTGTAATCGTTTTTCATAAAGTGTAATTGTATTATAGCATGTGCCCCTGACGATTTTCTTGATACGTTATATGTGCTCTTGTTTGTATTGTATGTAGTTTTGTTGTTCAAATAAAACGTAAAAGACACAACTTTCCGGTTGCGGCTGCTGTAAAAATAAAATGACATCAAGGGTGCTGTACACAGAGGTCTGAAACCTGCTCCACAGAAGATCTTTATCCAGAGGTGTTAAAGAAGTCGAGATCTCGCCATGAGAGGGGAAGCATCTCAGAAAAAGCAGGTGCAGTCGGTTCCACGGTCATAACGCCACTAAGTCGGGCGACAAGAGCAAAACCCACCCGGCTTCCTCCGGGCAAGTAATGAGACAAAGAAACAACACACAGCGGGTAGCGTGGCCGAGCGGTCTAAGGCGCTGGATTAAGGCTCCAGTCTCTTTGGGGGCGTGGGTTCAAATCCCACTGCTGCCAGGTGCTTCTGTCGAGACCCCCTTTCAGCTGGCTTCAGACGAAAGGGAGGGAACTGCTTTTTGGCAGTCTCTCGAGAAACTAAGCAAAGTGTTTAAAGATACTTTCTCAGCTTGACATCAAGGCAAAAAACAAAAACCTTCTTGCGTCCTCTCAACCCAAAAGCGCTTTGCCACTTTTTGCGTTATGCAGGGAACGACGTCTGACCAGATCACTTTTGAGTCAATGCAAATCGTAGTGTGCCCTCCGTTTTAATGTTGGCTGTGCTGGCGTGCTGCTTCTGTCTGTGAAACTTGAATGTTCTGCTTCTTCACACCAAATCATCGGCGGGGGTTGAGCTTGTTAAATCTTTGCGCACAGCGCTCCTTTGGAAGTACTTTGTCCAAGTTCAAAAGCGATAGTGGGATTTACTTCATGCGTGCCAAAAAGCATGCCTCGCACGACAGATTTAAATGGGGAATGGAGCCTGCTTCTTGCTGTTTTTCCTGTGGTTGCAGTTACAAAGTTGATCGTGCTTTCACATTCTGTTAACAGTATTCACTGGCTGAGCTTTATCAGTTGGTTCGTAAAGGAATCTCTGCTTCGTTTCCAGAAAAGTCATCTGTGGTGTGTTTTTTTCCGTGCCCATGGCAGTCTTTTAAAGCTGGTAGTAGTGGCGGCGAAGTTAATTTTTTATCCTCTTTAAAAGAATAAGGACGGGCTGGGGCGAGCTCCATTTACCACTCTTTCAGCTAACCGCCGAACTCCCGAACTGATTACACTGCAGAGCCACAGGCGCCTCGCTTTTCTCCATTCTCTGGGTCAGGGTGAAAAAAAACTTGCTGGTATTAGCTGGCCTGCTGGGAGCACCTCTTCTTCACTGATAAGCAAGATTTGTGTTTCATCTTTCTCAAGCTGTATAGATTTCTTTCAAAACAAGTTGTTCCAGAAAGGAAACGAACACTTGCATTCACCTGAATTAAAAGGCATGGGATTTGCCCGTAAGGATAAATTCTGTACAGTAAGACAGGAAGAAAGGCACCGCTGGGAATCGGACCCAGGATCTCCTGTTTACTAGACAAGCGCTTTAGCCAACTAAGCCACGGCACCGGCAAAGTGCTGTCCTTTGACAGCCACATGGACACGTCTCAACTGCTCTGAGACATCTGCATTCGGTGTGCACCGAGCCTGCTCGCCTTGCAAGTTTCCTCATTTACATGCGATAGCTCCACCACTAAGAGAAAGGATGAGAAATGGCTTTTATCTGGCACTTTTCATGTCAGAGGATCTCAATCTGCTTTCCGTGTACAAGAGGATGTCCAACTCATGTAGCTAAAGACGTAGACGACAGTGCTCCACTGAAATCTTGATCTCACAACCCTCGGCATGACTCTGCTGTGTTCTGCTTTAGACAAAGGGGGGAAAAGACTTCTTTCATCACACGTTTTGCACTGTTTACGGTGTTTGCAGTGCTCTTTCTTAAATGAAAACCAGGAATCGGCACCATATGAGGTGAGACTAGATAATATTGGATCAAGTAGCCTCGCCATTCCATGCGTGACGTGCGCAAAGTGTAATTCCTGTCTTTATAGTGTGCTTGTTAGAGACTTAGCTGGCACCCAGAGCGCTTTAAATCCGGGAGTCAGCAGCCCAAGACAATAGAGCTTCCTTCGTCTATGTTTTTTGCGTGAAGGGGGAAACCATGCGTGTGCTGCAAACGATCTTAGTATCGAAGTGCCGTCCCACATAACCGATCCGAACAATCTGCTTTACAGAGGAGCACTGCCGGAGCTTATCGTTGGCAAACTGAAGACCAGGCTGACCTCTTCTGTGACTCTTGAACACTGAGTCTCAAGGTTGTGAATTCAAGGTCCACGCTGGCGGGAAATTCCATAGGTAATGATCACATTTTCTTGCATGCTAATCAAAAGAAATATTAAGAAACTTTTCCCGATACCAGTTTTTTACAAAAGTAAAGGCACACGGCACATGTATGCCACATCACGTCCGAGTTTAGTGACAACTACCTCAGAGATTGTAAGCTGGGTAGTTTCAGATCAGATCACTTTTTGTATCAAAGGTTCAAGCAATCCCGAATACTTTTGCAAGAGACATTTCAGAATCCCAGTCAAATCCAGTACGATTGCTGGATCCTTTGAATTCGACTGAACTATAGCACAGATCTGCAGTCCACCATTAGAATACTGTGGGTGTGCTGTATAAGACATACCGCCCAAAATAGTTCTAAAACAGGAGAAGCAACCTCGTTTAGGAATGTGGTATAAAGTGAAATGGTCTGGGAAGAGTCCTACGTTTGAACAGTTCAAAATAGACGTCAAGGGGTATTTACGGACTCTTTCGAAATGTAAGAACAAGCTGTGCGGACCTTATCTTTATTTACCTTGTGTAATCGTTTTTCATAAAGTGTAATTGTATTATAGCATGTGCCCCTGACAATTTTCTTGATACGTTATATGTGCTCTTGTTTGTATTGTATGTAGTTTTGTTGTTCAAATAAAACGTAAAAGACACAACTTTCCGGATGCGGCTGCTGTAAAAATAAAATGACATCAAGGGTGCTGTACGCAGAGGTCTGAAACCTGCTCCACAGAAGATCTTTATCCAGAGGTGTTAAAGAAGTCGAGATCTCGCCATGAGAGGGGAAGCATCTCAGAAAAAGCAGGTGCAGTCGGTTCCACGGTCATAACGCCACTAAGTCGGGCGACAACAGCAAAACCCACCCGGCTTCCTCCGGGCAAGTAATGAGACAAAGAGACAACGCACAGCGGGTAGCGTGGCCGAGCGGTCTAAGGCGCTGGATTAAGGCTCCAGTCTCTTCGGGGGCGTGGGTTCGAATCCCACCACTGCCAGGTGCTTCTGTTGAGACCCCCTTTCAGCTGGCTTCAGACGAAAGGGAGGGAACTGCTTTTTGGCAGTCTCTCGAGAAACTAAGCAAAGTGTTTAAAGATACTTTCTCAGCTTGACATCAAGGCACAAAACAAAAACCTTCTTGCGTCCTCTCAACCCAAAAGCGCTTTGCCACTTTTTGCGTTATGCAGGGAACGACGTCTGCCTAGATCACTTTTGTGTCAATGCAAATCGTAGTGTGCCCTCCGTTTTAATGTTGGCTGTGCTGGCGTGCTGCTTCTGTCTGTGAAACTTGAATGTTCTGCTTCTTCACACCAAATCATCGGCGGGGGTTGAGCTTGTTAAATCTTTGCGCATAGCGCTCCTTTGGAAGTACTTTGTCCAAGTTCAAAAGCGATCGTGGGATTTACTTCATGCGTGCCAAAAAGCATGCCTCGCACGACAGATTTAAATGGGGAATGGAGCCTGCTTCTTGCTGTTTTTCCTGTGGTTGCAGTTACAAAGTTGATCGTGCTTTCACATTCTGTTAACAGTATTCACTGGCTGAGCTTTATCAGTTGGTTCGTAAAGGAATCTCTGCATCGGTTCCAGAAAAGTCATCTGTGGTGTGTTTTTTTCCGTGCCCATGGCAGTCTTTTAAAGCTGGTAGTAGTGGCGGCGAAGTTAATTTTTTATCCTCTTTAAAAGAATAAGGACGGGCTGGGGCGAGCTCCATTTACCACTCTTTCAGCTAACCGCCGCACTCCCGAACTGATTACACTGCAGAGCCACAGGCGCCTCGCTTTTCTCCATTCTCTGGGTCAGGGTGAAAAAAAACTTGCTGGTATTAGCTGGCCTGCTGGGAGCACCTCTTCTTCACTGATAAGCAAGATTTGTGTTTCATCTTTCTCAAGCTGTATAGATTTCTTTCAAAACAAGTTGTTCCAGAAAGGAAACGAACACTTGCATTCACCTGAATTAAAAGGCATGGGATTTGCCCGTAAGGATAAATTCTGTACAGTAAGACAGGAAGAAAGGCACCGCTGGGAATCGGACCCAGGATCTCCTGTTTACTAGACAGGCGCTTTAGCCAACTAAGCCACGGCGCCGGCAAAGTGCTGTCCTTTGACAGCCACATGGACACGTCTCAACTGCTCTGAGACATCTGCATTCGGTGTGCACCGAGCCTGCTCGCCTTGCAAGTTTCCTCATTTACATGCGCTAGCTCCACCACTAAGAGAAAGGATGAGAAATGGCTTTTATCTGGCACTTTTCATGTCAGAGGATCTCAATCTGCTTTCCGTGTACAAGAGGATGTCCAACTCATGTAGCTAAAGACGTAGACGACAGTGCTCCACTGAAATCTTGATCTCACAACCCTCGGCATGACTCCGCTGTGTTCTGCTTTAGACAAAGGGGGGAAAAGACTTCTTTCATCACACGTTTTGCACTGTTTACGGTGTTTGCAGTGCTCATTCTTAAATGAAAACCAGGAATCGGCACCATATGAGGTGAGACTAGATAATATTGGATCAAGTAGCCTCGCCATTCCATGCGTGACGTGCGCAAAGTGTAATTCCTGTCTTTATAGTGTGCTTGTTAGAGACTAAGCTGGCACCCAGAGCGCTTTAAATCCGGGAGTCAGCAGCCCAAGACAATAGAGCTTCCTTCGTCTATGTTTTTTGCGTGAAGGGGGAAACCATGCGTGTGCTGCAAACGATCTTAGTATCGAAGTGCCGTCCCACATAACCGATCCGAACAATCTGCTTTACAGAGGAGCACTGCCGGAGCTTATCATTGGCAAACTGAAGACCAGGCTGACCTCTTCTGTGACTCTTGAACACTGAGTCTCAAGGTTGTGAATTCAAGCTCCACGCTGGCGGGAAATTCCATAGGTAATGATCACATTTTCTTGCATGCTAATCAAAAGAAATATTAAGAAACTTTTCCCGATACCAGTTTTTTACAAAAGTAAAGGCACACGGCACATGTGTGCCACATCACGTCCAAGTTTAGTGACAACTACCTCAGAGATTGTAAGCTGGGTAGTTTCAGATCAGATCACTTTTTGTATCAAAGGTTCAAGCAAACCCGAATACTTTTGCAAGAGACATTTCAGAATCCCAGTCAAATCCAGTACGATTGCTGGATCCTTTGAATTCGACTGAACTATAGCACAGATCTGCAGTCCACCATTAGAATACTGTGGGTGTGCTGTATAAGCCATACCGCCCAAAATAGTTCTAAAACAGGAGAAGCATCCTCGTTTAGGAATGTGGTATAAAGTGAAATGGTCTGGGAAGAGTCCTACGTTTGAACAGTTCAAAATAGACGTCAAGGGGTATTTACGGACTCTTTCGAAATGTAAGAACAAGCTGTGCGGACCTTATCTTTATTTACCTTGTGTAATCGTTTTTCATAAAGTGTAATTGTATTATAGCATGTGCCCCTGACGATTTTCTTGATACGTTATATGTGCTCTTGTTTGTATTGTATGTAGTTTTGTTGTTCAAATAAAACGTAAAAGACACAACTTTCCGGATGCGGCTGCTGTAAAAATAAAATGACATCAAGGGTGCTGTACGCAGAGGTCTGAAACCTGCTCCACAGAAGATCTTTATCCAGAGGTGTTAAAGAAGTCGAGATCTCGCCATGAGAGGGGAAGCATCTCAGAAAAAGCAGGTGCAGTCGGTTCCACGGTCATAACGCCACTAAGTCGGGCGACAAGAGCAAAACCCACCCGGCTTCCTCCGGCCAAGTAATGAGACAAAGAGACAGCGCATAGCGGGTAGCGTGGCTGAGCGGTCTAAGGCGCTGGATTAAGGCTCCAGTCTCTTCGGGGGTGTGGGTTCAAATCCCAGTGCTGTCAGGTGCTTCTGTTGAGACCCCCTTTCAGCTGGCTTCAGACGAAAGGGAGGGAACTGCTTTTTGGCAGTCTCTCGAGAAACTAAGCAAAGTGTTTAAAGATACTTTCTCAGCTTGACATCAAGGCACAAAACAAAAACCTTCTTGCGTCCTCTCAACCCAAAAGCGCTTTGCCACTTTTTGCGTTATGCAGGGAACGACGTCTGCCCAGATCACTTTTGTGTCAATGCAAATCGTAGTTAGCCCTCCGTTTTAATGTTGGCTGTGCTGGCGTGCTGCTTCTGTCTGTGAAACTTGAATGTTCTGCTTCTTCACACCAAACCGTCGGCGGGGGTTGAGCTTGTTAAATCTTTGCGCATAGCGCTCCTTTGGAAGTACTTTGTCCAAGTTCAAAAGCGATCATGGGATTTACTTCATGCGTGCAAAAAGCATGCCTCGCACAACACCTCTACATACCCAACCACCACTGCATCATACAGCTGCCAGGGCACCTCACCGTGTCAAGCCACCACTGTGTCACACATATTTCAGCACGATATATTTTATGGATATTATGGAATATAATGGATGGATATCTTAGTTATCTTTCTAGTTCACAGGTTTGCATGCATAATTTAATTTTGAAAGCTACTGAGACATCAGGTACTACTGTTGTATTTATGAAAAAAAAACAAAACAAAAAACATACTAACAACTGTGCCATCCTACTCCTTAGTTAATACATTTTATTATTCATAAACAGTTAACATTGTTAGCAAAATATTTTGAATTATATTTAACCCTATTTTTTCTTTAGTTTTGTATTTAACTTATTATATGATAGTCAGACTTAATGTATATTGGAACAATGAAAATATATTTTTACAAGATTTTACATTAAGCACTTAAAATTTATATGGTTAATAATAGTAAACTGTAACATACTGTAACAAGATCGGTTAAACTGCGAAGAAAATGCTTTCAGAGAAAATGTTTCAGGTGTGAAGAACATAGATCTCCAATGCAATTTCAACCAAACCTGTTCCCACACACCCTGCCCCCACTACCATTAGAATATACACAAACATTTTAGCGTTTCATTCTGAGCAGAAGACCCTCACACCTGAAGAGTGCTGGCTGTGACGAATTAAACCGGTTTTACAGGTTTCAATCACAGACCATGTGACATGGGAGTCAGGAAACTAACACACAGCGCCACTGGATTTGATAACGCTATAAAAACGCTATAAAATAATGTGACTTGGCACAGAACAAGTTTACAGCACAGTACAAAAATAAATGCTGACCATGACTTTAGAAGCATAAATTGCCTTACACTCAATTTAAACACAAGCTGTCTTTAGCCCTCTAAGCTGGTTCATACAGAAATGTAGAGATCCAGGCTCAGAACACACAGCTTCATTAGCGAATACATATGCAGGACAACTAGAGAAGACGTTTTACAGAGGATGGATTTTTAGAAACATCCCATCAGTGACATCACTGAAGTCAACTCCTAGGTACTGTAACTGTCGTGTGGATAGTTTCACAAGAATCAGACAAAGGTTTAAGCATCGCTTGTTCTAGATAAAACTGCAAAAAAAAAACAACAACCAATAATTAACTTCTTTGCGGCTCTGTTTGCCCAAATCATATATTCACAACGTGAAATCTAGAAAATAATATTACGTAACCAAAATCCGCAATATGGAAACAGAACCTGTGTAATTGTTGATAGATGATGTACACGTAACATTTTTTCAAGACGAAATACAACATTTAAAAAATGACTTGTATGTACTTGATATCTCTAATCAATCCACGGGGACATTGTTAAAAGCAGAGTCCCCGCACAAAACGAAACTAAAACACATACCGTTTCGCGCTTCTTATTAGTTGCTCAAAAGTAATTTGACCGTATGAAATGCATAATATAAACCTAGAAACATATACGTGAGCAGTACTTAAGCACTGTAGTATCGGTGTTAAGACATACCTTTCAAATACTGTAAATCAAGTTAAAAATATCTCAAGACCGATTCTGGTCATAATGAAACCATGTTTCGTGTATGTTTTCTTTTTCATCTTGAAATAACTCATTTCTAAATACCTTTTTCACTGTTAACATCTTGCAGCAACTCTGCAACAAAACATACACTCTGACAGTTCATCCTGCTACCAACATTAAATAAAACAAATCTTAAGATTTCTATATTTATGTCTTTATTTAGTGGTTTCATTAGTGACAAAGGCTAAACTTTCTTGGAAAAATGTCTTTTATGTGTTGCGGAAAAAACTGACTTGCTTTAACAAAATATGTTTATAAATCCTTTCACCTGGCATTTTCGTAGTTAGAAATTATAGAACGCTCTGTTAAAAGCAAGGAAGTTTTTATGTCCGTTGCAGTTCTTTTGCAACATGAATTTAATTATATCGTTATTAATTTCTTGAGATACTCGATTCCATATTATATTCCCTTTTAATCAAATTCTAAAAGTATGCTTGTTGACTCTGGTATCACGTTAGTTAAAGACTTCGAAGTTTACAATGTTTAGGGAGAAATGGAATACTGGTGTGTATTTTTTTCTTTAAAGTACCAAGACCAGCTATATACTGTATGTTTATGTTCCAAAATTAATATCGTTTATGGCCTTCACACGTGTTACAGTATGCTCCTATTCTTTTTATGCTCAGCTACTAAGATTTCCCTTCAGTGGTAAAATTCAATATCTACAACGGGCACAGTAAAGACGTTTACAGTAAGTCTTTCTACGACAGACCAACGGACCACGAGTGCCCCTGTCGGTCAACCAATCACGCACCGCGGTATTTTGCGTCATCGCGCGTCACGATGCACGACGCCGTAGCCAATTACCTCCGGTACGTGTCTGTACCGCGCACTTTGAATGGCTGCATCTGTAAGGAGATTGGAAAATATAAGAGCGTCTGAAACGTATAAGTACAGTACAGGTGGACGTAAAAGTAGTTAGATAAACAGTTTTTGTATTTTTATACAATTAGTTGCAATAGTGGAAACAATTTGGATTTTTTCGAATGTCTCGAAACCAGACATGCTGAAACGCTGTAGGTTTAGAATCGAGACTGGGGAGAATAACATCTTGTGAGAAGATCTGTTTACCTAACGATTAGATCCTGTAAATCCCTTGTAGCCTCCCTAAGTCTGTCCCAGTCCAGTGGATAAAAATGTATTGTTAATGGAGTGTTGGTTTCTCTGTTAGGGGATACTGGAGCACTACTGTCATGCTTGTTTCACTCCTCTGTTCAACAGTGTGCTATAGAGTAATGTATATGGGGAGACGGCAGGAAGCCACAGGAGTATTGGGGCAGCAAGTTTTACTTGCCGAGTACCAGATTTTAATGGGTGGTTTTATCCCAGATCTATTGGGTTGGAATATTATGCATTACAAAGAATGACTATCCAGAACAGGGTATCACGTGGCTTCAACTGACTGTGATCACTCAGTATGTTGATGGTATTCTGAGTGCTTCCCCTGACGAGGAAACCCACAAGTCTGAGTTGCTTCAGCTTTAGAGTGTCTAATATTAAGCAGTTATAATAAGGCCCTTTTGTGTCGAGCATTGTGGAATTTTAACAGGGCCAGGGTGCAATGTTTTTACGGGGTGAGCACAACTTTTAACAGATCTGCTTAAGGGGGGAGTGCAGTACAAGGACAAGATTGCCTTGGTTCCAGCAGCAAAAGCTGCCTGTAATAATTTGAAACAAGCTCTCTTACAGGTGCTGAGACTGGGGTTTCCTCAGATGGATCAACCATTCCTTTATATGTAAGTGTGGACAAAGGGTTACTGTATATGTATATAATGTATGTATTTGTTGCATGTAGGCCACTATTCTGGATGGCTATGGAGAAATAGGATTCTCTCACAACGGCAGGGACTCCAGTTAAGAATACTGGGCTTGTCTCTGAACTGATTTGTAGTTTTACAGCTGCCGACAGAAGCAGCTTGAGTAAGGTGTAAATAACACAATGAATAAAGAATTCCAGTAACTCAAGGTAACAACCATGCAGATGCAGATGCCAGACGAGCGGCACTGGGAGAGCGGGAGTCTGAGACCCCTGTGAAACCTCTATTGGGGAAAGGGGAGAATTCAGGTTGAGGGCTTTAATAGATGTTTAATAGTGGTTAGAACAAATGTGTAAAAATGTGGGGTTGTATAATGATGGGATGTGGGCTGGCACATACCCAAGTGTATGACAAAGATGATCCCGTGGTACGGACTGCCCTTCCCCTTGGATACTGATCTAGGGGCATACTACACTGGGAAGGTGTGCCAGGCTGTAATTGCCTCACTAGGGGTAAGTTAGAAGTCACATTGCCCCCATCACCCACAGTCTGAAAGACCAACTAAGGAAATATCAACTGAAGGAACACCGTGGGTAGATGCTCTACCTGCAGTCCTGTGCGGTTTGTGGGCTGGAGCAAACAGAACTGTGAGACTGAGCCCATTTGAGATCATCACGGGCAGCCAAAGAAACTTCCTGGAGGCCAAGTTTGGCTAACGCACTGATGAATTAACTAACTCTCTATTAAAGTATTTTAGGTTTGTTAACTGAAGCAGTGCACAGGGCTCGTGAACAGGTGCCGGACGCTTGGGGACCTCCAGTAGAGGGGAGACACGACCGGATACCTGGCGAGTGGGTGTAGGTGAACAAGAGATACCCTGCCAGATACCCTGCAATCCTGCTGGGAGGGACCATATCAAGTGCCACCAACTACTGACTGTGCCATCTGAGTGACAGGATGAGATCGCTGGATCCGCGTATCGCACTTTCACCGACCCACGGCACCAGAGACTGAGTGAACAGAAAGGAGGATGTTGTTACCGTTTCTGTGTCTGATGTTTCCCCGCATGGGCGAATGTGAAGAAGATCCTTAGTAAGTCATTGAAGAAAACCGAGAAGAGGTCGGAGTGGCCTCTGTCGTTCATGAACGATCAGTCAGGCAGTACTCCTCTGTAAAGCGCCGTTCGTTCACATCGATTGGCTTTTTTTTGCCTTCATTCGTGCGAGTAGTAAAAGCAGACGCCCCTAATCTGCCGTGACCCGGATTCGAACCGGGGTTGTTGCGGCCACAATGCAAAGTACTGACCACTATACGATCACACCGAGTTACCAAGACACACGCGGCAGGGTGGAAAGGGCTGTGCTCTCTTCGTGTGACATAATTCGGAAAAGTCCTGACGTTGCATTTCAACTGAGCCCCAGTATACATCGACCCTTCGACACTCTGAGTGACAACTCTCTTGCGTGTTTTCTCATATTTATGTAGTTTGCTTGCATGATGCCGGGAACAGCATGGTTGTTCGCTGCCATATAGTCTAGCGGTTAGGGTTCCTGGTTTTCACCCAGGCGGTTCGACTCGGTTTTGCCTCCTGCTTTCCAAAAGATCAGCACCGTGTACGAAAGAGCCGCATTAAAACTACTCGAACGTGCAAAACGTGCGAGAAGAGGGGGCGCTTGTTTCCAACCGAAACTTCTCGCGTGTGAGACGAGCTGATCATCGCTGTGGGAGGGTTACTCTGGTAGACAGGGCTGACCTTCGGCAATAGGATTTATAGTCTCCAAGATGATATTTGCACTTTCTGGAGAGGCGATTTTCTCCACTTCAGTAGCCCGATTTCGTCGATTGCGTGGAGAGGGCTGTAGAATGTGGCACCGCCTTTCCTGCTCTGTCCATGACAGACGTGCTGGTCTCTGGAGAGAGAGCACGGTCCATCAGCGCACTCCAATAAAGGCACTGGAAGCAGCTGAATCGCATTGGCGAAGCTCAGCGCTGGGCCGCTGGGCACATCTTGCCACCGTTTCCGTAGTGTAGTGGTTATCACGTTCGCCTCACACGCGAAAGGTCCCCGGTTCAAAACTGGGTGGACGCAGACATCTTTTGTTGCCAGGCACAAAAGGGGATTGGGGATTCGTCTAGCGCTGTGATCGAACAGACCCACTCACCTCTTAGTGTGGCGGGATCTGCACAGTGCATGTCACAGCGCATCCTGCTTTCACTTCAATGCACGTCCTGATGTACCCCAGTCTCCCGCGTGACAGGTGGGGACAGGTGACAGGTCCTATACTAACGAGGAAGACATCGCTCTCTCCGACCCCTGGCATCGTGTCCCGACCCACCGTGCTGGAAGCCGACGCGTGCTGTGATTCCTTTACGGAGCAGAAATGACAACCGAGGAGCCGAGAGATCATTTCAGCATTTCGCGTCTGAACGGAAAACACAAACGACCAACTCGGAATGACTTGCCTTTGACGCTTCTCAAAGCGTTCTTTGTGCATCGAACAGACCCACTCACCTCTAAGTGTGGCGGGATCTGCACAGTGCATGTCGCAGCGCTTCCTGCTTTCACTTCAATGTGCTTCCTGATGTCGAGTCGTGTGCCGTGCGGAGGCTCTGAAAGCGAGAGCAATGAAAAGGTGCACGACGCTGTGAAAGAAAACAGAGAAGTGAAAGGCAGTCATTTCTCTAAGGAGGTGAAAGAAAAGCTACTCCCCGTCGGGGAATCGAACCCCGGTCTCCCGCGTGACAGGCAGGGATACTTGCCACTATACTAACGAGGAAGACATCGCTTTCTCCAACCTCCGGCATCGTGTCCCGACCCAGCATGCTGGAAGCCGACGCGTGTTGTGATCCCTTTACGGAGCAGAAATGACAACCGAGGAGCCGAGAGATCATTTCAGCATTTCGCGTCTGAACGGAAAACACAAACGACCAACTCGGAATGACTTGCCTTTGACGCTTTTCAAAGCGTTCTTTGTGCACGACGACTGCGCCGCCTAGCAGATACAAATGGGTTGTACAACTTTGAACTAGCAAATGGAAGAGGGCTAAGCCCCCTCTCTTTTAGCCCAGGTTCGATCTGTCTCCCAGAATCACCAGGGCGCACACACACACACACGTGCCGTTGAAGTGCTCTGCTTCATTTCTAAGGGCAACTCAACATTCACTCCTACCCCGAGTGCAGAAAAGACAGCATCCACAGCAACAACAGCTCAGGTCTCTGCACAGGAGCTAAGCTGCCCTCATCTCCTCTGCTCTGCGGCTCCTGCGGAGTGGAGTCCTGCCTGGAGCCGTGTTTGCAGGCGGCGGCTCCCCGCGCCCTGTCTGGGCGTCGTGACCAAGAGCTCCTGGGAGGAAGAGAGAGCCCTCCCACTCGGGGGCTTTTCCACGGTCTGTGTGAGGAGGGGCGGGTGTGTCCAGTAGCTTATCGAGCGGAAGCCTGGGGCGGCGGAGAGCTGTGATCGTGCAGACCTTGAGGTGTCACCTCTTTGTCTGCTTTCCCGCCCCCCCTCCGCCCAAGCTCTGCTCCAAAGTAGCCCGGCAACCCCTGACACCTGCACGTGTCACAACCTAAGGTGCGGTCATGAGACACCCATGGGGTGTCGTTCTGTTCTTGCTAATTGTTTCCTGCCCGTCGCAGGCAGGAGTCCATGCGAGAAAGATGCGCTGGACAGAGCTCAGAGGGCGCAGCTGGGTGGCTTTCCTTCTGAGTGACGTTCCTGCAACACTCTCCCGCTACTCTTGGTGCGCTCATGCCACAACACAGGAAGGCTGGAGCAGGTGGCTGTGGGCTTTGCGCACCGCCGAAATAGCTCAGTTGGGAGAGCGTTAGACTGAAGATCTAAAGGTCCCTGGTTCGATCCCGGGTTTCGGCATTTTGTTTCATCGCGCCCTTTGTTCCTCTCTCCAGCGCCCCCTGCCTAAAGTGATGCGTCCCTTTCTCAGCCCGAAACGCAAGCGAGACACCAGCAGCGGTCCCTGCAGGTTTCCGTAGTGTAGTGGCTATCACGTTCGCCTAACACGCGAAAGGTCCCCGGTTCGAGACCGGGCGGAAACAGCCTCGTTTTGCACGCTCCTGTACTTCACAGAGGTCTTGAGCGACCGGTCATTTGTTCCCAATGTATTTCCGGTGCCTTCGTGCACTCTTGTACCAAACGCACGTTCCTTCTGTACGCGGAGCCGATCATTTGCAATTGGGCTGTGCCGACAGACCAGGACGAGCTCTGTCGGCCCAAAAGCAGCGCAGGACCTGCAAGAACAACAGAAAGATTAGCATCCAGCGGGGGCCTCTTAGTGAGCCCAAGAGCTCATCAAGAATCGGCTCCAGCAACAGGGCTGGGCGCATTGTTCCATTCTCCGACCACTCTCGGTGTAAACAAGTCCCTCCTGGTCTCTGCTTGAAATGCACTTTCCTGCGTTTGCTTTGGTGTAACTGGCTTCCCCCGCATGGGCGAATGTGAAGAAGATCCTTAGTAAGTCATTGAAGAAAACCGAGAAGAGGTCGGAGTGGCCTCTGTCGTTCATGAACGATCAGTCAGGCAGTACTCCTCTGTAAAGCGCCGTTCGTTCACATCGATTGGCTTTTTTTGCCTTCATTCGTGCGAGTAGTAAACGCAGACGCCCCTATTCTGCCGTGACCCGGATTCGAACCGGGGTTGTTGCGGCCACAACGCAAAGTACTGACCACTATACGATCACAGCGAGTTACCGAGACACACGCGGCAGCGTGGAAAGGGCTGTGCTCTCTTCGTGTGACATAATTCGGAAAAGTCCTGACGTTGCATTTCAACTGAGCCCCAGTATACATCGACCCTTCGTCACTCTGAGTGACAACTCTCTTGCGTGTTTTCTCATATTTATGTAGTTTGCTTGCATGATGCCGGGAACAGGATGGTTGTTCGCTGCCATATAGTCTAGCGGTTAGGGTTCCTGGTTTTCACCCAGGCGGTTCGACTCGGTTTTGCCTCCTCCTTTCCAAAAGATCAGCACCGTGTACGAAAGAGCCGCATTAAAACTACTCGAACGTGCAAAACGTGCGAGAAGAGGGGGCGCTTGTTTCCAACCGAAACTTCTCGCGTGTGAGACGAGCTGATCATCGCTGTGGGAGGGTTACTCTGGTAGACAGGGCTGACTTTCGGCAATAGGATTTATAGTCTCCAAGATGATATTTGCACTTTCTGGAGAGGCGATTTTCTCCACTTCAGTAGCCCGATTTCGTCGATTGCGTGGAGAGGGCTGTAGAATGTGGCGCCGCCTTTCCTGCTCCGTCCATGACAGGCGTGCTGGTCTCTGGAGAGAGAGCACGGTCCATCAGCGCACTCCAATAAAGGCACTGGAAGCAGCTGAATCACATTGGCGAAGCTCAGCGCTGGGCCGCTGGGCACGTCTTACCACCGTTTCCATAGTGTAGTGGTTATCATGTTTGCCCCACACGCGAAAGGTCCCCGGTTCGAAACCGGGCGGAAATAGACCAGACATCTTTTGTCGCCAGGCACAAAAGGGGATTGGGGATTCGCCTAGCGCTGTGATCGAACAGACCCACTCACCTCTTAGTGTGGCGGGATCTGCACAGTGCATGTCGCAGCGCTTCCTGCTTTCACTTCAATGTGCTTCCTGATGTCGAGTCGTGTGCCGTGCGGAGGCTCTGAATGCGAGAGCAATGAAAAGGTGCACGACGCTGTGAAAGAAAACAGAAAAGTGAAAGGCAGTCATTTCTCTAAGGAGGTGAAAGAAAAGCTACTCCCCGTCGGGGAATCGAACCCCGGTCTCCCGTGTGACAGGCGGGGATACTTGCCACTATACTAACGAGGAAGACATCACACATGCCGACCCCCGGTATTGTGTCCCGACCCAGCGTGCTGGAAGCCGATGCGTGCTGTGATCCCTTTACGGAGCAGAAATGACAACCGAGGAGCCGAGAGATCATTTCAGCATTTCGCGTCTGAACGGAAAACACAAACGACCAACTCGGAATGACTTGCCTTTGACGCTTTTCAAAGCGTTCTTTGTGCATGACGACTGCACCGCCTAGCAGATACAAATGGGTTGTACAACTTTGAACTAGCAAATGGAAGAGGGCTAAGCCCCCTCTCTTTTAGCCCAGGTTCGATCTGTCTCTCAGAATCACCAGGGCGCACACACACACACCCGTGCCGTTGAAGTGCTCTGCTTCATTTCTAAGGGCATCTCAACATTCACTCCTACCCCGAGAACAGAAAAGACAGCATGGGGTGTCATTCTGTTCTTGCTAATTGTTTCCTGCCCGTCGCAGGCAGGAGTCCATGCGAGGAAGATGCGCTGGACAGAGCTCAGAGGGCGCATCTGGGTGGCTTTCCTTCTGAGTGACGTTCCTGCAACACTCTCCCGCTACTCTTGGTGCTTTCATGCCGCAACACAGGAAGGCTGGAGCAGGTGGCTGTGGGCTCTGCACACTGCCGAAATAGCTCAGTTGGGAGAGTGTTAGACTGAAGATCTAAAGGTCCCTGGTTCAATCCTGGTTTTCAGCATTTTGTTTCTTCGCGCCCTTTGTTCCTCTCTCCAGCGCCCCCTTCCTAAAGTGACGCGTCCCTTTCTCAGCCCGAAACGCAAGCGAGACACCAGCAGCAGTCCCTGCAGGTTTCCGTAGTGTAGCGGTTATCACGTTCGCCTAACACGCGAAAGGTCCCCGGTTCGAGACCGGGTGGAAACAGCCCAGCCTCTTTTTGCACGCTCCTGTACTTCACAGAGGTATTGAGCGACCGGTCATTTGCTCCCAATGTATTTCCGGTACCTTTGTGTACTCTTGTACCAAACGCACGTTCCTTCTGTACGTGGAGCCGATCATTTGCAATTGGGCTGTGCCGACAGACCAGGACGAGCTCTGTCGGCTCAAAAGCAGTGCAGGACCTGCAAGAACAACAGAAAGATTAGCATCCAGCGGGGGCCTCTTAGTGAGCCCAAGATCTCATCAAGAATCGGCTGCAGCAACAGGGCTGGGCGCATTGTTCCATTCTCCGCCCACTCTCGGTGTAAACAAGTCCCTCCCGGTCTCTGCTTGAAATGCATTTTCCTGCGTTTGCTTTGGTGTAACTGGCTTCCCCTGCATGGGCGAATGTGAAGAAGATTCTTAGTAAGTCATTGAAGAAAACTGAGAAGAGGTCGGAGTGGCCTCTGTCGTTCATCAACGATCCAGTCAGGCAGTACTCCTCTGTAAAGCGCCGTTCGTTCACATCGATTGGCTTTTTTTTGCCTTCATTCGTGCAAGTAGTAAAAGCAGACGCCCCTTTAGGGAGCCTGTCAGCACCCGGAGTTTTCCCCTTCCGTAAGCTCTCCATAGCCTGTCTCAGCTCTTCTACTGTCAAATTCCTCTCAAGTACTTCCCTACCTTCTTCACTCAAAACATTTTCTAGCTTTGAGGTACAAAAATGAATTTCTTCATCCTTTACCTCTGTAGAGCTGTACAGTCTTGAGTAGAAGGCCTCGGTGCAGGAGAGGATAGCACTCGGCTCTGTTGTCTCTCGTCCCTCCTCATCAACTACACTTTCCATGACAGACTTGGAGCCTACCACTTTCCTGAAAAAGAAGCGAGTACACTTCTCATTTTCTTCCAAGAACTGCACTCAGCTTCTTAACAGCACTCCTCGACTACTTTCTTCCGCTATGCTCCGGACGTCCTTTTTTAAAAGGGTGATATCCTCAAGCACATCGAAGTGTAGAGACGCTGCAACTGCCTCTGTTTCCTGGCTAGCACTCCTCTCCGTCTGGCAGCAGCCTTCCTTCCCTCAGGAATGAAAAAGGCCTTTGTCCTCACCTTCACCTCCTCCCACCACTCTCCTACTGACCTGTACAGACACTACAAGGATAGCCACTTTGATAGTTTCTCCTTGTAGCGGGATAGTACCCCCTCGTTCTCTAGCAGCTTTGTGTTGAGTTTCCAGAGGCCTGGGCCAAACACAGTCCCACCCTGGAGTTCCACTCTACACCCTAAAGCCTGATGATCTGAGAAGAAGACAGGCTGAAGAGTGACCCCAAAAACTTTCACTCTCTCTCTGAGACAAAGCAGTAGTCAATTCTGGAGCTGCTATTCCTCCCTGACCATGTATATCCTGCTGTTGTGGGATATATACATCTATATGTGTCTGAGAGTTTAAAGTCTTGAACTAAGTTTTGCAGGGCCAGTGAGCTGGAATCCAATTTTATTGGAGAGCTAGACTGCCTGTCTGTGTGCTCTAAGATAAAATTAAAATCCCCTCCCACTATCACATCTGTGCTACATAACAATAGGGGTGAGAGTGCTTTGAGTAGCTCCACCCTTCCTCCCACGTCAGTAGGACAATACACATTGATTAGACGCAGGTTAACGGTCCCCCATAACCCTCTGAATACTTTTCAATTTGAATGCCCATCCTTTGAAAGGAATGGCCACGCCAGAGGCTCTGTTGTTATTGTCCCCTGACCAAACAGAAGGCCCTTTATCCCACCTATCTTCAAAGCTTTTATACCTCTCTTGATAGGCTAAAGCACACTCCTGCAACATCAACACATCTCCCTCTCTCTGCTGGAGGTAATCAAAGACAGACTGGCATTTAACTCTGTCATTGATACCTCTGGTGTTAAGAGAAATTATGTTTAGAGCCATATTACATAAGAAAGTGGAACCAGTCTTTACAAAACACATTTCTCTTCTGTCTCACCTGTTACCTTCTTCTTTTTCTTTTTCTTCTTACCAATTTCCTGCCAGCCATCCTCTGAATGAGCCTTCATCAGGGTGGCAGCAGTAAAAGCTTTCACTGAGTCCATCTCAAGGAAGGGGCTAGAGGGAGGGGTGGATGGGCTCCAGCTGTCCCCATCGCCATGCTCTCCTTCCTCCTCGCTCGGGGAGAAAACAGAGTCATTTTTCCTTTTCCTCAAGTCCAGCTCCTGGGAGAACTGAGGGTAATAGGGTGCAGCCGATGCACCAGTCTCCTCTTCCCCCTCACCCACCAGCTGCTGCAGATCCTCCGTGATGGACTGGATGGAGGAGAGGAGGGCATCTGTAGCACTTGCAGGTTCTGAGAAAAGCAGCTCCGCTGAATCCTGGGTATCATCGCCGGGCCAGTTCCACTGGGGGACCCCACACTGGCCCTCACTGTTCTCGGGGGTTTTCAAACCCTCGTGCTTGTCTGGTGCAGTCTGCGTTGTGGGGTCGCAGTGGATTTCTCGTTCTGAGGAGCAGGAGTGGGGGAGGGGTCACTGTTCTCCTCGCTGTTCTCCTCCTTCTTGATCAAGGTATCTCCCCTGCCAGGTAAGTATGAGTTGTACAAGCCCCTGCAAGCGGCCCGCCTCCTGATGTGCCCACTCTTCCGCCACACTAACACTCAAAAGTGTGAGCAAAACGAGAAAACGAGCGCGCCGTTTCCTACACATCTGCAGTCACCATTTTGCATTCGCAGCATGCAATTCGGCATCATTTGCATAACACCAGACCGGCAGATCGCTACGCAAGCTAGCGACATGCGCCTGCCACACACCAAACAAACACTGGAGCCTTTTCAGCAATTTCCAAAAAACGAGCCTGGTTGCAGGTTGAGATTTAGTACTCATGCAAGAGACCGGGGGCAAAGCGCGAACACAGCCCCCCGCCCCCCTCAAAGTGTGCACTCCAGGTTCTCTCTTGGGGCTCTGCAAAACAGCATCCTTGTAGTATAGTGAGTAGACATCGCAAGGCAACAGAAAGAGAGAGTAGAAGGCGGGAATATATGGTATAAGGGCGTGATTTGTGTAGTTAATAAAATAGTCAAAATGATATAAGAACGGCTCTTTATTTACATTTATAGCGACAAGAGATGAGTGCTTGACGAACTCAATGCGAGCAGAATCCTGCTGACTTTAGTTCTCTTGCTGGTAGAAAAGAACATTTGATTTTTCGGACTGTTCGTTTAACTTGGGCCATGGAAGATATGGCCGCTGCGCCGAGAAGCTTTGCTTATGCCCAGCTTTCTCCACCGCTTCCACTGAATCTCGGAGCTCCGGATTTGTATACGGAATACAAGATATGGATGGAGTCGTACAGATTTTTTTAAATAGCCAGTGGATCTATAGACGCTCAAAATGCCGTGAGACGTGCTACATTACTGCACTGTATCAGGGCTCCCGTGCAGCGGATTGTCGTCAACCTCCCTGGAGAAAAAGGTACACATGAACAGACTTTAGCTGCCTTAGACGCTTACTTTACACCGCGGAGAAAAGTGGTTTTGGAACGGCATAAATTTAGGCAGAGAACTTAGTCTCAGGATGAATCTGTTGATGCTTTTGTGAATGCACTAAGAGAACTGGCTAAACTTGTGACTTTGGAGTATTGGAAACTGACATGTTAAGAGATCAACTTGTGGAAAAATGTCCACATAAGAGACTGCTTGATAAATTGTTGCAGGAGGAAGGGCTGACTTTAGAAAGAGCTCTTACAGTCGCTAGAATTCATGAAGCAGCTCAAGCAGAATCAAGAATGCTTTCTGACCACAGTGACAAAGTGACACTGAACGGGGCGCTCGCTCAAAATTTACAAACAAAAGCCGAGCAGCAGGACGCAGTCATGCAAGAGATATAGAACAGGGGAGGGCTGACATTACATGTTACAGGTGCGGACTAACAACGCACAAAGAGATGAATGCGGAGCGCGAACAGCAAAATGTCTACACTGTAAGAAAACAGGACATTATGCACTAGTGTGTAGAAAGAAAGACGGTTCCCATCATGAAAAGAAACTTAATACAAATAAGAAAGGGACAAAACTACGAACAATTCAAGAACCTTCTTCAGACTCAGATGAATTTGTTAATTCCATTGACCCTGAAGGTAAAGAAACTGTTCGAATAAATGGCCAAGAGATAAAAATGGTGATAGATACAGGAAGTCAAAGAAACTTCATTGGAGTAGAACTTTTCAAGAAAGTGTTTGCACACAGAACAGAACTTCAGCAGACTAAGAAGAAATTTTATGCCTATGCACAAATTAGTCCACTTAAGTGTGTTGGCTACTTTGAGGCACAGCTGAAATGGCAGAAAAATGTAATAAAGGACAAAGCCTATGGAATTGAAGGAAATGTAGAAGCATTGTTGGGAAGAAAAGCTTGTTTTGATCTGAAGATTCTGAATGTAGGAGACACTGTCAATGCAGTTGACCAGTCTTCAGAGAGGTTTAAGCGCTTAGCACAGGAATATGAGTCACTCTTTAAAGGTTTAGGACAGATCAAGGGTTACAGTCACAAGGTTACAGTAGATGAGAAAGTTTCGCCAGTAGCTCAAAGTCTGAGACGAGTACCCTATCCAATGATAGAAGCTGTTAATCAGGAGTTAGATAAAATGTTGGATGATGGAATTATTGAAGACGTGAATGAAGATGCAGAATGGATCTCAAATATTCTGATAATGCCTAAAAAAGACACCAAGGAAGTGAGACTGTGTGTGGATCTGCGAGAAGTGAATAAAGCAGTTATCAGAGAGAGATATCCAGTGCCAACGGCTGACAGCATATTGCAAGCAGTGCAAGGAGCCAAAGTTTTTGCAATGTTAGATGCTTGAAAAGGGTTCTGGCAAGTTGAGTTGGCCCCAGAATCAAGACACCTGACTACCTTCATCACACACAGGGGTTGTTACCTTTTCAGAAAAGTTCCTTTTGGCTTGTCTAGTGCCCCAGAGGCTAGTCAGAAGGCTATGGACTCAATGTTGTGTGCAATACCAGGTGTTGTATGGTATATGGATGATGTTGTAGTACATGCGGAAAATGAAGAACAACTAGAACAGAGGCTCAGGCAAGTATTCCAAAGATTCCAAGACAGAGGCTTAACTTTAAATAAAGATAAGTGTATATTTGGCCTGAAAGAGATCGAGATACTGGGACATTTGGTCACTGCAGAAAAAATAAAACCAGACCCAAAAAAGGTGACAGCTCTTTGCAGTGCACCGAGACCTGAGAATGTTGCACTTTTGCGCTCGTTCTTAGGCACTTGTGGATTTTTGATGAAATTCATTCCTAATTATGAGGATATATCAGAACCCCTTAGAAAACTAACGAGGAAAGGACAGAAGTGGGAATGGACAACGGAAACTGAGAAAGCCTTTGCCGAGTTGAAAAGAGCACTTGTAACTGAACAGTGTCTGGCATACTTCAAACTAGATGCGCCAACAGTAGTGATCAGTGACGCGAGTCCTGTAGGACTTGGAGCAGTATTGCTACAAAGACCAGAAGAAGCCAGTGGCATATGCAAGTCGCTCACTTACCCCAACAGAAAGGCATTACTCGCAAATAGAGCATGAAGCCTTGGGTTGTGTTTGGACAGTGGAACATTTTAGGACATATTTATGGGGAGGCAAGTTTACACTTCAAACAAATCATAAACCCCTCATTTACATGTTCAATCCCAAAAAGGCAACATTGTTACCACCCAGGATACAAAGACGTGGATTGAGATTACGGCCATATGATTACAAAATTGAACACATAGTAGGGAAAACCAGTGTCGCAGACTCATTAACACGTCTTCCTTTACCAGACACAGAAGACACTGGTTATGTAGACACCTATGTTGATAGAGTGCTTTCAATCAGCACTTATGAACTGCATGCACTGACATTTGAGGAACTTAAGCAAGCCACAAACGAAGATGACACATTGAAATTGTTGATGTCCATATTGGAAAAAGGACAATGGCCTAATCCAATTCCAGACGAACTGCAGCCATACCACAGGTGTAGGTTGGAGTTATCTATATATGATGGACTGCTTTTAAGAGGACAGAGGATTGTGTTACAGAAAACAAAAATCAGACAAGCATTGAAATTAGCACATGAGACACATCAGGGTGTGGTTCGTACAAAACAGTACCTGAGAAGCAAATTTTACTGGCCCAACATGGACAGTGATGTTGAAAGACTAGTCAGGAATTGTTCCACTTGTGTGTTGAATCAGCCATTGTAGGAGGATCAACTTCTCCAACCACTTGAATTACCACCAAGGCCTTGGACAAAATTGGGCATTGATCTGGTAGGTCCCATTCAGAATGAATACATATTGACTCTCATAGACTATTATACCTCTTACCCTGAGGTGGTTGTTGTATCAGACATATCTTCAGCCACAGTTATTAGAGAGCTGATGAACATCTTTGCATGATTTGGTTATCCACTAGAGGTAGTACCAGATAATGGCAGGCAATTCAGTTGTTTGAATAATTTCTGACTAACTGTGGAATTAAACACATCCGTGCATCACCTTACTATCCGAGCAGTAATGGCAAAATTTAAAGATTTCACAGATACCTGAAAAAGGCCTTGAGAGCAGCTGCGACAGAAGGAAAAAAATGGAGAGAGGAACTCCCTAAGATTCCGCTGGCTTATTCATCAACACCACACAGGGCATCTGGAGAAACCCCAGCTAATCGTATCTTTGGACGTGATATCCGGACTAAACTACCAAACGTGGAAAAGAAAGAAGAAAAGCCAAGGGACATTCAAAAGACAAAAGATTTCCATAGACATCATGAGGAGTACGCACACAAAATGAAATTATATGCAGACGAGACACATCGATCAAAGGGATCACAACTTCAAGGTCGGTGATGTAGTGTTTGTGGCTGGCCTAGACAACGGTAAATTGGATGCCAAGTTCAAAGACACTCGCTATGTGTTATTGAGAAACAGCTCTTGTAAGTCTTTTGAGTTAGTGAATGTGGAAGATGGCTAAAAAATAATGAGAAATGTAAAACATCTTCGACACGCTCCTCCATTGGATCTTGATTTTGAATCTGCAGAAACAGAAAATGCTGAGAATACTGGACTTTCTGACGTGCAGGAAGTGCCAAGTTCTCAGACAGTGGAGAGTACATCCATAGGAGAGCAAGTAACTTTGCCCAGAAGTGAAGTAACAACCAGAAGTGGCAGGGTTATCAGGAAACCGGCTCGTTATAGAGACATTTAAAAATATAAGACTTGCATAGCTCTCCAAATGTTAAATTGCCCTTTTTTGTTTGTGTTATCTATGTACAGTAGATGTTGCTTAGACTGCTAGAAATGAGGTGATATTTAGAAGTGACTTAAGTAGAAATTGAACTAAAATTTGAGTTGGTACGCATAGAAATAGTTGAAAAAAAAGTTGTAGGTGTTGAATAGAAATGGAAGGTTTTACATACATTTTGTTGTAATAGTTAATAACCGTTTACTGCTTGTTGATATAGAATTGTTACAATTGTATGGTAAAGTTATGACTTTAAAAATAACAAAGGAAGGGATGTAGTTTAGTGAGTAGACATTGCGAGACAACAGAACGAGAGAGTAGAAGGCAGGAATATATGGTGTAAGGGCGTGATCTGTGTAGTTAATAAAATAGTTAAAATAATATAAGAACGGCTCTTTATTAAGATACACAACAGAGATATTTCAAAGTTGATGGGAAATTTATTTTTTGACATAGAATCAGATTGAAATAACACAGACGACCGGGATATGTAATATGACTTTAATCTCTGAAAGTCAAAATCAGCTTGACACAAAGTACATAAGGAGTCCTCTCTGCACTAGAGTTCAAAGACCAGTCGGGCAGGCTCATAGTTCCTATTAGCTGTAGACCTGAGAAGAGCTAACCTGCACTAATTAAGACTGTAGACCTGAGGAGTTACTCTGCACCAGTGAGTAAGAAAAATGTTTAAGGGCTTTTTCTGGTTTTGAGTCTCTGTAAGAGGCGAAGCAGACTTGGCTCTTGAGTGCGGGAGAGAAATCCAGAGGATTCCTACCCACCCCCCCATGCAGGAAGGCCAATGTACAGGGTGTGAATCCAGCTCTGTAGGGGAATGTTGGGCTCTGTGGACACTGTGGACAGAGAGTCAGCACCAGGAATGGCTACTGGTGGATATTTCCTCATTACTGAAAACTCTGCCAGATGCTGTAGCACCCCCTGGCGTTCACCCATCTGCACAGTGCACAGTGGTTCCCTTGTCTGCACTGGTGCACCCTGTAGCTGTGGCCATAGTCAAGACAGGACACCTGAAGATAAAGAGTGCAGTGCCTCTCTCACCAGCCATGGCTCAGTGTTTGAGAGGATAGGTATCACTGTTATGGCCTGTTCCTCTTGATCCGCTCGTAGACGGCTGACGCTGCTCTACCCACCCATACACTGGCCGTAGTGCCGACTATAGTTCCTGTGGCAATCCCAGCCTGCACAGTTATAGCGCCCCCGACCAAGAAGGCCCCAGCCACGCCTCCAGCCACACCCCCAGCCACGGTCAGCACAGGTATGGTCACCACACAGCCCACAGTCAGGCCAAACTTGATCTGATAGATCTGCAGGAACTTCTCACTCTTAGTGGCTGTGTACTCGCAGAGCTCCTCAAACTCCCGCTGGCTGACTTTGTCCTTTACATAGTCCAGCAGTTCTGTCTTCTTTACCTCCAACATCTCTCTCATCTTCTTTGGACGTTTCAGCATGTTATTGCTCTACAAAACATTGAAGGGTAAGTACAGTAAGTAAAGGATAGCTCCATATATATTTTGAACATTCCAGTACACCCCAGAAACAAGCAGAAGACTACTCCAGAACACCCTGGACACAAGAGCCTATGCTCTGGTGGCTCTGGGTGTCCTAACAGAATGCAAATGTACACAAAGAAACAAGGAGTGTCCATCAGGACACCCCAGAATGAAGCACGAGGTACCCCAATTAAGCCTGTGAACTCCCACACAGATCTATAAACTCAAAATATTCCCACACAATCATATATTTACCTGCTTATGCAGAAAGCCATCAAATTCCTGCTGCGCCTGCAGGAGAATGCAAATGTACACAAAGAAACAAGGAGTGTCCATCAGGACACCCCAGAATGAAGCACGAGGTACCCCAATTAAGCCTGTGAACTCCCACACACATCTATAAACTCAAAATATTCCCACACAATCATATATTTACCTGCTTATGCAGAAAGCCATCAAATTCCTGCTGCGCCTGCAGGAGAATGAATTCCTTCAGAAACCTCTGACGCTGAGAGCCCAGGATCTCTGAGAGCTCCTGGAAGTCCTGCTGACTGACTTCACCCTGCACATGGGACAGCAGCTCTACCTCCTTCTGTTCTACAGTCCTCCTCATCCCCTGTGTGGAGTCGGGCATGATACTTCTCTGAGGAAACAGAGTGCAAGGTCATTTTAGAGCAGAGGGAATCACACTATGGAGTGGATATTTGAAACCTGACACTGAAATCGGTAGCTGTCGCTTTAAGACATGCACGTATGAGTGACGTCAGTGCGCCAGTAATTGTGGAAGTGTACATCGTAAAGTTGAGCTTGGTGTGTGGTTCCGTGTGATGTGAATGCAGAGGTTAATGTTCAGAATTTAGTTGATGGTGTAGCTATCAAAAATGAAATGTATATTGTTGATATATGAGAGGAGGGTGATATATTAGTTAGACAAAATTGGTGGATGTTTAGGGATGAAGTGATCCCGACTCCCATGAGGTTCCAGTGCTGTGTGAGTGGGTTAGTGGGAATAATGTCCGTAACGGTAAATGGTCTTACATTTTTGTTAGTTTGCATTTCTTTAACCATCGTTTGTGGAGGAAATGATTTGTTTTGTTCTTTGAGTATGACCTTATTCTGTTTAAATTGTTCAGAGCGTGTTAAAAGAAGACTGTGATATTCTGTGCGTCTTGGATTAGACGAGATAAAAGGGTGAGTAGTCAAGTTTTTTTTTATATTTCTGTGATGTAATGGGACCAATGAAGAATGTGGCATTCAGACTAATGTGGAGTATTTCTTTCCTTAGGGAAATTGCCACTACCGTATTTTTTTCTTTTGTCTTTGTTATTTTAGTAGCACTTTGTGCATCCTGCTGTGTGTATATCTCCATGTATATCTATGTAAAGCTTTCGAGTTAAAGGTTATACTATATCCAATCTAAGTTCTGTAACAGAAAATAATACAACCACTAGTTTTTATGATTTCATGCAGATCCAGAATAAAAAGAATCCCCATTTAAGTTTATTGTAGTACGGTGTGTTCTTTCCCGGGCTACATACACACACTCTCTCACTTCCTCTCAGTTTCTCACTCTCACACTCTCTTTCATACACACGCACTCTCACATACACCCTCACCTGCTCATGCAGAAAGTTTGTGAATTCCTGCATCGCCCTCTTGATGATGAGGAGAGTGTATTCCTTCAGGAATGTCTCACGCTGAGAGTCCAGGATCTCTGAGAGCTCCTGGAAATCCTGCTGACTGACTTCATCCTGCACATGGGACAGCAGCTCGAACTCCTTCTGTTCTACAGTCCTCCTCATCCCCTGTGTGGGGTCGGGCATGAACCTTCTCTGAGGAAACAGAGTGCAAAGTCACTTTAGAGTGGAGGGCATCACACTACACCCTCTGCACTGCTCAGGACTCCCCAGAAACAAAATGGAGCCCACCCAAAAATACCCCAGAAACAAGCAGAAGACATCCCAGTGGCATCCAGTAAAATACACAGACAATGTGACTTACAAACACTCTCTCATACCCTCCTTGTTTGTCACACTTTCACAGCCTCCATGTTTCACACACTAACACACCCTCCTTGTTTCTCTTACACAAACACTCTCACACCCTCAATCACACAAACTAACTCCTCATTTCACACATACACCCTTCTTGTTTCTCTCACCCTCACATACCCTTCTTGTTTCTTTCACACTCTCACTCTCACACACCCTCCTTGTTTCACACACTCACACCCTCCTCATTTCTCATACACACTCCTTGTTTCACACTCATACCCTTCTTTATCACTCTCTCACCCTCCTTGTTTCTCACACTCTCACACCCTCCATGTTTCTCCCTCTTACACACCCTCAATGTTTCTCACTCTAACACACTCACACACCCTCCTTGCAAGACTTTAACATATCAAAGGATCCTCAGTTCCTCGCAATATTGTCTGCAAGGTGAACCATTGTAGGGATGTCCGAGAACATTTTTGGATAATGTTTCTTTCTTGA
This sequence comes from Lepisosteus platostomus, assembly GCF_059453375.1. Lineage (NCBI taxonomy): Eukaryota > Metazoa > Chordata > Actinopteri > Semionotiformes > Lepisosteidae > Lepisosteus > Lepisosteus platostomus. The sequence goes on along the minus strand of NC_142615.1, from coordinate 15,905,422 downwards.
GGTTTGGGAGCGAGCCATAAACTCTACTGGAGCTTTCAGAGGAGTAAATGGTTTTCTGGAAGTCAGGTTGTCTCAGTATCTAAGACACATAGAGCGCAGAGACTAAGATCTGAGAGAAGTCAGAGAGTAAGATCTGACTTCAAGCAGAACCTTTTCAAATCTTAGGTCCTTTTAAAACCCTGTGTGGTTTTACGGATGGTACAGTACACGACACACATTATCCCACAAGTTACATGTGTTGTGCATCCACTTTCCTGTCAGTTAGCTAGCTCATGAGGGTGCATCCTCGTGGCTTGGCTGGCAGTTTCCCATTTCATACACGCAAAACATTACCAGAATTTATTTTAAAATCAGTTTCCTGTTATCTGTAGTAAATCAGACACAAACACAAACTCTGAAGGGCTAACATTATATTTTCTGTTTATTTGTACTTAGCTGTGTGAGAGAGCTGATAGGGCCTAAGTGTGTTGGGACTCCTGGTTTGTAATTATCAGAGGAAGGGTTTATTATTTTTTGTGTATATTTGTTTCATTTCTTTACTTTTCCACTATATATAATTGTTTGTTGGTTTGTTGGGAGCACTGTCCTAATAAATCATCACTTTTGCACCTAAGTGCTATTGTGGCCGAGCCATTGTTCTGTTTTAAAATAACTAACTTGGGCACCCCTCCTGCCTTCCCTGTGACACCCTGCTCCCTGATATTGTGACAGACAAGAAGTAGGATTGCTTTGTAGTAACAATAATGGAAAATAAAGAAATTCTTACTGATCATAACTGATAATTCTGTTGCTGTATGCTGTAGGTCAGAACCAGAAGGTTCTTGAAATACCTCTAGCAGTCACAGGACTTGAACTGTAATGAAAACATTAGGGGAAAGAGAAACACAGAGAGGACATTGCTGCACAACAGCTTGAAAGCAGGAGTGTGAAAATATCAAATCTTCAGAAAGATGAGGGGACCCATGGTTAGTATCGCTGTCTCGCGCCGCTGGTGCCTTCATATCAGTTCTGGTCCTGGGGCTCTATCTGGGTGGAGTTTGCATGTTCATGTGGGTTTTCTCTAGGTGCTCCTGTTTCCTCCCAAACTCCAAAGACATGCTGGTAGATAAACTGGCTTCCCATGCTGGGAGTACCCTGTCTTCTGCCTGCAATCTAAAAATGCTCTTGGAAAACTAGTTTACACAAATCTTGTTGCATGGAACCTAATTATTTTCTGTGACCCCTAATGTAACGTTTATAATGTGCTGGCTGTCTTTGCTGTTTAGTTAATACATTTGATGTTGTTTTGTAATATTTTGCAGAGTCTATATGTATTTGCCCTTCATTGTAGTATTTCGTCTCCGAATAATATACTTCAAAAAAAGAAAACAGAAGGATTATAAGTAGAACACACACACACTTCTTGTTTCATACTCACACCCTTCTTCATCAGTCCCACACCCTCCTTGTTTCTCTCGCACACAGCCTCTCAACCCTCCTTGTTTCACACACTCACATGCTCTCCTTGTTTCTCTCACATACTCTCGCACCTTCCTTGTTTCACACTCACACGCTCTCCTTGTTTCACACACTCACACGCTCTCCTTGTTTCTCTTACATAGTCTCACACCCTCCTTGTTTCACACACTCACATGCTCTCCTTGTTTCTCTCATACACTCTCACACCCCCCTTGTTTCTCTCACACACAATTCAATTAAATTCAAGGTGCTTTATTAGCATGACTGATGGGTACAATCAGTGTTGCCAAAGCAAATAAAAATAATAAAATTAACATAGAACAAAACAAAAAATAGAAGTAAAATAAAATCTACAGACATGTTACAGACATTTACAACAAAGACATATTATATAATATTGACATATACTGTAGGCGGCTGGAGCATTATTGGGAGACGGACTCACTGTTCCTCAGGCTCTCTCACACAACTCACACGCTCTCCTTGTTTCTCTCACACACTCTCACACCCTCCTTGTTTCTCTCACACACTTTCATGCCCTCCTTGTTTCTCTCACACACTCTCACACCCTCCTTGTTTCTTTCTCACACACTCTCACGCCCTCCTTGTTTCCTAATTTCTCACTCTCATACCCTTCTTCTTCATCACTCACAGACCCTCCATGTTTCTCACTCTCACACACAAACCTTCCTTGTTTCTCATTCACAAACCCTCAAAGAAAAAAACTCAGTCTTCACTCAGCTTTCCAGACAAGATTGTCAGAAGATTGTCAAACAGAGATCTTTAATTCAATAAGCCGAAGGGGAGCATATCACAGAGAATGGGTTTCTCCTAGCACTCAGTAAGATATGCTCACTTAACTGAAGTTACACTTTCCTTATTATACATTAAAAGTAGGCTAGACTTTAACATATCAAAAAAATATACAGGGAAAAGACAGTGTCAGAAGTCTTTCAAGCATAAACAAAACAGGACAGAAAGATGCCATTTATCTCTAGTTGAATACAGGCTTTAGTTGCAGAAAGACAGCGGTCTTAGGTGCAAACAGAAAACCTTTCCTGCGCATCGTCACTGTCTAAACCGATGTCACTCAGTCTTCCACACCCTCCTTGTTTCTCACCCTCCCCCCTCCAGTTTCTTACATGCACACACACAGTCTCACACCCCCCCAGTTTCTTACACGCACACACACACACTCTCACACACACACTCACCTGCTCATTCAGAAAGTTGGCGAATTCCCGCTTCTCCCTCGTGATGATGAGGAGAGTATATTCTTTCAGGAATGTCTCACGCTCAGAGCCCAGGATCTCCAAGAGTTTCTGGAAATCCTGCTGACTGACTTCACCCTGCACACGGGCCTTCAGCTCAGCCTCTTTCAGCTCCACAGTCCTCCTCATCCCCTGTGTGGTGTTGTGCATGATCATTCTCTGAAGAAAGGGGGAGCAAGGTCAACAAGCCCAGGAGTTCAAACACACACACACTCTCTGACACCTTTATACTAACATTGTCACACACTTTCACACACTGTTACCTGCTCATTCAGAAAGATGGTGAACTCCTGCTTCACATGCCGGAGAGTGAGCTTGTTGAGGGCATGGATTAGCTGGAGGAGGAAGCAAAGGAGTTACCGATTTAACTGACATTGATAGAGATGTTCTGGAATGAAACACACATTTCAAGTAATGATCTATCCTGACAGGCTGAAGGAACTGAGTCTCTGTATTCTGAAGGAACTGAAGACAGGAACAGAGAACAGTTGAAAAGGTTTTCTGGGTCAGCAGGGAAGAGAGGGACACACCTCTGCAGGAGAGGAAATTCTGTATGTGCTTGTGAGAATCACATGTGCCACTTCCTGTGAAGACAAGAACAAGTTCAGTGTGGTTTCATTGTGTAGTGTGGGGTCACAGCTTCACAGTTTCCATCACAGGCTATGCAGGTGCTAGTTAGCCCCAGTTCTGTCAAATTGGGACTGACACCTACACAGCTTCTTCCCCCAGGCCATAACTCTTACAAACAAGGACACTTCTCTCATCCCTCCTCTGTGATCAGCTGTATATCTTCATTTGTAGTGCAAAAACAAAATCTACAGATAAAAAGTGATATGTACAATTTAACGATACACACAGTTAAGTAATAAAATGTAAAATTAATACTGTGTTTATTTACAGAAAATATCAGTAGAATGTGCCATTAAATATATATATATAGATATTCCTTTTGTGTTATTGGAATTTATGTCAATACCTGCACCAAGAGAAATTTATTGTACTTTTTGTAATAAATGAATAAGGTTTCTGAATTCATTCTCAATAATTGACAGACAACACATCAAAACAACTAACAGTTCATATCACACTGTATCCACTGTATGGCTTGTAGTCCATAGGGCTTTACTGCACTGTACTGGTTTTTAACTTTTTAACATGATCTTTGATGTGTTTTACCCTAGTGGTGTATTGATGGCTGTTGATTGGTTCAATGAATAATGTCTTACCTTGAAAATCTTTGCCAGTGTCTTTCCTGTCACAGTTGACTGTATTGTCTGCAGGACCTGGACAATGTGGTTGATGTACTCTTTCAAGCAGTGCTGAAACTGTTCATTCATTTCTTAGAAAAACACGAGAAAACAAATGAGTAATAGAAGCTAGTCTTGAATTTAGACTAGACTACTAATTTTTGCTATTCACAATCCTCACAAACTCTGACACATGCAACCCAGTGGATTTCCTCAAAATGAACACTAAACCACAAACCAGACACAAATGGAAACAAGTGCATTAAAACTGAGAGCAGAAGGCGCATCTTTACACAAAGAGCAGTAAGAGTGTGGCACAAGCTATCCAGCTGGATGAGATTCTCAGATCAATGATCTGCTATCTACTACAGAAGCTGGATGTCCTCCTCTTGTTTGTAACCTGTGTGGTGCCATGGGGGTAGTTAACACCACATTGGGCATGATCAGGCTCTCATTCTCCCTGTCACACTCCTTTATAAGCTCTTTGGGGTTTCTTTTCTTTATCATACACACACTTTCCACTGAGGGTGGCAATCACACTAACCACATCATTGAGGTAGCAGGATACATAAATCCATAATCCATTACATCTGGGCCCTTTGACTTCAGAGTCTCCAGTTCATCCGTTTCTCCTCACTGCTAGGAACCTCCTGCTTCCAGACCCCAACACAGAGCCTCATGCTTCTACTCCATTAGGTCACTGTTTCACACTCAACAGGTGCCTCAGATTCCCAGGTCCACCTCCAGCCATGATGTCCTCCCCTGACGCCACCAGGTTGAGTTACAACCCGGTGGCTCACACAAGCTCACACTACCTACATCACAGAGTCTATTCGGCACTACACACTGTGCCGAGACCCAACACACTGTCCCTCTCTAACACACACTCACAACCTCTCTGGTTTCTCACTCTCACACCTTTAGGTAATGAACTCACAGCTGCCAGCGCACCACTGTGTTACACCTACGTAGCTGCCAGCTCACTTCATTGTGCCCAGCCACCACCGCATTATCTCCCAGAGGGTGCAACTAGATAGACCCCACTCGCTTCCCCGATAACAATGTATTGCCAGGGGGAGGGTCCCTCTACCACACAACCCTCTCTGATCCACACACACTTACTCACAACTCACACATACAGTGGACACGACAGCCCTGCTCTCACACACTAGCAGGATGCTGTCCCTTTAAATCTTTTCTATGATCTCATAAAGCTCAGTTTCTTCTGTCAGTCTCCTCACAGACTGACGTTTTCACTCTTTTCCCCGCAGGCTATTCCTCTCATAATCCCCGCTGGAATTGTCATTCGTCTCCACCCCCTCACAAGGTTAATTCATCAGCGAATCATTCTTTATTCACTCATACTAGACATGGCGGCACACTCTTCTAATATCGTCCCGACTAGTAGCGGCTCACAGCAGCTCACAGCCGCTACTGTCAAGCTTCAGCCCGGCTCTCCCACAGCAGAGCCTCCACATTTGTCCTTTCACTACTGCAGCCACAGCCACACTATGTTCTTGCTGGATGTTCCCCCCCTTTTAAACCACTTCTACAGCTGCAGTTCATTCACCTATTCAAGTCTGGTTTGGTTTCCATGGCAACGTGTCTTCCTTAATCTGGGTTTCCACCCTCCACACCAAACACTCCCTGCATTGTACCACACATGCTTCCAGGCCATTAACAAACTCACAGCATTGCAGAACTTTACCACCCGGAGCTACCTGTAGCTGGTTTGCTACTCAACAGTACCTCCCTGTGGTTGACCAGAACACCTGTCTACAAGATTAGGGCAGCTGCTCTGGGAGTGGAGCTGTCCGGTTTTTACCTTGCATGGTTCCCTGTTGACTCCAAAGCAGTCGGTCCCCAGGAAAGGGCATGAGGTGGCAGCATGGGCTCTTCTCCCTGAGGATCCTCAGAACCTGTTTGTTTGTCCCTGACTCCTCCAAGCGCTGAAAGCACAGACAGACATGTCGACAGGAAAGGGGTAGGATCCCATCCCTCTGTGTCTAAAATAATGCAGCTCTGAGCCTGAAGGAACAGGCTCTGGAGGGGGTTTCTTTAGTCTTGAGTCCCAAAATGACAGTCTGAAGGAACTGAGTCTCTTTAGTCTGAAGGGTGTGTCCCACACTGCCAAGCTGGAGGAACAGAGTCTTTTTTAATCCAAAAGGAGTGTCCCACACTGACAGACTGAAGGAACTGCTTCTCCTTAGTCTGTGGCCTGTAGTTGTCTGTATGAGGCACTGTTGTAGCTCCTGACCGGTCTAGAGTATCAGTATCTCTCTGCCTTTCACAGCACGGGTCAGGGTTATATATACAGATGCAGCCATTCAAAATGCGCGGGCGATACCACATTATTTTCCGGTATGCTGTACGCAGTCTACCGCAAGCTACCGGTAAATACCGCGAGTTACCGGTAAATACCGCTAGTTACCGTAAATTCTCCTATAATACGACAAGCAAAATAATAGTATCCGGAATTTCTGCAAGGTGGAGCTAATAAAGCTCAACCTCTCATGTTTGAGCTGTGGCCATCAGTCTTTAACGAAGATATTACTAATAGTATTAGTAATGAATGACCTTGGACAAGCTGTAAGTGTAAACTCAAAGTATTGCCCTGGTCAACATTCTTTTTTTCATTGACCGTCTTTGTAAAAGTAACACCACAGCATTTCGCAATCACGCATTTGTTTCCAATCATGCAAAGTACAGTGATTCACCATGCCTTTCACATGCTCATAAAAGAGATTGATTTAGGAACATAAACATATTACCGTATGCAAACTGTACTGTATACAGTATGTATATGTATATTTAATGTCTTAACTGTGCTCGTTTAAGTATTGAATATTCATATCTAATGTTTATATTGTAACGCATACTGTTCAGCCTCCATTTCTCTATAAAAATTTACTCTGTTGCACACACACACAATAGAAGCAGGAACCGCTGTCAGAAAGGAAGAAAGTGACTATTCATTGTTATCAAAAATGACTTAGAATCGATCATGTTGTGATATTTTGAAATATAAAAGTCAATTGATTGTCCATAATATCGCTATTCTATTTTTTCGAAGAAATGTTTGTTAAAAGAAAAGTCCAGCACCAGCTGGATTGGAACACACAACCTGTACATTGTTAGTCACACACCTAGACCAGTAGGCTACAGGGGAACTCACATGAACAGGGAGGCGAAACAGCCTTACACAGCCATGTTGCAGTACATGAATATAATCATACCGTTATTAAATTCTTGAGATACGCGATTCCATATTATATTCCCTTTTAATCAAATTCTAAAAGTATGCTTGTTGACTCCGGTATCACGTTAGTTAAAGACTTCGAAGCTTAAAATGTTTAGGGAGAAATGGAATACTGGTGTGTATTTTTTTCTTTAAAGTACCAAGACCAGCTATATACTGTATGTTTATTTTCCAAAATTAATATCGTTTATGGCCTTCACACGCGTTGCAGTATGCTCCTATTCTTTTTATGCTCAGCTACTAAGATTTCCCTTCAGTGGTAAAACTCAATATCTACAACGGGCACAGTAAAGACATTTACAGTAAGTCTTTCTACAACAGACCAACGGAGCACGAGTGCCCCTGTCGGTCAACCAATCACGTACCGCGTCATGATACGCGATACCGTAGCCAATTACCCGCGGTACGTGTCTGTACCGCGCACTTTGAATGGCTGCGTCTGTATATAAGGTCCATAGTATTTCTCCTACCTGGATGATTCTCTCCAGATGTCGGAATCCTCCAGACTGTCCAAATTCCCGAGTTTGTGTCCAGTCCCGCACCAGGAAATCAAACCCCTTTATCAGAGATTGAGAAAGATCTCATATCAGCTCACCTCACAAAGTCATGAAATCCTAACGATTTCTATAGATTGAAGAGCCTCACTTGCTGTTCTACAGTACAGCTCAAGTAATAATGTGCATGAGAATGATTGAAATAGATGAAATAGCCAAACCAATATTATGACAACTGTTATGATGCCTGCAAACCTGCTTTCTCTCAATTGGACACTGCATGCCTTAGTAAATTGGTACTGCTAAAAACAATGTGTTTATGGCTGCTTTCGACACTGTTAACCATGATACCTTCCTTTCTCATGTTTGCAGAGACTGTGGCTGTGTTTGCAGTTTCTGACACTGCTTCCAATGGTTCAGGTCTTATCTGATGCTGGGGCCTATACTATTCAGAATTTGCCTGTATCTATGTGGTCAATTATAAAGATCACATGGTCTGATCTATCATTTCTATGCTGATGATACTTAAATCTACATCCATACTAAGCCTGACACTGAAGTGGCTGTCTCTGCACTAACTGCATTTCTAATATAAAACCCTAGGTGACTCTAAATTTCCTTAACTTAAACTACAACAAGACTGAAGTCATGGTGCACCTGTGTAACACTAAGGTAAAGCCAGTGTAGTAGCCCTATCTGTGGACAGCAGTGTGCTGGAATTTCAATCAAAATTGAGGAATTTAGGAGTGATCCTAGCTTGACTTCCTAACCAGGTGCACGTGATCACATTACCCCTGTCCTGGAGTCCTTGCACTGGCTTCCTGTCAGGTTTCTTGTTGGTGTCAAAATCCTTTTGCTCACCTATAAGGTTCTGCATGGCCTGGCACCTCAGTAACTGTCTGAACTATTATCACCCTACTCCCCACCTCGCAATCAGTTAAAACAGGCCTTGGTCTGCAGGTGATAAAAGAGATCTGATCTTTTTTTGTGTTCACTGCACTCAAGAGTAAATTTCATACCTGAAAATGCTTCAGGTTAAAGGCTCCTTCACCCTTTTGTGCCACAAGATACAGCAGCTGCAAACAGAGTAAACACAAGCCAGCTGTGTGTCAGAGACAGAGAGAGAGAAAGTCATACTGTAGGTTCTCTCTGTTAAAACTGTCTGTAATTGCAGAGTTAATTGTTTCTGTTTTGGCAACAGTGTAGTTTACCACTCATGCCAATAATCCTGAGAAGAATTTGAATCTGTCAGACAGTCTGACAGAGACACAGGCACTCATAAAAAATAAACATGGATACACATATAAAACAAATATACAAATACAATCACATACACAGACAGACACACATGGGGAAAGATAGGACTGGCCTATTTATATAGCCCTGTGAGGAAAACCAGGCAGCACAGAGCATCACACACAATAGCACCTCGAGTCATGCAGTGCTGTGCTCATGCCACACGTCACCAGCAGGGGGCAAACTCATACCCCGGTCAGAGAGACCCAGCACTGCAATTGCTCCACAGTCCCAGTTGAAGGACCTGTGACACTGAGAGGTTCCCGGTTTTAGCCCCCCACTGCACCACAGCTCCCTTGTGCAGGTGCTGTGTGGCACATCAGGGGATAAGACCGTGGCTGGGTGCTGTACCTCCAGGTATTCCAGGTCTGTTTTCTTCACATCAGCATGAACGTTGAAGATCTGGGAGAGAGGACAGGGGAGACGTCACCTCTCCAGAGCACAGCAAGGGGTACAGAGTCATCAAGGAAGGTGGGACAGGGGCACGCAATTCTCACCATATGTGAGCTGAGAAAGACGCTCAGGGCAGACAGCTTCACGCTCAGCTCCGTCTCCCGCAACAAATCCACGGATCCCTCAGTGTCCACCAGGAAGACAGCCAACTGGACAGAGGGGACAAAAACGGAATGTTCTGATCAGAGATGCAGTGGTCATCTGTCTCCTCTTCCCTTCCGGTACCAACACAGAGCTGACAGAGCTTTACACAAAGGGTGGTGAGAGTGTGGAACAAGCTGCCCAGCCAATGGCTCAATGGCCTACTAACTACTGTACCAATCAGACTGGATGGGAATGACCTCCTCTTATTTGTCTGGTGATTTGATGCACCAAAACCTTCCCATTCCTGAGCAGAGAATGCCACACAGATGCCCTGAGTGTGGACAAGTGGGTAACAGGGGCTGGTGAGGGTCAGTAGAGCTCTCATTCCTGCTTATTCAGGATGCCTGCAGGGTCTGTGAAAGACTCTCTGACTTAGTTCAACCTGCACCTGTCTGAGTCATACAGTTGCGCCCCCTACAACAGATGAATTCCCAGCTTGCCCAGCCCTTGCCTTGCCCTCCTGTGTCTCCAGAAACAGAGGCTGGCTCCAGATGAACACACCCTTCGTCATGGTCTCAGTTCCAGGCTGCCACTCGAACCCTCGCAGAGCCTCATCGTCACTCATCCAGATGTCCTGTGTTCACAGGTAAAGGAGCATTCACAACCATGGTCATAAGACGGGACTTTACACAGAGAGTGGTGGGGGTGGGATGTCAGGGCTGTATGACACTGCTTTATACAGAGAGCGGAGGGGGTGGGGTGCTCTCACCATTTTAGACAGTTTGCGCAGGAGGTAGTTGAGGAGGAAAGACTTGCCCTTCCTCCTCTCCCCGACAATGGCCACCACACAGAGTGGAGTCTCCCTTACATCTGAGCGCAGGAAACACTGCCGAAGCACATTCTCTTTCAACAGGAGGGAGCCATCAGGACTGACATGGACCAGCTGAATGGGCTTGCCAGAGCCCTGGAGGTGGGAGACAACATTTAGAACTGAGACCAGGAGGCATTTAACTTTACACAGAGGGTAGTGGAAGTGTGGAGCAGAGTGCTGATGCCCACTGGACGGGCATCTCTCTCTGACATCCCCCAGGTCAGAGTGTTTGCTGTTGCACCAGGAGCACAGGGCATCTAAAGTCTACCCATCTCACAGTGTACACTGTGCACCTGCCACACCAGGATTCTCCAGCAAGTGTATCTGGGTTTCAAAATGTTCCCCGTAGCCTGACTGTCAGGAAAGCTTCTAATGGAAAAAGAGACGCAGCCTCTGTGTCACCCTGCAGCCCTCGCAGAAAACAATACTACAACTCACCTCCTCTCTCTTGACTGTGCTCGCACGCTCACACACCTTGTGGCATTGGGGACAGGTGACCACGAGGTCGACCCAGAAGGACTCGATGCAGTCTTGGCAGAACTCGTGGCCACACTGGATAATCACTGGCTTGGAGAAACTGCCCAAGCAAATGGAGCACTGAGGCTCAGACAACACGGAGCTTCCTATGTCCTCCTGCTCGAGATCGGGAAACAGAGAGCTCTCTACTGCCTCCTGCTGCTGCTCGGACATCAGGCAGGCCGAAGACATGCTGGAGCAGTGGGAAGAGAGAGACCGAGACACAGTCAGCAGCCAATCCACAGCCAAAGACAGAAAAGGACTTGAATGGCAGGACCAGCTGTCCTGGAACTGAGTTGTCTTCTAAACACATTATTATGATTTTAAGTTTAAATCATAATAATACCTTTTTTCTGATGGGCACTGAGAATTCCCCATTGACTGTCCCAAGTCACAATAATCCTGTTTAGACAAAGATAAAAACAAGAACAAGGACCAATTCAAGTACGATAGCATTTATAAATACACACACTGACAGATCAGAGCAGTGTAACACACAGTATCGATGACACACTGACAGATCAGAGCAGTGTAACTCACAGTATCAATCACTGACAGCCCACAGCAGTGTAACTCACAGTATTACATACTGACAGATGAGAGCAATGTAACACACAGTATCGATCACACACTGACAGATCAGAGCAGTGTAACTCACAGTATCGATGACACACTGACAGATCAGAGCAGTGTAACTCACAGTATCAATCACTGACAGCCCACAGCAGTGTAACTCACAGTATTACATACTGACAGATGAGAGCAATGTAACACACAGTATCGATCACACACTGACAGATCAGAGCAGTGTAACTCACAGTATCAATCACTGACAGCCCACAGCAGTGTAACTCACAGTATCAATTACATACTGACAGATGAGAGCAATGTAACAATCAGACACCGACATTTACTTAGCAGTGTAGCAGACAGCAGTGATCACACACTGAAAATCAGCAATATTTAACACTGATCACATTACAAAGTATTTATGTTTCAGATACAGGTCCAGTATTTTCACAGTGTTAAATAGATTTTAAATTTCTCTGAAGCCATAATAGGCTCTTGAACCAAGAAGAAGTATAGTAAGACAGTTATAATAAGAGGAACAGCCACACAGAACTCAACACCACACAGTCCGTCCTATAATAATAATATTTGCTTACACTTAATATAGCGCTTTTCTGGACACTCCACTCAAAGTGCTTTACAAGTAATGGGGAATCCCACTCCGCCACCAGTGTGCAGCCCCACCTGGATGAAGATAATAACTTCAGCTCTGCTAGTCTCACACATCTGTACGATTTGCTCTAATTTCACTGGGCTGTACTGAAATACCACAGCTGTCTGGGCTCTCCTGATCCCTGTCTGTGTGGATGAGAATATTTAATTTGTATTACTCACCAAAAGCAGCAGCTCCTTTTTCAGCAGAGTTGAAGTGAAAGTGAAAGATGTTCCATTTAAGGAAATTAGAACTATCAATTATGAGCTGCTCACTCAGAAGGGTTCACAGAAATTGTTATGAAAGACTCTACTGCTAGAACACTTTCGGCCCGACAGTCTTCTTTTAAATTCTGATCTCACTGGACTTTGTTGCATTGGACCTGTTTTATACCCCAATTACACTGGGCTTCATTGCACTGGACTGTGTTTTTACCCTGGTCTCATAGGTTCTACTTCATTGCAATGCATTTTTACTCTGATCTCATAGGTTCTACTGCACTGTGCTTTTGTCATAATTTCACTGGGTTTACTCCACAGACTGGGTTTTTACCTGAAATCACTTGGTTTTATTGCATTACACTGTGAGTTTATCCTGATCTCTTTGGGCTTTACTGTACTGTACTGTGAGGATGTGGCCTGTTTGACTGGAGAGCAAACATAAATCATACTGACAGATCAGAGCAGTGTAACACACAATATCAATCGCACACTGAAAGCCCAGAGCAGCGTAACACAGTATTGGTCACACACTGACAGATCAGAGCAATGTAACACTCAGAAACGATCATGTTATGTATTTTTACACTGTTAACTGGATTTTATATTTCTCTGTAGGAATAGCAATAACAGCCTCTTGAACCAAGAAAAAGTCTACAGTAAGACCGCAGTAATAAGAGGAAAAGCCACACAGGTACCATTTGTACTATAGTAACTTCACCACTGTTTGTCTAACACATATCTGTGTGCTTTGCTCTAATCTCACTGGCCTGAAATCACACAGCTGACTGGGCTCCCCTGAACACCGCTGACAATGGGCCGCAGTTTGTGTCTGGAGAGTTTGAGTCTTTTTTGACTGATCAAGGCATTTGACACATTCGCATTGTTTTCTACAACCTGAAGGCAAACGGGTGTGTGGAACGCGTGATCCAGACTCTCAAAAATGGCACGCACCCACAGCAGGGTGGCCGAACGCCAGCGCCACATGAAAGGTGGAATGACATGTCGCACAGGGTGAATGAAGCCGCTTGGGATCGCTGTCCAGGTGGATCCGAAGGCCCAATTGGGAGCACAAGCTACAGTCTTTTTATCTTCTCCTTTACAGGTCACAGAGTAGCTGGGTCCCTCCACCTTCTGCCTCTCTTTTGATGGCACGCCAGCTGCCTCCGCAGAGTGACAGCGCCCACACACTCTGACGTGGAGGCCGAGCCTGCCCCTTCTGGACTCCCAGGTGAAAGGTCAAAGTCCCGGTGGAGCCGGAACCCATAGCTCCTTCTCCATGGCCAGCCAGAGTCAGGTCCAGACCAGCCTGGCTTAATGTGTTTATTACTGATTTTTTATAGCTTTTATTGTGCTGGCCAGCCCTACTTCCAGCAGTGCTTTTCACTGTCTGGAAGAACTGTGTTTGTTTCATCTTCTGAAGGGGTGAATGGGGGATGTCATACACAGCGTCCATTTGGGGTTTATGATGCTGTGGCACTTTGGGTTTTGGGGATTACCACTTTGCGGCACTTGGGTGCCTTGGCGGGTTTTTGCTGTTCTGTGTCTGTTATGAGTTATGCACAATAAAGAGCAGACGTCTGTGAAATCTGTCCGCCTCGTTCCCCACTCTTACATGGTGTAACGCCTATGTATTTCATTTAACTGGATAGAATTTATAATCTCTTCTGCTTGTGTCTATGTTGTGCTATGTTGTGTTAAAGCAGCTTACGTGCTTTGTGTATTGTTTAAACACATTGAAATTTGGAAAGATAGCCTTGCCCTCTGAGTACAATATGTTGCAAGATATGAAATGTAATAATGTTTATGTACATTATTTTGTGAAGTTGTATACTAATAACGAATACATTTAGATACTGGTATAATGATTGACTTGGGTGAGTAAAAAGCAAGGTTTTTTTTTCTCAGCTTCATGATCATTAAGGGAAGGGGAATGGAGGGTGGGAGCTTGAGACAGCATTTTGGAGTCATCACTTTGGTGGTTGGGATATACAACATTGTAACATACTCTCTCACTCTTACACTGTATTTGTTTATGTTTAATGGATAATTCTCAACATTGTGACATGGAATAATAAAGGTGTCAATAGTATAACCAAACGCTCTAAGATATTGAATAGATTGAAGAGGTTAAAAACACAAGTAGTATTCCTGCAAGAAACTCATTTGAAAACTGAGGATGTGCATCACATCTGTAGAAATTGTGATGGACAAGCTTATGGATCTGGAGTTTCATCCAAAAAGGGTGCTGTTGACATTCTTATTCATAAACTTGCTCCCTTTTCACTCAAAAGTAAAATAGAGTGTCATGATGGTAGATTTATTTGTTTGACTGGTAAATGAAACTCCAAGTTAGTGACTTTTGTTAATGTATATGGTCCTAATTTAGATGACCCAATATTTATTACAACGATAGAAGCTGAATTGATAAGGTTTGCAAACACTTATATTTACACTTATACTTATATAGTTAGCATTAAGCAGAGCACAACATAGCTTCTGTGAAGAAGGGGAAAAAGCAGGGAAAATGCTTGCAGTTTGGTTAAAAAAGCGCTGTATGTGCAATACTATTAGCAACATCAAGAAAATGGATGGGACAATAACCAAAGAAGAGAAAGAAAGAAATTCAACCTTTGTTAGTTTCTTTGAAAAATATATATTCATCTGAAGCCTTTAGCACACTGGAAGATATGCAGATACAGAGCTCCCAAAACTTAGTACAGAAGATAGAAACTTGAGTCATCTCTCACTCTATCAGAAGTCAAAGAAGCAATAGCAATTCCTTTTCTCACAATAAATCACCTGGACCCGATGGATATACAGCTGAGTTCTACCAGACATTTCAGTCCGTACTTAGTCCAATCTTACTGCAAACATGTAATAATATGTGGTTAACAGACATGACTTCACTGTCATTTAGAGAGTCTCTAATAACCCTTATATATAAAAAGAGTAAAGATCCATCATTGTGCAGTAGCTACCGCCCAATAAGCTTAATGAACTTGGACAATAAGATTCTAGCCAAAGTATTTGCTAATCGGTGCTACCAAAAACCATACATCCAGATCAAACAGGAGTTATGAAAAATAGATATTCTTTAAATAATACAAGAAAAATGTTTAATTTGATTTATCATGCTAAACTCAGTAAATCAACATCAGCTATATGGACACTGGATGCTGAGAAGGCCTTTGACAGAGTTTAATGGAAGTACTTATTTAATGTGCTAAAAGTGTTTTGTATATGGGTAGGAATCTTATATCGCAGTCCACAGGCATCCATAGTGACTAACAGCTGTGTATCCAAACCTTTTGTTTATATAGAGGCACCAAACAAGGGTGTCTTATTTCATCTTTACTATTTAATTTAGCACTCGAACCTTTAGCCTGCAAAATAATAGAATCAGTCAAGATTAAAGGTTTAGGTGTTCATAAAAATGTTTATAAGATTGCTCTATAAGATGATGATGTTATACTGTTTTTAACAGATGTGCACAAATCAATCTCAGCAGCTGAAAGTTGTCATTGAAAGTTTTGGTAAGATGTCAGGTTATAAGGTCAACTGGAGCAAAAACGGAGCTTATGTATCTCAATTCATTATCATTGAATCATAAGATTGCTCACCCAGTACGAGTTACAACAGAGATAGGGTATCTGGGGCTGAGAATAAAGTCTAGCTTGAAAGCTACCAGAGATGTTAATTTAAGAGACTTGTTAAATAAAATAAATGGGGATATACTCAGATGGAGATGCTTATCTATTTCCATGTGGGGTAGAACTAATAAAGTCAAGATGTCAATACTACCTAAAGTAAATTATACACAGAAAATGCTACCTGTGGAGATTGACAAGAAATGGTTTGAGGCACTGCATAAAACGATTACATCTTTGGCCTGGAAAGGGAAAAAAGCTATTTGTTCTTTTGAAATACTTACTGTAGCATAAATTAAGGTGGGTTAGACCTTTTTTACAATTATTACTTGGCATTTGGCTCAGTTCAAGCAAAGGAGTGGTTTAAATCAGAAAAGAAAAGGATTGGGTACAAATTGAGCATGATACAGCATCATAGCTAGGTATCTCCTTAGAAAGTTTGTATTATAGCAGAGCATGCCCTAAATCTTTACTTGAAACACCAATTGGTTCTTCTTTTAAAAAGAAGTTCTTATTTGGTTGATAATAATAAGAAGTATATAATAAGATGATAATAATAAGAAGTTGGTTCTTATTAAAAAGCTGCAAAAAAATATTATTTTATGATGCTTCACTATCTGTACATCAACCATTATTTAGATCACCAAGAATAACTATACTGTCAAAACAAATTAATTGGTCAGTATGGATTCAAGTAGCTGTTAGTAAATTGGGTCATGTGATTAGAGATAACAAATTGTTGTCCTTTTCTGAATTATCTCATCAAACATCTCTTCCAGCGAATTTGTTTTTAAATTACTCAAAACTTAAAAGTGTACTGTCTAAACCCTTTCTGCTAAGTAAATTAAAACAAGAACTGGATAATTACAGCAATAAACTATTGCAGACTACCATACAAGTGAAGGCTTGGACATTTTACAACCTTCTCAATGTAAGGTCAGAGAAGTCTTTTGATATGTGTGCATCTCAGTGGACAGCTGATCTCTGTGTAGGGTCAGAGGACATAGACTGTGATATTGTGTTGCATAATGTTAGTTATCCATTTAGAACTATACATAACAAACTGCTTGAGTACAAAATTTTAAACAGACTCTATTATACCCCAGAAAAATTGGCATAAGTGGCATAATACAGGAATGTGTTCCAAATGTAACACACATAAAGGATCACTATCGCACTTTGGTATTGCACTTGGCACTATGGTATTGTCAGCACATACAGTCATTCTGGACTTCCACAGTGGGAAAAGCTCTCAGGAACCTAAATATCTCAATTCCACTTACTCCCATTACATGTATCCTTGGTGATTTATCAAAGGTTAAAGCAGCAATTCAACATAAAACTACTTTTTTGACTCTCTGTATTATTGCTAAAAAATAATATTGTGAGAATGGATGGACAGTACAGGACCATCTTACAAAGAATGGATTAAAGAGGCTGTATCACAAGTTACATTTGAAAAGATTTCATATAATTAACAGGGGAAACTTAAGGAATTTTTGATGCCCATTAGAGACATACTTGAATGGCACTGGATGTTAAGAATATTAGTAGGACGTTTTTGGATTATTTTTTTTGTGAATGTACATTTTTCTTTTTGTTATTGTCTAATAAAGAACAAAAATGAGTGAGTGAAAACAAAAATAAAAATAACAAAGTCATCCAAATTGTGGGGTGGAGGTGGGTTAAAAAAGACATTGAAAAATTATTGAAAATAAAAAAATATTTTCTTTATCTTTAAGTTTTAAACTCACTGTGCAACCTTTTGTAGCAAGCCATGTATTTTTCCAAGACATACAAAGCTGGAAAAACAGATCTACATAGTTGTTTCTTCAAGACTTTCTAAGTTAAAACAGTTATTTTCTTACATTCTTAAATAGATCAATAATGGATTCAATTTCCATCTGTTACCTTCATTCTTACTGGCAGGATCTCCAACTTTCAGATGAAAGTGGTGAATGTTTCAATGTTATAATAATATATGTGTTTTCCTTGTGTTCAGCTTTTAACACGCCTTTATTTCACGCATTACTACTCTTGTACTGGAACTCTCAGGGGATGAGGGAGTTCGTCTTGGGGTGAAAAAAACTTTCTTATACTATGTATATCTTCAGGGTTGTCAGGATTATCTCCTGCCCTTCTCCTTTTCCATCTCTCTCTTACAACAAATTTCCTGATCCTTCCACACAATCTATGGAAGTCTAAAATAGAGTGGGAATATGTAAAAAAAAAAACTATTTTTAATTTATGGGTGGTTTTGTGACCAGCATCATGGCTTTGTTTCAGCCACCTTGTTAAGCCCAATCAAGATGTCAATCATTTTTAGCAACATTTGGAAGTGTAAAGATTCTCCACCAGTAAGGAATCAAAGGTATTTTCTCAGATGTCTGAAGGATAGGGACATAGACACAGCAGTTAGTGTATTAGTCTTGAGGGAAGAACCACAGTTAACTCTTTCTGTTGTTATATCTAGTCACTTCCAAGGATGCACTATCCGAAAGATGACCTGCTCCAGGGTTGTGGCAGGGATGAACACAGTCAGCTCGCCACAACATATTTTCCACAACTAGGAGTTATGGTTCTTTCTGATTCTTTTATTCATTTTTTTTCATTTTTTTATCACTTATATATAATTCATTAGATAAATGAAACTTATCATCATGTTTGTAACACAATACAACTGATTCTAAATAATTCTCAAGAACTTGTGTTGGAGACCCTTGTTTTAAAGTTAACTGTGATAAAGTATTTGACAAATCAGGTAGTTTGTTGTTTACTTAAACATTATTTAGGGACTTTGACAGTATGCCCAGGCGATGCATTACATACCTGTTACATCGCCCTGCTAATGGAGATATGTGTGTCCTCCATCTAGGAGAAGGGATTTGCAGTTTTGGTAGTGCAGATGAAATTGGGGAAATAGTAAACATCAAGACAAGGTGATCGCTTGTAACTATTCATAACACTATTAATAAAATGTTAAGGTATAGTTTACAAACAATTGCTATTATTACTACTGCTGCACTGGTTTCACAGAGGACAATGCATTCCATAATCATTACAGGGACTATGGCATTGCAAAACTGCATAAACAGACTTGCCACAATCAGCTGATACTACCCTTATCTGTAAGTGACATTCTTGAAAACCAGCTTTTTGTTTTCTGCTTACCTGCACTTCCTCATACTCTTGAAACCTCAAAAAGCAGTTCTCATTTTCTTTGACTTTTTCAGGGAGGTAAAAATGCTAGTCATCTAAAAGCTACAGTAGAAGTAAAACTGAACAGAATAATGCCAGTGGTGGAAATTATGTAAGAATTACATACCAACTGTGCCAACTACTTTGTTACAGCTCATAGCATTTCATGAATGTTGAATCCAAATAATCATCAAAGCTTACATAATTTCCACCACTGGCATTATTCTGTTCAGTTTTACTTCTACTGTAGCTTTTAGATGACTAGCATTTTTACCTCCCTGAAGAAGTCAAAGATAATGAGAACTGCTTTTTGAGGTTTCAAGAGTATGAGGAAGTGCAGGTAAGCAGAAAACAAAAGGCTGGTTTTCAAGAATGTCACTTACAGTTAAGGGTAGTATCAGCTGATTGTGGCAAGTCTGTTTATGCAGTTTTGCAATGCCATAGTCCCTGTAATGATTATGGAATGCATTGTCCTCTGTGAAACCAGTGCAGCAGTAGTAATAACAGCAATTGTTTGTAAACTATACCTTAACATTTTATTAATAGTGTTATGAATAGTTACAAGCGATCACCTTGTCTTGATGTTTACTATTTCCCCAATTTCGTCTGCACTACCTAAACTGCAAATCCCTTCTCCTAGATGGAGGACACACATATCTCCATTAGCAGGGCGATGTAACAGGTATGTAATGCATCGCCTGGGCATACTGTCAAAGTCCCTAAATAATGTTTAAGTAAACAACAAACTACCTGATCTGTCAAATACTTTATCACAGTTAACTTTAAAACAAGGGTCTCCAACACAAGTTCTTGAGAATTATTTAGAATCAGTTGTATTGTGTTACAAACATGATGATAAGTTTCATTTATCTAATGAATTATATATAAGTGATAAAAAAATGAAAAAAATGAATAAAAGAATCAGAAAGAACCATAACTCCTAGTTGTGGAAAATATGTTGTGGCGAGCTGACTGTGTTCATCCCTGCCACAACCCTGGAGCAGGTCATCTTTCGGATAGTGCATCCTAGGAAGTGACTAGATATAACAACAGAAAGAGTTAACTGTGGTTCTTCCCTCAAGACTAATACACTAACTGCTGTGTCTATGTCCCTATCCTTCAGACATCTGAGGAAATACCTTTGATTCCTTACTGGTGGAGAATCTTTACACTTCCAAATGTTGCTAAAAATGATTGACATCTTAATTGGGCTTAACAAGGTGGCTGAAACAAAGCCATGATGCTGGTCAC
This sequence comes from Lepisosteus platostomus, assembly GCF_059453375.1. NCBI lineage: Eukaryota > Metazoa > Chordata > Actinopteri > Semionotiformes > Lepisosteidae > Lepisosteus > Lepisosteus platostomus. The sequence continues at coordinate 15,884,934 of NC_142615.1, read as the reverse complement.
AAAACCACCCATAAATTAAAACGTTTTTTTTTTACATATTCCCACTCTATTTTAGACTTCCATAGATTGTGTGCAAGGATCAGGAAATTTGTTGTGAGAGAGAGATGGAAAAGGAGAAGGGCAGGAGATAATCCTGACAACCCTGAAGATATACATAGTATAAGAAAGTGTTTTTCACCCCAAGACGAACTCCCTCATCCCCTGAGAGTTCCAGTACAAGAGTAGTAATGCGTGAAATAAAGGCGTGTTAAAAGCTGAACACAAGGAAAACACATATATTATTATAACATTGATACATTCACCACTTTCATCTGAAAGTTGGAGATCCTGCCAGTAAGAATGAAGGTAACAGATGGAAATTGAATCCATTATTGATCTATTTAAGAATGTAAGAAAATAACTGTTTTAACTTAGAAAGTCTTGAAGAAACAACTATGTAGATCTGTTTTTCCAGCTTTGTATGTCTTGGAAAAATACATGGCTTGCTACGAAAGGTTGCACACTGAGTTTAAAACTTAAAGATAAAGAAAATAATTTTTTATTTTCAATAATTTTTCAATGTCTTTTTTAACCCACCTCCACCCCACAACTTTGGATGACTTTGTTATTTTTATTTTTGTTTTCACTCACTCATTTTTGTTCTTTATTAGACAATAACAAAAAGAAAAACGTACATTCACAAAAAAATAATCCAAAAACGTCCTACTAATATTCTTAACATCCAGTGCCATTCAAGTATGTCTCTAATGGGCATCAAAAATTCCTTAAGTTTCCCCTGTTAATTATATGAAATCTTTTCAAATGTAACTTGTGATACAGCCTCTTTAATCCATTCTTTGTAAGATGGTCCTGTACTGTCCATCCATTCTCACAATATTATTTTTTAGCAATAATACAGAGAGTCAAAAAAGTAGTTTTATGTTGAATTGCTGCTTTAACCTTTGATAAATCACCAAGGATACATGTAATGGGAGTAAGTGGAATTGAGATATTTAGGTGCCTGAGAGCTTTTCCCACTGTGGAGGTCCAGAATGACTGTATGTGCTGACAATACCATAGTGCCAAGTGCAATACCAAAGTGCGATAGTGATCCTTTATGTGTGTTACATTTGGAACACATTCCTGTATTATGCCACTTATGCCAGTTTTTCTGGGGTATAATAGAGTCTGTTTAAAATTTTGTACTCAAGCAGTTTGTTATGTATAGTTCTAAATGGATAACTAACATTATGCAACACAATATCACAGTCTATGTCCTCTGACCCTACACAGAGATCAGCTGTCCACTGAGATGCACACATATCAAAAGACTTCTCTGACCTTACATTGAGAAGGTTGTAAAATGTCCAAGCCTTCACTTGTATGGTAGTCTGCAATAGTTTATTGCTGTAATTATCCAGTTCTTGTTTTAATTTACTTAGCAGAAAGGGTTTTAGACAGTACACTTTTAAGTTTTGAGTAATTTAAAAACAAATTCGCTGGAAGAGATGTTTGATGAGATAATTCAGAAAAGGACAACAATTTGTTATCTCTAATCACATGACCCAATTTACTAACAGCTGGTTGATGTACAGATAGTGAAGCATCATAAGATAATATTTTATTGCAGCTTTTTAATAAGAACCAACTTGTTCTGATTATCATCTTATTATATACTTCTTATTATTATCAACCAAATAAGAACTTCTTTTTAAAAGAAGAACCAATGGTGTTTCAAGTAAAGATTTAGGGCATTCTCTGCTATAATACAAACTTTCTAAGGAGATACCTAGCTATGATACTGTATCATGCTCAATTTGTACCCAATCCTTTTCTTTTCTGATTTAAACCACTCCTTTGCTTGAACTGAGCCAAATGCCAAGTAATAATTGTAAAAAAGGTCTAACCCACCTTAATTTATGCTACAGTAAGTATTTCAAAAGAACAAATAGCTTTTTTCCCTTTCCAGGCCAAAGATGTAATCGTTTTATGCAGTGCCTCAAACCATTTCTTGTCAATCTCCACAGGTAGCATTTTCAGTGTATAATTTACTTTATGTAGTATTGACATCTTGACTTTATTAGTTCTACCCCACATGGAAATAGATAAGCATTTCCATCTGAGTATATCCCCATTTATTTTATTTAACAAGTCTCTTAAATTAACATCTCTGGTAGCTTTCAAGCTAGACTTTATTCTCAGCCCCAGATACCCTATCTCTGTTGTAACTCGTACTGGGTGAGCAATCTTATGATTCAATGATAATGAATTGAGATACATAAGCTCCATTTTGCTCCAGTTGACCTTATAACCTGACATCTTACCAAAACTTTCAATGACAACTTTCAGCTGCTGAGACTTATTTGTGCACATCTGTTAAAAACAGTATAACATCATCATCCTATAGAGCAATCTTATAAACATTTTTATGAACACCTAAACCTTTAATCTTGACTGATTCTATTATTTTGCAGGCTAAAGGTTCGAGTGCTAAATTAAATAGTAAAGATGAAATAAGACACCCTTGTTTGGTGCCTCTATATAAACAAAAGGTTTGAATACACAGCTGTTAGTCACTATGGATGCCTGTGGACTGCGATATAAGATTCCTACCCATATACAAAACACTTTTAACACATTAAATAAGTACTTCCATTAAACTCTGTCAAAGGCCTTCTCAGCATCCAGTGTGCATATAGCTGATGTTGATTTACTGAGTTTAGCATGATAAATCAAATTAAACATTTTTCTTGTATTATTTAAAGAATATCTATTTTTCATAACTCCTGTTTGATCTGGATGTATGGTTTTTGGTAGCACCGATAAGCAAATACTTTGGCTAGAACCTTATTGTCCAAGTTCATTAAGCTTATTGGGCGGTAGCTACTGCACAATGATGGATCTTTACTCTTTTTATATACAAGGGTTATTAGAGACTCTCTAAATGATAGTGAAGTCATGTCTGTTAACCACATATTATTACATGTTTGCAGTAAGATTGGACTAAGTACGGACTGAAATGTCTGGTAGAACTCAGCTGTATATCCATCGGGTCCAGGTGATTTATTGTGAGAAAAGGAATTGCTATTGCTTCTTTGACTTCTGATAGAGTGAGAGATGACTCAAGTTTCTATCTTCTGTACTAAATTTTGGGAGCTCTGTATCTGCATATCTTCCAGTGTGCTAAAGGCTTCAGATGAATATATATTTTTCAAAGAAACTAACAAAGGTTGAATTTCTTTCTTTCTGATCTTTGGTAATTGTCCCATCCATTTTCTTGATGTTGCTAATAGTATTGCACATACAGCGCTTTTTTAACCAAGCTGCAAGCATTTTCCCTGCTTTTTCCCCTTCTTCACAGAAGCTATGTTGTGCTCTGCTTAATGCTAACTATATAAGTATAAGTGTAAATATAAGTGTTTGCAAACCTTATCAATTCAGCTTCTATCGTTGTAATAAATATTGGGTCATCTAAATTAGGACCATATACATTAACAACAGTCACTAACTTGGAGTTTCATTTACCAGTCAAACAAATAAATCTACCATCATGACACTCTATTTTACTTTTGAGTGAAAAGGGAGCAAGTTTATGAATAAGAATGTCAACAGCACCCTTTTTGGATGAAACTCCAGATCCATAAGCTTGTCCATCACAATTTCTACAGATGTGATGCACATCCTCAGTTTTCAAATGAGTTTCTTGCAGGAATACTACTTGTTGTTACGAACCCTGGCTCCCGGCAACGGAGGAGGCAGAAGTAGGCGTAGCCCCTATCTATCAGTTCACCTATCAGTTTTCCCATTCACCACCACACCCCCGTCTCATCCTACTTAAACACCTGTCCTTCCCTAACTTGTTGCTCAGTGTTGGTTTTCCCTATCGAGCTTCCTGGTTGCGCTTCTTCTACTCTGTGTTTGTCTTGGATTTCGGCTTTCGGTTTTTCCCTTTGGACTTCGGCTTTTCGGATCTCGGCTTGGATTGGTGCTTTCGCTCTGTTTTGGATTTCTGGCTACCTCTGGATTCTCGGATTACTCTACGGACTACGGCTTTGGATTACTCTTCGGCTTCGGTACACGTACCCTTTCGGATATCTGGCTTCCCCTGGACTCTCGGCTCGTTCCTACGATTACTGTTTGCTTTCGGATTACGACTTGGCTTTGTTCGCTCCTGCAAGTGGGTTCACTCACTGGTTCGGTCCCTATTACCGAACTCATAACAGAATACTGAGCCATTTAACATGGACCCAGCGGAGCAACAGGAGATTCGCTCAGCTTTGGATCAGCACGGACAAGCCTTACTCCAGCTCCAGGCTTCTGTCCAACAGATCTCTGCGCACCTGTCTGCAATACCGCCCTTCGGCAATCGAGGAAGCAACGCTGGAGCTGCCCCTGCGGCTCCGCCCCCGCCAGCTGCTACACCTGCCCCTCAACCTCTTCCACTAACTCCACCTGACAGGTTTGACGGCAACCCTACCAAATGTCGGGGCTTTTTAGCACAGTGTGCGCTGGTTCTCAGGCTCCATCCGGAAACCTTTTTTTCTCCTCAGGACAAGATCGCCTTCATAGTTTCACTGCTAACCGGCCGCGCTCTGGAATGGGCTACTGCTCTGCTTGATCGCGGGGCTCCTGAAGTTCAGGATTATGATTTTTTTTTAGAAAAATTTAAGGGGGTTTTTTGTCGCCCCGTAGTTGGCCAAGACTCAGCATTCCGCCTCTCCTCCATCCACCAAGGCCGCCGGTCTGTACATGATTATGCTATTGATTTTCGAGCAGCGGCAGCAGAGACTCACTGGGACGATGAGGTCCTTATTTTTCTTTTCCGTCAAGGACTCAGTGAAGAAATTAAGGACCATCTGGTAAATATGCCACAATTGGGCAATACCTTGGAGGAAGTTATTTCACAGTGTAGCGGCGAGGCTTAATAATAAGACAGAATTAAGTGTTTCTGAGCTTTCCCAAATTAGGCCTCATTTCTCTGTTCATCTCTGTGGTGCAGCCACAGAGAAACCATTCATGCAAGGTGATTTAAGGTCCAAGGACAGCTCCCAAAGGGGGATGCACTTAGCTAAGCCTGGCTATCATGATCAATGGTCACCCATTGGCGCCTATCTGTCTAGGGAGTGCCAGTTGGACATCTGGACTGCATTCCTAAGTGTCAGGACTAAGTGACTCATATCTCACCTTGATCAACCAATCAGGGACTGGTAGGGCCGAGTAACCCACGTGGGACTCTGATGCCCATGGAACTTTCAGCCAATCAATGAGCTGAAGTTCCTCCAGGTAAAAACAGGCAACACAGAGAGCCTGGGAGATTCAGATTCAGATTCAGATTCAACAAGATTCAGACAAGATTCAGAAGGAATTCAAAGGAGAATCCCAAGGGCAGGACATTCTCGCAGCGCGCCTCCTGACCATCCTGAGACTCAGCCCGGACAACCACGGAACGGCCAGTGTGTCCGAGTGCCAGAACTTTATTTGTTCTAAGAGTCTAGAGTTGAGGTTGCCAGAGAGTAACCAGCAGCAGGCCTCGTGAACAGGTCGGAACTGTGGACAGCTGAATTACTATTCAGAACTAGCTCTTCATCAGGAACGAACCGGTCCTCTTCCTGACTTGCTGGGACCCACAGTCATCTTTTCTCCTGTGCACAAACTTTGCTAGTTAAAGCCAACAGTGAGCATCAGCAGCGCACCGTCGCAAGCCGCACAGCACAGCCTGGCACGGAGCCAGAGAGCGCTGATTGGACAGCAACAGCCTGCAACTGTTTCTTTGTGCCCGCAGGAGATCTGAATCCCCAAAGATTGGATGAGTATTCAACTTCAATGCATTACAGCTCGAGAATTCAATTGTTATCCAAACCAGTTGATATCAATTTAATTCCTAAGAGTTATGTACTTGTTTGAGTATCTAATGTAGAAGTTGTAACCAAGTTCACTTTACGAAACGGTCTTAATGAATGATATACTGAACGTATGTCCTCTTGATTTGTGTAACACTTTGTAACTGATTGAATATAGCTTTTGTATTCTGATAACCCTCTCGATAAGATCTGTTAGGTTTATATGCATATTCTATGTATTAATAAATGTATCCTCGTGTATTAGTACCTGTGTGTGTGCGTTGTTTGAGTTATATCGCATGGTTGGATTCTAAAGCCACCAAAAGAATCAACTTTGTGATTTACTGCTACAATTAATAATTGTCTCAGTAAATGCCCAAACCCTACAGAACTGGTGCCTTCAGAGAGCCACTATGATTACATATTTGGCGTCCCTGAACCGGCATAATCTACATTATTTGGCGTCCCTGAACCGGTTTTCTCTACATTATTTGGCGTCCCTGGCACGGGCGTGGCAAGACTGAAATGAGTCAACCAAGCGGAATAATTCAATATAAAACGCCGCGGGTTTCATACACGACAATACAGTGTGCTGAAAGCCGAAAGAAAAAGTTCCCCTTGCTCTTTAAGCAGTGCTTGATTGTTTTGTGATCTTTTGCGATCTACCGGGTTGATTGCATACTTGATCTTGTGGTTTTCTGTGGTAAAACTGTGATTTCGTACTTAAAAGTAATACTCTTTAAGTTTAACGATGGTTGCTAAAAGGTCTGAATTCGAGTCGCTATTAAGCACTCTCTCTAGCAGCGACAGGTCTGACCACGATCTCCGTCATATCTAAATCAGCGGAGAAGCTAGGAGAATAGATCTCCATTCTCTGAGAGAGCTAGCGAAGGACATAGAGAGATTTGACCCCGCAGTGTCAGAGAATAATATCGAGAGTTATATTCAGGACCTCAGGTATACCCTGCAGTACCTGCCAAACGCCACAGAACAGGAGAAAGTGTTTCTGGTCAGGAAAACTACCAGCAGAGCCGTACATGAGTGGATGGCTAGGCAGATGAAAGAAGTCTGTAATGATTTTGAGGAGCTGTGTCAAGCACTTATCGAAGAATACAGTGCGTTTATTGACCCGACTGCCGCGATAGCCGCCGCTCTTAACATTAAGCACGAGAGAGCAGAGTCCCCTCGCGAATATTACGAGAGACTTAGACGAACTTATTTTGCAGGGCGAAATGATGAGGGTTGCGAAGAGAACACACATTTCAAGGGTTTATTCATTGCGAATCTCCACCCGTCAGTCAGAAAGATGATCTTAATGCATACAGATGCACAGACCATGAAAATGACTGATATTAAGAGATTCGTGCAGAAAGCCTGGGAGTATGATGTCCAAAGTCGCTCTGAGCAAAAAGCTGCTAAAGCGACTGTGTTCGCCGTCAGAGCCAGCAGGGTTAATTCCCCCCTGCTCGAAGGAGCACAGGCTCCTGAGCTGGCTAAGCCCCGTTCCAAAGCACTCACACAGGACCGCACCCAGCGTCCTAAGTGCCATGAGAACACCGGGGGAGGGAAAGGGCTAGAAAAAGCTGAACAAAAGGATTTAGTAGCCGCCCGCCTGGCCAGGCTTGAACAAGCTTTATTAGGACAGGGACAACCGCTCCCCAAGGCTGCCGGAAGCGTGAATGAGCTGATACTCTCCACTGGAGGAGGCGGAGACCCGCCCCCTCTCCCTCCCTCAGTCTATCTGATTGAGCGGAAGAGTTCCTGCCTGGATGAGGTCAGCCACTCCCAAGCGAGTGCTGACTCCACCCCTGAAGTCACAGAGCAGGCAGTAAAACGCAGAGGAAAAGCAAGAAGCTTTTACCTCAAGGCTGCCATGGGAGATGTCTTACCCAGTGAGACACTGATTGACACTGAGGTTGAAAGGTGTTTGATGTCACACGGCAAGCTCAAACGGGTAGAAAAAGGAAAGGGCATGCGACTCAGAGAGGAACCTTTGGTGAATCACCAGAAAGGCAAGGTGTGGAAACAGGTCAAGGCTCCTAAGCCTTCTGTACAGAAGGAAAGGGGGGCCAAGAGGCAGACTGTGCTCACACAGTGCCCACCGAACACAGAAGCCCATGCGGAGATTCCTTCTGTTCCCTCTGGACAAGAAATAAAAATATTTTCTTGTTCCCCGGATATGCAGGGAAGTCGTGTCCCGGCCGAGGTCCCAACAGCCTCCCTGCCACAGGAGCAGTGCTCCGAGCAGCTGCTTGATCCACCAGGTAAAGCACACCCCTTTAACATCCCTGAAGAGGAGCAGATCTTCCCACCTGGCGATGAAAAGGAGCTTTCCCTGTGCACCCTGGCACCCAAGAGGGGTCAGGAACACCACCCTGTAGTGGTGGAAGGGATCCAGATGGCAGGAGAGCAGGTTGGTGATGTAGCCCTCACCCTTAGCCCTGAGAGGTCCTCTATTAGTGAGGATCTGCTTGAGCAGCTGTTGCAGGGCCACCGCCAGGTGCCCCTGGTGCAACATTCACAGATTAGACAGGAGGTCCAGCTGGACGCTGAGACTACTGCGCTGTGGATACACCTGATCCCAGATGCCGATTCCCTCTGCTTTGACCCAGGGAACCTGCAGTCAGGTAACATTATTTCTCACAACTACCAGGTAGTGAGTGAGACTGACCTGATTGTTCCTGCCTCAACGGCAGGGTTGCCAACACACCCAGTCCCCAAGAAGGGACAGGGAATGAAAGCCGAGCCAGTTTTCTTACAGCCACCAGCTCAGTCTGTCAGTCTGAGTCTGACCAACAGTGGTTCAGCCAAACTGGAGCTGGATGGTCAAGTCACCCGCCTGCCAGTGCAGGACATCGCAAAGAGGGGTGTCAGAATCCCCGCCTGCACTGAGATGGGCCTGGTGAGTGATAGTAAGTTTAAAGACAGTGAACTAGCTATCCCAGTGCTGGGGCAGCTCCCTGAACCCCTAGCGAGGGAAGGGGGGAGCGAGCAGGTGTCCCACACCCACGCCCAGCGAACGATTGTAAACATGCCGATAGAGGGATTCCTCAATCAGGAGGTGTGCAGGGTGGACCTGAACAGTGAGAATGGGATAACAATCCCAGATCACTCAGGTGCTCCAGATGACCACTCAGCCAAGGGTTAGGCATGCTCCACCGCTGCATCACCCCCTGCAGGGTTCCTAGAGCACAGGCATGAACAAATTGAAAAAGCAGATGCCATGGAAAAGGAGGAGCAGCATCAGCAGCTGCGTCAGATTTCCACAGATCTCCAGGATGTTGGTGCCCAAGATGCCACAGGGCATACTGAGAAAGATACCATGTACGTGCTGCGCCAGCTTAGAAAGGCAACAGTCACTCAGAAGGAGATGACTGGGATCAGCCACCCGAAAATACTTTTGGGTGGACTGATTGCTGCCGCCACTGTTGCACGTTTGCTTTTTCTGGTAGGTTTGTGTGCTACTGACACTCTCCCCCTGACTGCCCCAAGAAGGCAGGTGTCTGAGATGCCAGAGGGTAGTGACAGACTGTATCAACAGCAGCAAAAGTTGGAAAGCTTAGGGAAAACCCTACAGGCAACTTCCTATGCAACAGGGTTAAACTTTATTCCCCAACCAGTGGACATGATTGTTGGTGTTATACAGTGGGTTTATGCTTGTGTGCAACAGGCCAGAATGTTGACACAAAACCTGTTAAGGGAGCTTAGTGCCACTGTAGCCAGTCTAGCCATGGCACAATTCCCATACCACTTGATTCCACTCTTCTCAGTAGAGGAGTATGTGACATTAACCCCATCGCTCATAGCTCACCCAGAAGGCATTCCAGGATTGAATTCGGTTCCAAATCTTGAGATGGGTATGGCTACCAAAGCTATCCATTGGCTGTGTCTAAACGATTCACCAATGAAGGGTGTAAAGCTACTAACGAGCAGAGGGAGGTTAATGAACCCCATGAAGAGCAGGTGGGACGTAAATGGCTGGTCAACACACCACATTTAACTGTCACCATGACTTGTGACAGGCATGATACAGCTACCGCAATGCAGCTACCTAATCAAACAGTTTTCCTGCAAGTTCCCGAGGAGGCCATAGTACAGCTTGAACTTAACACTGTACTGTCTAGAACCAGACAACATAAGACCAAACTTGAGGTCGTTGATGCCTTCAGGTGCCACACTATTGAATTGGATAGAAATCCAAGAAACAGCAAACCCTGAAGAAGTACAGGTAGTTAGTTTGCTTTAATGGAACAAACCTCCAAACCACCCTAGCAGATACCCAACACAGGTGTTGTGGTTTATCGGGGGGCTGGGAACAGGAACTGGTGTTATTGTAACACTGCTGCTGGGTAGCTGGATCATGACTGACAGTGTACTCTGAATGCTGTGCTCTCACATCAAGATGTACTCCGGGTAGCATGAATGAGTCAAAGGTAGCATGTCAAAAGAAAGGAAGTGACTTCTCCCAAAATATCTACTACAGAGGTATCAGATATTGACAGTGAACTTCCTGATGTGTAATTCCTAGACTTAGATAATGTCTCCTACCGTCTTTATACATACTCCAGATGTTATTCATCCTGTTTGTATCCAATGCTGGTTCCGGTATGAATTCTCGAGGAGTAATGTAGACATTTAAGATTAATGTTCTAATGGCAAGGGACATCATTTAACTCTGTTTTGTTTTGAAGGCAACAATGCCTCGGGACCTCGTGACCTTCAAAAAGGGGGGATATGTAGTGGCTTAATAATAAGGCAGAATTAAGTGTTTCTGAGCTTTCCCAAATTAGGCCTCATCTCTCTGTTCATCTCTGTGGTGCAGCCACAGAGAAACTATCCATGCAGGCTGATTTAAGGTTTCCTTTGATAAGGTTTCCTAGGACAGCTCCCAAAGGGGGATTCACTTAGCTAAGCCTGGCTATCATGATCAATGGTCATCCATTGGCGCCTATATGTCTAAGGAGTGCCAGATGGACATCTGGACTGCATTCCTAAGTGTCAGGAGTAAGTGACTCATATCTCACCTTGATCAACCAATCAGGGACTGGTAGGGCCGAGTAACCCACGTGGGACTCTGATGCCCATGGAACTTTCAGCCAATCAACGAGCTGAAGTTCCTCCAGGTAAAAACAGGCAACACAGAGAGCCTGGGAGATTCAGAGGGGGATTCTGTGAGAATTCTGTGGACTTTTCTAAAGGGAATTCAAAGGAGAATTCCAGGGCAGGACGGCCAAGGAGCAGAAGGCTCCCAAGGGTAGGACATTCTCGCAGCACGCCTCCTGACCATCCTGAGACTCAGCCCGGACAACCACGGAACGGCCAGTGTCTCCGAGTGCCAGAACTTTCCTTTGTTCTAAGAGTCTAGAGCGGAGGTTGCCAGAGAGTAACCAGAGGATCCACCCGAGGTTAGCACCAGCAGCAGGCCTCGTGAACAGGTCGGAACTGTGGACAGCTGAATCACTATTCAGAACTAGCTCTTCATCAGGAACGAACCGGTCCTCTTCCTGACTTGCTGGGACCCACAGTCATCTTTTCTCCTGTGCACAAACTTTGCTAGTTAAAGCCAACACTAACTAGCTGGTCAGTGAACATCAGCAGCGCACCGTCGCAAGCCGCACAGCACAGCCTGGCACCGAGCCAGAGAGCGCGGATTGGACAGCAACAGCCTGCAACTGTTTCTTTGTGCCCGCAGGAGATCTGAATCCCCAGAGATTGGATGAGTATTCAACTTCAATGCATTACAGCTCGAGAATTCAATTGTTATCCCAACCAGTTGATATCAATTTAATTCCTAAGAGTTATGTACTTGTTTTGAGTATCTAATGTAGAAGTTATAACCAAGTTCATTTACGAAACGGTCTTAATGAATGATATACTGAACGTATGTCCTCTTGATATATGTAACTCTTTGTAATTGACTGAATATATATCTTTTGTATTCTGATAACCCTCGTGATAAGATCTGTTAGGTTTATATGCATATTCTATGTATTAATAAATGTATCCTCGTGCATTAGTACCTGTGTGTGTGCGTTGTTTGAGTTATATCGCATGGTTGGATTCTAAAGCCATCAAAAGAATCAATTTTGTGATTTACTGCTACAATTAATAATTGTCCCAGTAAATGCCCAAACCCTATAGAACTGGTGCCTTCAGAGAGCACACTACATTACATTTTGGCTATGGCAACATTACAACAGCAAAACGACTGACTTTGAAAAGGGAATGAATGTCCGGAAGGAGTAGTGTAACCAGCTTGAAATGCTTCTCCGGACCTCTAACTAAAAGAAACCGGGAACAAGCAGTGGCATCGACTCCTTTCGAACTGGGATCTTATCGCAGCTCGTGGTGTCGTAACTCTTCTGTATCTGATATTGGACCAAGCACATCAGGGGAGAGCGCGAACGCAGTCCCCCACTACCAGAAATGATGCAGTCGAGATTCCCACATTAGGGGAATTCGCAGGGGTCAGCACAGTCGGAGTGCAATAGCCGAGCCTCGATCTGGGTGAACCTCCTTCTTGATCCCCAGCTCCTCGCCCCGCACACCACCGCGTCCTGCTGGGCCCACTCTTTCGTACACTCACACGCCACACTAACACTCAAAAGGGTGGGCAAAACGAGAAAACGAGCGCGCCGTTTCCTACACATCTGCAGTCGCGATTGCGCATTCGCAGCATGTCCCGGGACACAATTCGGCCTCATTTGCATAACACCAGACCGGCAGATCGCTACGCAAGCTCGCGTCGTGCGCCTGCCACACACCGAACAAACACCGGAGCCTTTTCAGCAATTTCCAAAAAACGGGCCTGCTTGCCTGCCCACAAGGCTCCGTCTCTTACCCGCTCTCCAGAGCCTGCTGCCTTTTGTGCCGTTCTCTCGGCACCGCTGCAGCGCACACAACTCCTGCAGCGCGGGGAGAAAGTTTCCACGCTCCGCTGCAGGGAAGGCTCGCTGTGGAGCTTAGTACCGATAACACTGCTGATATTGATGGAGCAGAAACAAGTGATGTATTGGCAGCTTTATCTGGGGCGAGCAGTCCTGGAACAACTACAAAAATGTTAGGATTCAGAGGAAGAAATATTTTTCCACCTCACCCAATCCTGTTGCATTAACGAAGCTGAAGTTGGCTGCTTATTCGCCACCTTCTTATTCGCATTTTTCGTTCCACCTTATAAGATGCTACTGTGATGTTATGCCGCCTTTCGCCTGTAGATGGCTCTCTATAGTTATTTTTAAAAATACTAATCTGAGTGGATTACTGGACATAGCCTCAGTAAAGAGGAATATGTAAATAATTATTATCCAAATTGCATTTTTGTATGAAACACATTTAAGAAAATCGAAAACCAATTTTCAAAACTCACAATAACACAAACTGGCATGTTAGACGACAAGTAAATAAGACGAAAGCAAACCATTAATTCACTGGCATTTTCTGCATATTTACCACGACCTTGCCTTCTGATTATTAAAAGTCTCAAAATCTTGCATTTTGCAAGAAATGTTAATATGGCGTCTACAATGGGACATTTAGAACATGGCATGTGAGAATATGGTTAACCGAAGATGAGCAAAGGGTGATGGCACTTTCTGCTTATTGCTATGACCCTCCCTCCTGATTATAAAATAGTCTCACAATTCTGCCACTGAGGTAATGTGACAAATTATGAAAATCATTAAGTATGAGAAAATTTACTGTACCATTTTTTAAATATGACCTTCTGAACATGTAAGGATTAACAGTCAACAAAATAGCACCCCTTCTGCTGATTTACTTTTTCCCTCCTTCCTTGTCACCAGAACATCCTAATATTCCGACACTAAGGTAGGAGAGACAAAATCACTTATCATGTACATTTGTAATTACGACACGTCACTGTTGCATTTCTGCGTTGTGACATGTAATACCCACAGTGGAAATTCATAGTTGTGATTATAGGAATGTTATACAGTATATCAGGTGGGTAGCTGCGTCAGCATGCGTAGGCTGCAAAGGAACAAGTAAAGGATTATTCCATGTTGAAAAGAGAAGAAAGGAAACACACCGTTTCGGCTGTGGAGCCTTCTTCAGGTGTGAGAAAGACAGGGCAGTATGCAAAGATTATTATCCTTTTATCTTTGCTGATTGCAGTTTATCTTTGATGACAGCATCAAAGACGTTAAGGAATTTTTACACCTAATAAACAGACACTTTTTTTGAACACCCTTATTTACTGTTAACAAAAGAGCTGACATGTATTATGTGTGAAAGAAAGCTGCTAAACAGCTCGACCTGCTGCCCCCTATGAAAGACACAGTCACTCATAGAATTATTGAAATGGCGGATGGTTTCAAAAGTACACTGGTAGAGCGCGTTAAGATGAGCAGATGCTTTTCATTGCAATTAGGTGAGTCTGTAATCGATTTGGCCAATTCACTCGTTTATGTTAGATATGAGTTTGAGGGTATACTCACCACTATACTAACAAGGAAGACATCGCTCTCTCTGACCCCAGGCATCGTGTCTTGACCCACCATGCTGGAAGCCGACGTGTACTGTGATTCCTTTACAGAGCAGAAATGACAACCGAGGAGCCGAGAGATCATTTCAGCATTTCGCGTCGGAACGGAAAACACAACCGACCAACTCGGAATGACTTGCTTTTGACGCTTTTCAAAGCATTCTTTGTGCACAACGACTGTGCCGCCTAGCAGATACAAATGGGTTGTACAACTTCGAACTAGCAAATGCAAGAGGGCTAAGCCCCCTCTCTTTTAGCCCAGGTTCGATCTGTCTCCCAGAATCACCAGGGCGCACACACACACACACCCGTGTGCCCTGGTGATTCTGGGAGACAGATCAAACGTTGAAGTGCTCTGCTTCATTTCTAAGGGCAAATCAACATTCACTCCTACCCCGTGAAAAGAAAAGACAGCGTCCACAGCAACAACAGCTCAAGTCTCTGAACAGGAGCTAAGCTGCCCCCATCTCCTCTGCTCTGCTCTGCTCTGCTCTGCGGCTCCTGCGGAGTGGAGTCCTGCCTGGAGCAGTGTTTGCAGGCGGCGGCTCCCCGCGCCCTGTCTGTGCGTCGTGTCCAAGAGCTCCTGGGAGGAAGAGAGAGCCCTCCCACTCGGGGGCTTTTCCACGGTCTGTGTGAGGAGGGGCGGGTATGTCCAGTAGCTTATCGAGCATGTTGTGTATCTTAATAAAGAGCCTTTCTTATATGATTTAGACTATTTTATTGACTACACAAATCACGCTCTCACAACATATGTTCCCCGCCTTCTACTCTCTCGTTCTGTTGTCTCGCGATGTCTATTCACTATACTACATCCCTTCCTTTGTTATTTTTAAAGTCTATAACTTTACCATACAATTGTAACAATTTTATATCAACACACAGTAAACGGTTATTAACTATTACAACAAAATGTATATAAACCCTTTCATTTCTATTCAATACATTCATCTTTTTTTACAACAATTTCTATGCGTACCAACCCAAATTTTAGTTCAATTTCTACTTAAGTCACTTCTAAATATCACCTCATTTCTAGCAGTCTAAGCAACATCTACATAGATAACACAAACAAAATAGGGCAATTTAACATTTGGAGAGCTATGCAAGTCCTGTATTTTTAAATGTCTCTGTAATGAGCCGGTTTCCTGATAACCCTGCCACTAATGGTTGTTACGTTACTTCTGGGTAAAGTTACTGGCTCTCCTACGGATGTACTCTCCACTGTCTGAGGACTCGGCACTTCCTGCACGTCAGAAAGTCCTGTATTCTCAGCATTTTCTGTTTCTGCAGATTCAAAATCAAGATCCAATGGAGGAGCGTGTCAAAGTTGTTTTACATTTCTCATTATTTTTGAGCCATCTTCCACATTCACTAACTCAAAAGAGTTACAAGAGGTGTTTCTCAATAACACATAGCGAGTGTCTTTGAACTTGGCATCCAATTTACCGGTGTCTAGGCCAGCCACAAACACTATGTCACTGACCTTGAAGTTATGATCCGTGTCTGGTCTGCATATAATTTCATTTTGTGTGCATACTCCTCATGATGTCTATGGATATCTTTTGTCTTTTGAATGTCCCTTGGCTCTTCTTCTTTCTTTTCCACGTTTGGTAATTTAGTCCGGATATCACGCCCAAAGATAAGATTAGCTGGGGTTTCTCCAGATGCCCTGTGTGGTGTTGATCTATAAGTCAGCAGAATCTTAGGGAGTTCCTCTCTCTCTTTTTTCCTTCTGTCACAGCTGCTCTTAAGGCCTTTTTCACGTATCTGTGAAATCTTTCAATTTTGCCATTACATCTCGGATAGTAAGGTGATGCACGGATGTGTTTAATTCCACAATTAGTCAGAAATGATTCAAACAACTGTCCTATGAATAGCCTGCCATTATCTGTTACTACCTCTAGTGGATAACCAAATCGTGCAAAGATGTTCATCAGCTCTCTAATAACTGTGGCTGAAGATATGTCTGATACAACAACCGCCTCAGGTTAAGAAGTATAATAGTCTATGACAGTCAATATGTATTCATTCTGAATGGGAATGCTCAATTTTGTCCAAGGCCTTGGTGGTAATTCAAGTGGTTGGAGAGGTTGATCCTCCTGCAATGGCTGATTCAACACACAAGTGCAACAATTCCTGATTAGTCTTTCAACATCACTGTCCATGTTGGGCCAGTAAAATTTGCTTCTCAGGTACTGTTTTGTACGAACCACACCCTGATGTGTCTCATGTGCTATTTTCAATGCTTGTCTGATTTTTGTTTTCGGTAACACAATCCTCTGTCCTCTTAAAAGCAGTCCATCATATGTAGATAACTCCAACCTACACCTGTGGTATGGCTGCAGTTCATCTGGAATTGGATTAGACCATTGTCCTTTTTCCACCATGGACATCAACAATTTCAATGTGTCATCTTCGTTTGTTACTTGTTTAAGTTCCTCAAGTGTCAGTGGATGCCGTTCATAAGTGCTGATTGAAAGCACTCTATCAACATAGGTATCTACGTAACCAGTGTCTTCTGTGTCTGGTAAAGGAAGACGTGACAATGAGTCTGCAACATTGGTTTTCCCTACTATGTGTTCAATTTTGCAATCATACGGCTGTAATCTCAATCCAAGTCTTTGTATCCTGGGTGGTAACAATGTTGCCTTTTTGGGATTGAACATGTAAATGAGGGGTTTATGATCCATTTGAAGTGTGAACTTGCCTCCCCATAAATATGTCCTAAAATGTTCCACTGCCCAAACACAACCCAAGGCTTCACGCTCTATTTGCGAGTAATGCCTTCCATGGCGCAAGCTAAACGAAAAGTCCGAAAATTCAGAAGTTCGTTTCTACCAGCAAGAGAACTAAAATCTGCAGTGTTCTGCTCGCTTTGAATCCGTCAAGCACTCATCTCTCGTCGCCATAAATGTTGTGTATCTTAATAAAGAGACGTTTTTATATTATTTTAACTATTTTATTAACTACACAGATCACACCCTTACACCATATATTCCTGCCTTCTACTCTCTCGTTCTGTTGTCTCGCGATGTCTACTCACTATACTACATTTAGCAGGACTTCTTGTTGCAGTTGAGCTCAAAGCTGGAGATGATCTCCATATTCTACCGCAGTAACTAGTCCGAAACGTAGGACACAGTACACACTTTTTAAGTGAACTCAGGTTGTTAAAAAATTAAACCAGCGATCTGTCACAGAAACGTATGCCGGTCTCCCGCGCAACAACCGAGGGTACTCAGCACTATACTAAAGAGGAGCGCTTGTCTGCAGCTGAGTGTCAGCTCTGTTTACTGTCAGCAGTCATTGCCTCATTTCCAAAGACTTTTTCACCTGCTTTCAGCTTTCAAAGACGGTCATAAACGCTCAAGAAGTAATTCATGTCAGTTGGAAGTCTGTTTCTGTTGTCTCAGCTCTTGATAAAGAAAAGCCGTGCGTGGGAGACTCTCTCTCAGAAGAAGTTTACCGTCACCCTGCGAGGGAGACGAGCCATCAATCACCGAGGCAACCACTGAGACAGTTAACATTAAACACGTGAAATGCGAGATGTTGTGATTTTTTTCCCGCTTAAGGCTTCTATCGTTTCTACTCTAACGAGAAAGGCCTCTTTATTAGAAGTGAGATTTTAACAAACCTCTCCAGGGTTAACTGCGACCTGAACGCAACGCCTAAGACCATAGCAGCGCTCAATAAAAATGATCAGAAACCGAAAGCGCTTCTTATCCGGATCAGTATATTCCGATACCACTGGTTCTACCGAAGAAATAAGAAAAGCCGAACTCAAAGCACTGTGTTGCCATTACGGGTACTCTGTCTGCAGCTGCTTTAAGATCTACTCACACCGTGTTGCCATTTAGGCTACCTAGTTAAAAAAAAACTTATCGTCACCTTTTTGAACGTGATTATTAGACACCCGTTAAATCTCCACCGAGGTTTCTTGAGAGATCGTTCAGCGAGCGAGTAATAAAAACTACGTCGCTTCCAACCTCTGCTGTCACTGTAAACTCGGACGTGATGTTCTGCAGATGTGCAGTGTGCCTTTCCTCTTGTCGTATTCAAGAGTACTCACTGTGTGAGCTCCTCACTGCGTGTTCTGTACTCTACTGTGATTTAATTTAGATGATTACGTGGAGTAGAGTGACAAGATCTACTTGAACATTTTCGGTTTGTGAAATGAAACACTAAATACACTACTGTAAATACAAGTAATGGACATTTAAAATAACCACAGTACAGCTAGAAGAGTGAAAGATAAAAGACTATTTAGAATGACATTCACAATAGACACAATAAGAACAGCACAACCGCCCGAACAGGGACTTGAACCCTGGGCCCTCAGATTAAAAGTCTGATACTCTACCGACTGAGCTATCCGGGCTCTGATAGAAAGACTACACTGTCTGGATCCTCGCGAGTCACGTGTCTCTTGTGCCGAAGAGTAGTCATACCTGACCCGTCTGCAATGACCACTGACAGACTTTATCCAGAAGCGACGGCACCACTCCCAGTAGAATGAGTGAGAAATACAGCATGACATGGGTAGTTAAGGGGCTCCCACAATCCATCTTTCCTCACATTACTGATTTTTTTCAATAGCATTTTGACCTTTTTTCACATTCAGATTTTTTTCTCATTTAATAAAATCTTTTAATCAACAACATTAAAAAGAAAACAAATGGAACGTTTTTTGGAACAATAAAAAATATTTCAATGCCTTGGTTGTATACGTGTGCACACCCTTTATAAAGGGAGTTGCAACACTGCTGAAATTTAAAGAGCATATCTGTAGAGAAAACAGCCTTGATGTTAAGCTTAGGGAGCCTGTCTTTTCGAAATTCTATTTCTTAACACCTTGCACAGCCTCCCGACAGACTAATAAATATTTGTTGGAGAAATTGGCTCACACACCGGAAGACACACGTTTATTTACGTTAGAGTATGTGAATAACAGTTTAACCGAAAAAGTTTGTAATTGTGATTTTGTTAAAATTCAATAAATCGTCTATCAACAGTTAGAATTTATTAAGAAATTGTTTTATTTCATAAACTATAAGACAATTCAGAGAGTTTATAGGTCATATCCGTCGCTTATGTTCTTTTAACTCTAGAGTTCAGGATCCAAACCCAGCTGCGGACGATTGTGTTTCTTGAATCTCTTGTAATCATCAAAAGTCGATGTGTAGTCCTTCAGTACTTTCTCGAGTTGTGCCATGGATATTTTATACATTCAATACTTGTCATGCTCTTTTGCATTTTCCTTAACAAACGGAAAAAGTTCAAAGTGTGTTTATGGCAGTGTTTCACATCTACACGAAAGCACTTTCGTGTCCTGTAACAGTACAGGACACGCAGTGAGGAGTTCGTGAAGCTTTCAGTTTAGTGCGGAGTTCAGAAGGAGGATTCGCTCGCTGAATGATCTCTCAGGAAATCCCGGGCGAGATTCAACAGGTGTTTTCTGCAACAGCCATGACGAGTGTGAAGCAATCTCAGGATTTCCTGAATTTGAACTAAATTATTAGTTCAAATAATTTAGGATTTAACAGAACTAAAAGAGGTACATTTAAAACAGCAGCGCAACTCTGCAGCACGTCGAGTGTGCCTGCATTTAATTGTGTAAACCTGGCTCTCTCTGAACACAAGCAAAGAGTTCTCACTCAACAGAAGACTGCGATGTGAGTACTGTAATATAAAGCACCTGGAGACGCCAGGAATTGAACCCGGGACCTCATACATGCGAAGCATGCACTCTACCACTGAGCTACATCCCCGATGAAAAATGTTATGGAACAGACTTAGAGATGTGCAAATGCTCACTGATCACACCACTCACGAAGAATGCCTGCACTTTCCCACTTTCGCATTTCTTCTACTACAGAGTAAATTCATAGGAATGAAAAAATAAGGAAGGAAAAATAATCGCATCGAAGCTTCAAGAGACTGGGCACAAATTGATCTGTTATTTTTGCATCCAGTTACATGGGCGACGGTGGTTGATTCCCAGATGGGGGAGTGCTTTTTTTCTACCTCCTTACTCGACTGTCTTTCAATTCTATTTTATTTGAAAGCTTTTTGCATCTTTTAAGTGCTCTTGATTAAACTATGCATAGAAAAACAGCAGTGCTGATGATTTCACGTAAAAGGGTGAAACGACGCCCCAACCACAGGAATGGTAACAGGAAGGATCGTGTTCTTATTTAATATGTCCTTTTGAGATGTCTTGTCAATGCACACAGGCGGTAGAGCTGAATAATTTACTTTTAGTGGTGTTTTTAAACAAAGATGGAACACGTTCTTTCTATACCAGGAAGAAAGGAGCAGACTTTACCTTTAAGAGGCAAAAATGACACCTTATCAAAGCTAATATTAATTAAAATGACATCACAACAAAAGAGTGGAGGCTTGAGTGAATAAAGCCTTGAGTGGAGCCTTGAGCTTTCATTGGACGTCTGTGTCTCCATAACTTTGTAGGTGAGAGAGAGGATTGTGATAATTTGCAGGTGCTTCTCGGAAGTGCGTTGTTGGTACAGGCGCCTTCCAAATAATTGAGTCAGGTTTGAATCCCAACCAGTGCAAACCCAAATCTTTTCAAGATAATCTGTGGTCCGCTAACACATCTTTTGAAACACTACAACAGGTAACACCCCGTGTGAAACATCATGAGCATCTGTTAAACCTCTCTACCTACCCGTTCCTCACAGAGACATGACGAGGGTCTAAAGGGACATTTTGAGCCGTAGAAACATTTTATCATTCTGTACTTTCCTGTGCAGTCAGGCCAGTTCCACTTTAACTGCGCCCGACAACGGAGGTCGTTTTGAAATCAACGAGAGTAAAGGGACACTGCACGTCTGCAGAACATCACGTCCGAGTTTAAGGACAGCAACATCAGAGATTGGAAGCTAGGGAGTTTCAGGTCTGTGTTTTTATTATAGGTTCAAGAAAATCTGAATACCTTTTCAAGAAGTATTTCAGAATCCCAGTCAAATCCAGTACGAATGCCGCATGGATCTGCATTGTACAATTAGTATACTGTTTGTCCGTTGAATCAAACACGCCTTATGAAGCATTTCTAAAACAGGAGAGATCGTTAGGGAATGCGTCTTCCTGTAAAAATAAAATGACTTCAAGGGCACTATAAGCAGAGGTGCTCTACAGAAGAACTATAGCCAGAGATGCCAAAGAGGTAGAGATTTCACCACGTGAGAGAAAGCATCTCAGAAAACGAAGTTGCGGTCGTTTCCACGCCTTATAAAACCACTAGGTCAAACAACAAGAGCTGAAGAGCCGCTGTTGATAGTAACGCGGCCGAGTGCTCTAAGGAGCTGGCTTAAACCTCCAGTCTCTTCAGGAGCATCTGTTGGAGTCGCACTGCTACAGCGTATCTCCTTGTTAAGTATCCCTTTTATTGTTGTTGCTGCCTCCAGGCGATGTAAACCAGATTCAGAAAAAAAATAATTTGGACAACATTATTCCCATGTTTCCTTAAAGGTGTAGTGGAATAGTGGTAAGGCGTCAGTCTCGTAAATCAAAGATTGTGGTTTCAAAACCCACCTGTGCCTGTTTCAAAGTCTTCAAAAAAACTTGCAATGTAGGAGTCTCAATAGTAAGAGAACATAACTGTTGCCAGTGATTAGTATTCGTGCATATCCTGCCTTGCTTTTTAGTCGACAAAGCTTGTCTCTCTTCACACCGATCTTCCGAATGATCGCCTCAGCTTTGGAAGGAACATGCGCTTGGTACAGCCCCCCACTCCATGGTCTGATCACAAACAGATCTGGTGAGCTGTCAGTCCAGGTTGGAAGAAACATTCGAAAGCACTAAAAATCTGACTTAGGAACGAGAAGACCGTGTTTTTTTAACCGAGTAAACGATAAAATAATATACTGCCTGCAAGTTCAAGTTTAAAGGTCAAGTTCAAGTTTATTGTCATTATACTCATACGCAGGTATATGGTATAACGGAATGCTATTTAGCTAGCTCTCGGACATAAGTAGTACAAAGAAAAAAACACAACAACAATACAATTGTATAATAAAAGAAAGACAGAGACAACAGCCGATGTGCAAAAAACAACAGGTAGTGTGCAAAACAACAAAAAGGTAACAGGTTATGTGGAAAAACATGCATCAAAAGAATGAAATAAAGGGATAGAAATGATGGGGAGTGAGCTTTTGACATGTATGGTAGAGGTAGATTTTCAATGTGTGTTTGGGTTTTTGGTAAGAAAGAAGGCACCGTGAGGTTCAGATCATAGGTGAGAGGTGAGGAGAGAGTGAGAGAGGCTGGGAGTTTAATAGTTTGATAGTGCGGGTGTAAAAACTGTCTCTGAGTCTGGTGGTCCGGGCCCGAATGCTCCGGTACCGTTTTCCATGTCATGCTAAACGCCACAAATTGTGTTTGTCCAGTCGTTTCAATCGTCCTAAAGTTACAGAAAATCGGATGAGACTGGTGCAATCAGCACACATTTTTTCAGGATAGTCGAGCGGTTTAAAACAGCAAATTCACAGCTTCGTGTCTTTTAAGCTTTGTGTTTCACTCTCCAAATAGAGGCACGAGTTCAAATCCCACTCCCGACAGTCAGGCGTTTTACCCTGTCTTTACCTGCCTTTACACTGTTTCAGTCTTGTTGTGCTCGCTGACAATCACAGTACGAGGAAAACGGAGAAACTGCTTAGCAAAAACATAACGGACAGAAAAAAGCTTCATAAACACGTGAATGTGATTAGCACCGGTAAGGTATGCATTCAAATGTTTAAGGCAGATTTATAACAGCAGCAGAAGAAAGGTGCAGCACAATGCAATTTGTGAGAATTCGCGGGTTTTTATGCTGCTTGGACTTCTTTCGAGCCTATGAGGTGACCCCCGTTTTATTTTCATTTTCAAACTTCAGAACCGAATAACAAAGAGGTTTCATGTGTGACAGCATTCCGTTGCAAATACCGTTTCCACGATGTATTCAGCGACGGGAATGAAATATTTTAGTGCTGGCTCAAATGCGAGGAATTTCAGAAAAACCTGGAAAAGCAACGCCTGCAGTAAATGACAAATTTAAAGCGTGTAGTCAGCATGAACAGAACAACGCAATGCTCTGTAAAAACAACCTGAAGCCGCAATTAGTCTTTTATCTCGGGCAGTTCATTCCGATACGATGTTTCCGCAGAATAAATGAAATGCCGAACTTGCCGAGCAAGTTTAATACTTGCTTGTGAGCCCTAGATAAATTGGCTGCTGCAATTTCAGCAAGCGGAGTTCTGTTCAGCTGCCTGTAGTACACATTGCGGATTCCTTTTGTGAGGGCACGGGCAATCTTTCAACGATAAGGCTGACGTGCCTGTCGAAATTGTGTTTCCCTTTCACTGTGTTGTATTTGCCCTACTCGTACAACGTCAATTGTGATGTCATCATTGCCCATTGGTTTGTGTCTTGTCATTATGTATTTTACATTACAGGAACTGAAAGTACTGAACTGAAGGTAGGAACTGAAAGTACAGACTGCTTTAATCATAATAATTTTTTTTTCTGCTGTTCTCTTTCCTGATGTATTGGTATTTGAAGGCTATTGGACAGTAAGGATTTATCTTCCTGAACTTGCTATATAAGATATGGGTCCATGGTCATCTTAGTTTAGATGTACCTTTTAGAGGTGGTATTATTCTCCATTGTTCAGCCTTCAGACATACTTTGAAAGTTTTAGGCACAGACATAATCTTTCTTAATCCCCTTTTATCCTGAGGTGACATCCCAGGCACGCTTGCCCCCTGGGAATATTCACTGTGCTCTTCAGGCTTTTTTTCTGATTCTACACAGATTTTTTCTCCTTCAAACATGTCACCACTGTCTGTGCTGCCGTGTGAGCCCATGCATCTTCTGTATCTTCTGATGAACTTCTGAGCTCTGTGTTGCCTTCCAAACTATGTCTCTCACTTTGACTTGAAATATTGACTATAGAT
Organism: Lepisosteus platostomus; assembly: GCF_059453375.1. Lineage (NCBI taxonomy): Eukaryota > Metazoa > Chordata > Actinopteri > Semionotiformes > Lepisosteidae > Lepisosteus > Lepisosteus platostomus. The sequence continues at coordinate 15,860,662 of NC_142615.1, read as the reverse complement.
TGTGTACCGTCATCTGGTTTGGAATCCTTACCAATACTCACCTCCTTCTGCGCCCTAAGCACTTGGATTCTTACTTTTTTTCTATCTTCATGCCATATTACTGATAACCATTTCCTGTTGCTGGAGCAATCCTCTCCAAGTGTTGACCACATTGTCATGCCACCTAATTTTTTTTTTCTAGCTTAGAAACCTTCAGAAATTCTTTGATCTCATTCCCTACTTCACCAGCCCTTGACCACAGGTCTGGCCTCCTACTCCTCTGTCTTCCTTTAACATGTGGCATTGCCAACAATCTGAAAAATAGGGAACACATCTGAATGAAGTGGAAACATAATTGAAATTCAACTCCCAATGAATGTTAATAGTGTAGGAGTACAACAGATGTACAAGCCATTAAATGTTCTTATTTCTGTGTTTAATTTTTGAGGGACCCTATATTTTGATATAGCATCAATCACAAAACAGCATTCTGTCACTGTCATGACCACCAGCCAGGGGAGATCAACTCACAAAAGAACTAACCAGTACCAGCAGCGGGTTAATAATAACATGTGTTAATCCACCAGCACATGCTCTACTGTGCGGCAAGCAGCATTGTTTTAACCATTCAAACCCGCTTCCCGCTACTCGGTATTGAGTCTTCTCTTTGAGAGCTCTACCTCGCGTTTACTCTGAATCTCGCTTACTGGTTACTGAACTCCCTTTTGCCTCTCGACCTTGGACCTTACCTTCTGTTTTGGATTGTTTGCTTCTCTCTGTACTTCCAGTATTTCGATCTACCTTTCACCTAACAATCTTGCCTGACGTTCTGGATTGTTCGCCTGTCCCTTGCTCCTGCATCTGCACAGGATCTGCATACCTTTTCACTGAGGATTTCTGACAGTCACAGCCACTGTTACGAGTTCGGTAATAGGGACCGAACGAGTGAGTGAACCCACTTGCAGGAGCGAACAAAGCCAAGTCGTAATCCGAAAGCAAACCGTAATCGTAGGAACGAGCCGAGAGTCCAGGGGGAGCCAGATATCCGAAAGGGAACGTGCACCGAAGCTGAAGAGTAATCCGAAGTCGTAGTCCGTAGAGCAATCCGAGAATCCAGAGGTAGCCAGAAATCCTAAACAGAGCGAAAGTACCAATCCAAGCCGAGATCCGAAAAGCCGAAGTCCAAAGGGAAAAACCGAAAGCCGAAATCCAAGACAAACACAGAGAAGAAGAAGCGCAACCAGGAAGCTCGATAGGGAAAACCAATACTGAGCAACGAGTTAGGGAAGGACAGGTGTTTAAGTAGGATGAGACGGGGGTGTGTTGGTTAATGGGAAAACTGATAGGTGAACTGATAGATAGGGGCTACGCCTACTTCTGCCTCCTCCGTTGCCGGGAGCCAGGGTTCGTAACATTACCCCCCCCTCTACGGGCGGCTCCTGACGCCCTAACGGGACGATCCGGGAAGTTAAGGTGGAAGTCTTGGATGAGGTTGGGGTCCAGAATATCCTTCTCCGAGACCCACGAGCGCTCCTCCGGACCGTAGCCTTCCCAATCGACGAGATATTGTAGGGATCCACGAGACCATCGGGAATCCAGGATTTTATTGACCGTGTAAGCAGGGAGTCCATCAATTACTTGAGGCGGTGTTTTTTTTTTTTGCGGTTTAGACAGGGTGGATCTGTGAAAGGGTTTAAGGAGGGAAACATGGAAAGTAGGGTGGATCCGAAGGGTAGGAGGCAAGGCCAGTCGGTAAGTCACAGGAGTGATCTGGGCGAGGACACGAAAAGGACCAATGTACCTGGGAGCAAGCTTGCCAGAAGGTTGCTTAAGAGGAAGGTTACGAGTAGATAACCAAACAAACTGACCACGTCGAAGTCTGGGTGGGAAACGACGGCGCCGATCAGTCACCTTCTTCCGCTGAGCTGAGGTGCGAAGAAGGGTGGCTTTGGCCTTCCTCCAGAAGGTCTTCAGGTTAGAGATGTAGTCCTGAACCGAAGGTACCTCTGTGTTGGGATGGGAGTCAGGGATAAGAGGGGGCTGATAACCTAAAGCACACTTAAAGGGAGACATGCCGGTAGATGTGGTATACAAAGAATTGTGTGCATACTCTGCCCATGGGAGCAAGGACAACCAATTATCATGGGTAGAGGAGATATAAGTCCGTAAATAGGTCAGCAGTTCCTGATTCATTCGTTTAGTCTGACCGTTGGCCTGAGGGTGATAAGCTGAGGTAAGTGAGACTGAGGCGCCCAGTGACTTACAGAAGGCCCTCCAAAATCGGGAGACAAACTGAGGGCCCCTATCAGAAACAATATCCTTAGGGATGCCATGCAGTCGGAAGATATGTTGTACAAACAATTCCGCTAGTTCTCGAGCTGTAGGTAAGGATGGTAGGGGAATAAAATGGGCAGATTTGGAAAAACGGTCTACCACCACCATAATAGTCGTGTGTCCATGGCTGGGTGGAAGGTCAGTAATAAAATCTACTGAGAGGTGGGTGAGAAGAAGGCACAGGGATGAAGAATCTGTTTTTCTCCATGACGTTGGGAGAGAACAGCACCCACACCATGGCAAGAAGCATCCACTTCGACCACAAAGGGCAAAGTTGGATCAGGGTGTTTTAGGATGGGGGCTGTAGTGAACAGGTGTTTCAGACGCTGAAATGCTTCTCCAGCTTGAGGGGTCCATTTGCCTTGTTTAGGTCCTTTACGGGTCAAAGAGGTTATGGGAGTGACCACCGAGCTGAAGTTTCGAATAAACTTCCTGTAAAAGTTAGCAAAGCCGAGAAATCGTTGAATGTGTTTTAGATTCTTGGGAGTGGGCCAATCAGTAATCGCCGAGACATTACTCGAATCCATTTCCACCCCCTACGGCGAGATGACGTACCCTAAAAAGTGAATCCTCGAAGCATGGAAGGTACACTTCTCTAGTTTGACATATAGCTTATTCTTAATGAGCCGGGAGAGTACTTCTCTGACATGGAGAACATGATCCTGGAAGGAATCAGAAAAAATTAATATGTCATCTAGATAAACCAAGACAAATCTTTGTAGGAGATCACGAAAGATGTCATTAATAAAAGATTGAAACACTGCTGGAGCATTAACCAAACCAAAGGGCATGACCAAATATTCGTAATGTCCATGGGTTGTCATAAATGCCGTCTTCCATTCATCCCCCTCCCGAATGCGGATTAGGTTATAGGCCCCTCGTAAATCCAGTTTTGTAAAGATCTTGGCTCCATGCACAGACTCAAGTGCTGCTGGAATTAGAGGCAAAGGGTACCGATTCTTGATGGTGATCTCATTGAGGCCACGATAGTCAATGCAGGGACAGAGCCCACCATCCTTCTTCTCCACAAAAAAAAAACTGGCACATGCTGGTGAAGTGGATGGACGTATAAGCCCAGCCTTCAGAGAATCTTGTATATAGACTTTCAGGGCCTCAGACTCAGAATTGGAGAGTGGAAAAATACGACCTTTGGGAGGGATAGTACCAGGCAAAAGGTCAATGGCACAATCGTAAGGTCGATGAGGGGGTATGGTAGGAACCCCTGAAGGGGACGTCGCCATGAGTGCAATCTTCACTGGTAGGCGACAGCATTTTCTAACACATCTGGGTCCCCAAGCTACTATCTCTTTACGGGACCAAGAAATGTGTGGGTCATGCTGCTGTAGCCAGGGAAAGCCTAGCACCAGAGGATGTGTTGGGGTCTCAAGGAGATAAAACCAGATGTCTTCCACATGGGTGGCGCCTATCTGCAGGCTTATAATTTCCGTTTGCCACCTAATAAGTCCTGGAGATACGAGGGAGCCATCAATAGACTGGACACGAAGAGGGGTAGACACCAGGGTCAAGGGTAGTTTCCAAGCTCGAGCGACGGCGGCGTCTATAAAGTTACCCGCCGCCCCTGAGTCTATAAAAGCAAGAAGAGGTCTCCTTTCATTACCCCAGAATAGTGTAGAAAAAATAAAAAATCCTGAGGAAAGGTGAGGGAATTGAGTATTCTCACTCACCTTAGGAGTCTGAGAAGGTGGGCGGCGCTTCAAGGATGAGTATGCAGCAGGGCAGGCCGCTTTAAAGTGTCCAAATTTCCCACAGTACAGGCAGCGACCCTCTCTTTGGCGCCTCTCACGTTTTTCATGGGTTACCCGGGTGCGGGCTATTTCCAAAGGTTGTTCTGAGTCGGCAGATCTGAAAGGTGATAGCCGAGGAGCCTCTAGTATAGGGGATCGAGATCTCTCAGCACTCCTATGACGAATTCTGAGTTCTAATTGCAGTACCTGTGAAATAACTTCCTCCAAGGTATTGCCCAATTGCGACATATTTACCAGATGGTCCTTAATTTCTTCACTGAGTCCTTGACGGAAAAAAAAAATAAGGACCTCATCGTCCCAGTGAGTCTCTGCTGCTGCTACTTGAAAATCAATAGCATAATCATGTACATACCGACGGCCTTGATGGATGGAGGAGAGGCGGAAGGCAGAGTCTTGGCCAACTATGGGACGACAAAAAACCCCCTTAAATTGTTCTAAAAAAAAATCATAATCCTGAATTTCAGGAGTCCCGCGATCAAACAGAGCAATAGCCCATTCCAAAGCGCGGCCGGTTAGCCGTGAAACTATGAAGGCGATCTTGTCCTGAGGAGAAAAAAAAGTCTCCGGGTGAAGCCTGAGAACCAGCGCACACTGTGCTAAAAAGCCCCGACATTTCGTAGGGTTGCCGTCAAACCTGTCAGGTGGAATTAGTGGAAGAGGTCGAGGGGCAGGTGTAGGAGGTGGCGGAGGCGGAGCCGAAGCGGCAGCTCCAGCATTGCTTCCTCGATTGCCGATGGGCGGCATTGCAGACAGGTGCGCAGAGATCTGTTGGACGGAAGCCTGGAGCTGGAGTAAGGCTTGTCCGTGCTGATCCAAAGCCGAGCGAATCTCCTCTTGCTCCACTGGGTCCATGTTAAGTGGCTCAGTATTCTGTTATGGGTTCGGTAATAGGGACCGAACCAGTGAGTGAACCCACTTGCAGGAGCGAACAAAACCAAGTCGTAATCCGAAAGCAAACCGTAATCGTAGGAACGAGCCGAGAGTCCAGGGGAGGCCAGAAATCCGAAAGGGAACGAGTACCGAAGCCGAAGCGAGATCCGAAGTCGTAGTCCGTAGAGCAATCCGAGAATCCAGGGGTAGCCAGTAATCCAAACAGAGCGAAAGTAACCAATCCAAGCCGAGATCCGAAAAGCCGAAAAAGGAATTAGTAAAAGGAAGCTCGAAAAAGAAAACCAATACTGAGCAACGAGGTAGGGAAGGACAGGTGTTTAAGTAGGATGAGACGGGGGTGTGGTGGTGAATGGGAAAACTGATAGGTGAACTGATGGATAGGGGCTACGCCTATTTCTGCCTCCTCCATTGCCGGGAGGCAGGGATCGTAACACTAATGAGTTTTATTGCCCTTGACATCTAACTTACTCCAGCCCCCCTTGTGGAAACAACCCCTAATTACTGTTCATGAGCTCCTGGCCAAACTTGTTCCCAGTGGAACCAACCTGGAGCAGCAGAACAGAGGTTTTTGTTTCTTTAAGTTGTCTGCTGTTGTAAAACAAGTCATCCCTTAGGAATAAAAACTCTCCCTCTAGTCTGGTTGCTATCTCCTTTATTTGCCCTATATTCCCAGGGCAAAGCAGCTGAGTGATCAAAAGCTGAACTGCAAGGAGCTGAATTTCACACTGGGTTACAACAGACCCTGGTGGGAGAATGGGCAGGAGAGGGCCGGTTGTGCTCCTGAACTAGTCCCCTCCTCTCCTACTCTCGTATTTGCATCACAGTCTATAAACTCCAGCCCTATTGCTTTTCTTCCAGTTCATTTTTTTTAATACAGCTCGTGAATTATGTATACTCTTCTGAAGTATCAAGAAAGCACTCTTATCTTTATTTCACGTACAGTATACAACAGACTGCTTGATAGTAACCACAACTCCAATAACTTTAACTAGAGGAAGAAACCCAGGTTCTGCTCAAAAGGAAAAAAAACATTGAAATCATAAATCTCCAACACTGGCTGGAGACTCTGTGTGTCCGTGCTCAGCGGTTATACAGGACAGGACTCAGCGCGCAGCAGGTGCGGCTCATTGCTCTACGCTCCCCGTGCGGAATGCACGTCTCCTCCTTCCAGACTCGTAACACCGCTGCATACTGTACATCCCTCTTAAATCCCAGAAACACAGAAACTCCGGGGTTTCTGTGAGTCAGTACTGGGTTTCTCTGTTCGAGATTACAAGCAGAAACCAAAAAAGCGCTGAAAGCAGGAAGTTATTTCTGTTCGTAGGCATAAACGTGTAAAAATACATTTTCTGATTCCTAAAACCCTAATAAAATCCATCTAAGTCTCCCTTTCGTTCCCAATGCACATAACTGAATATAAACCAGTCAAGTTCAGGTACTTTTCTGATGTACAGTATCTGAATAGTTCTGGCGCGGCTGTTGTAACAAAGATACTTACGAACTTTTTTTTTCATACGAGCTCTTGCCATTTTTAAAATGAATATTTTTTTGAATTAGCTAAATCACACGAAACACCAGCATCACTTATCGTAAGCATCTGACCAATTACATTGCTGAATGTTAAACCCATTTAGTCTTATATTTATTTTATTTATTTATTTTTATTTATTTTTAACTTGTTTTATTTTTTTTAAATTACACACCTGTTAACGTAGTCCGGATCGCGGTCACCGAGGACCACTCCTGTCTCCCCAGATGACACTTTTTATTTTTAAGATAAACGCGAGATAAACGTTTGTTTGAAACCGCTCCACAAATTTTCTCACATGCACGTATTCTCCAATATCACCACAACAAAACCATAAAGTTTGTTTCCACAGACATGACACTATTATGCAATAAACCAATAAATTAATGAACTAGCAGAATCCCAAAACACATGGCAACCCGGCAAGCACAGCATGTCAATTTCATACATTTTTACCAACAAAACCGCAAAAGCAAAAACCAGCAAATATATATATATCCCATGTTTTTACCTTATTCTGTAGCATGATATATATCCAAAATAACCCAGACTAGTTTATCTCAAGAGCTAGAGACTAGTAAACGTTACTGATTACGTAGTAAATGTTTGAAGAACGAGCGCCAGAAATAAGGCGATTTGATTGGTAAAAATCGCTGTCATTCTTTGTATTTTCAGCCATTCAGAGCCCTTAGGGGGTGAGACTTCCTCTAGAAGCTTCAGGCTGCATTTTTAGCTGTCAATCATTGACTCAGAAGGGATAATCAATCAGTTTTTTATCAGTTTCTTATCAGTGCTCCTTTTTTTCACACCAGAAGGCAACTCTGAGGTTTTTTTTCATTGCATAACAGCAGATAAAGGCTCTCTAGCAGTGTCTTAAGGTTTTTATAGCAATTGCAATGGTTTTTATTCTTATTATTTTCAATATTTTTATGATTTTTTATTATAGGCGTGAAATTTCATTCCAGGTCCAGTCTTCACAAAACATGATGTAGAATTTTTTCTAATTGATCAATTTGTCCCAAATTTTATCCAAGCTAGTAGCCACCTAGAACAAGGTTTTCAAATCATTCCCAGGCCCTTGACATGCATATAGTTGAAAAATCTGACATCTGAAGACCAAAAAAAAAAATGTTCGCCAGCTTTTTTTTTTTTTCATATGTTTGTCTGCTGAGTGGACACATTAAGAAATACAAGACATTTGACTATTCACACTCAAAGCCATGGGGGTTAGCTTCAATTTAAGACCTGAACCAGGCTCCTGCTATGTTCTGCTGCAGAGATATAACAAATGTTTAAGGGGGAGGAAATTCCAGGCAGACATTGGCTAAATATGTCACTGGTAGTAAAAGGTTAAGTATTCTTGCCATTTTTAGCATATTGTAAGTGGATTTTTTGCAAACATTTTATTTTTTAAATCACATGAAACACAATCAACCCATTGTAACTTCACATTGATAATTCCTGAGCTTTATAACTGTGTATTATTTCTTTTTACCTTGTTTTAATATTTTTTATTATTTTTGCATTTTACAGAGCTTTTTAATATATTGTGAGCATTTTAGTGTCATTTTAAAATAGGACTATCAATGGTCCTGACTTTTAAACCTGTATTTATTCTGACATTATTCTCTCCACCTGCAGATGAGGGAGGTATTTGATTTTAAATTTGTTGATTTGGGGGGAAAATATACATTCATTTCCTTGTATGTATCACCAGTGGGAAACTTGGCATTTTTGGATGAATTGCAATCTTTACTGCAAGGCCTTCAGACTGATATAGAAATGACTGGAGATTTAAATGACACATTTGATAAATCAGACAGGAACAGCATAACATCTAAAATGGCAAAACCCTCTAAAGTACTGAAAAATTTCCGGCACTTTCATAATAAATAAAATTTAATTTAAAGCATAAAATTTGCTTTAAAAAGAAAACCACAATTTTTACGATATCATATTTCAATATCGACGTTCAGATGAAGATTTTGAGGATTTGAATATCAATGGAGAGTACATTGATTTTGGGACAATGTTTGCATCTGAATAATCCTTCCTCCTGGAAAGAAGGAAAAAAAAAGTTTTGAGTCTCAGTCTTCAGGATCCCCCCCAAAAAACGTGCAAATTTGTTTCCGATGTATTTTGGATAAGATATAACTCTCATAGAAGATACATTTTATCAGTTGAATGCAGTCGATACTTTCGACTTTTTATATGATGATAGGACCTACATTTAGGGCTCAGTACTGATAACACTGCTGCTATTGATGGAGTAGATATATCTGGCAGTTTTTTTTTTCTGAGGCAAGAAGTCCTAGAACACCTCCTATAAAAATGTTAAGATTCAGAGCAAGAAATATTTTTCCACCTCACCTAATGCTATTGCATTAACGAGGCTGAAGTTGGCTTCTTATTCGCCAGCTGCTGCTTTGCGTTTTTCGTTCCATATTAAATGCTGCTGCTGTGATGTTATGTCGTCTTTCGCCTGTAGATGGCTCTCTACAGTCATTTTTAAAAATACTTATCCGGATGTATTACTGTATATTTCCTCAGTAAAGGGGAATATGTAAGTAGAGACTGTCCAAATTGCATTTTTGTATGAAACACATTTCAGAAACACAACTCACAATAAAACAAACTGGCATGTTATACCACGAGTAAATAAGACAAAGGCAAAACGTAAATTCACTGGCACTTTCTGCATATTTTCCACGACCTTGCCTTCTGATCATAAAAAGACTCAAACTCTTGCATTTTACAAGAAATTTTAATATAGCAGTTTTAAATGGGACATTTAGAACATGGTATATGAGACTATATGGTTAACTGAGGATGAGCAGAGGGTGATCGAACCTACCTCCTGGTTATAAAAATTCTGACACAGATGTGTGAGAGACAATGGAAAAGACTATCAAAATCCTGAACTTCAGGACATTGTACTGTACCGTTTTTTAAATACAACCCTCTGAACATGGCATGAGAGAATACATTGTCAAATGGTAAATGCAATGTTTGCTATATTTCTAGGGCCCTCCCTCCTGATTTTAAAATCGTCTCATATTTCTGACATCAAGGTGTGAGACACAATATAACAGACTGTCAAAATCCTGAACTTCAGGACATTTTATGATACCATTTTAAAAATATGACCCTCTGAGCATGGCATGTGAGAAAATGGCATGTGAGAATGCATTGGGAAAAGATGAATGCAATTTCTGCTGAATTGCTATGGCCCTCCCTCCTGATTACAAACTCGTCTCACAATTCTGACACTGAGGTGTGAGACACAATGTAACAGACACTATTAAATTGTGAAGTACAAGAGATTATACTGTTACATTTTTTTTTTAATATTGACCCTCTGGCATGTGAGGACTAAAAATAGCACACATTCTGCGAATTTGCTTTGTCCCTCCTTCCTCGTTACCAAAACATCTTAGTATACCGACACTAAGGTAAATGTCTCTAAATCCAGAAGTTAAGTTGTCAAAGTATATCGGAGTCAACCGATACTGATAAGGTTCTGCTGATGCTGAGCCCGCAGCCTTCACCATAAGGTCCAATTCCCCAAGCCTGCTGACCTTATATGTCCATCCCTTTGCAGTATAGAATGAAAAAAACTCCAATAGATATCGGCCACTGTTGGCGATTTTCCTTTAAGATGGAGTGTATCACTTTCACTGAGACCGAGAAGTGTTAAGCTGTACATGAGTCTTTGTGGCTCGGTTGTTAACCAAAAGGGTGGTGGTTTGAGACCTCCCTGGGACGCTATGAGCCTTTTAATGAACACACCCTCTTCACTTCATTTCTCCATGGCCGGTCTTGTACCGCAATCAAATACAGAGCCCGTAGGGGGCAGTAAGCCCGCATATATAGCTCACTGTGTATATAATGAAGAAGCGGAGGTTAGTTTCTCATCTGCATGTTGCAGAGCCTTACGCAACTCATACCAACAGTTGGGGTTTGATCCCTGCAATGACGTGTAACAGATTTATCCAGCTGGCTTTTATGTTTCATACTAAATTGCTATCTTGAAACCAAAATAATTAGAAATATGGAACACAACCGTTGTTCCCCATGAAGGAAAGCTGTTTTACACTGACGTCACCTCTTTTTATTTAATCCAGATTTTAAAAACAACTCCGACCTATCAAAGGAAAATGTTACACAAAAGTTGGAAAGCACACTCTGAATCCATCTGTATATTTGATTTCCGCAATCCGTTCAAGGCTGCCTATGTTAATCGTAAGTGTATAGATGAAACATTTAATATATTGTTCAGTTCAAATCAAAATGCTTTACTACTACAAGAGAGAAGTATAGTATGGAGGATGCGACAAATGTGTGATTTCTTGGAAGAAAACTACTTTTCTTTGCGTTCGAAATTAATTCGAAACAATTGACACACAAACCCTTTGTCTTTTTTAAAGAGATTATATCTTTAAACAGACAAATATATAAAATGTGGTTTTTTTACCTAGAGATTTTGGACAGGGGCGATGTATTACTAGTAGAGGCTGCTGACTAACACTGTACTGTCTGGAGATCAGCTCCATTTGCAATAAAAAAACGTGCGTAACAAAGCTGGAGAGCAGCTGAACTTGTGCTCAGTAGTCAGTATGGTGCTGAGGGTTCAATACTGTCGTTGTTGTATTAGCACGAGCTGCACAGGCTCTGAATCAGACCATTTCAATTAGTCTGATCAGTGCAGGACAAGTTAAATGTAGAATTATTGCTTTGTCTGTCTCTTGTTTGTATATAAATGGATGTCTCTGATAACTTAATGTTAGTTTTTATTTTAGTTTCACGATGTAGGTCATGCGTTGATATATGACATGTCTCATTCCTGATTCAGCTCATGTTCCATAGGAGAGAAGAGATTCCTCCTGTTTCTCGTACAACCATATCAGAACAGAAGCCCATGTCACCCAGCTCTGATTCAAGATCGAGTTGCATCTTCAACATTTTGTTTTTGTTTCTGATCATAATTTTCTTTAGTTATGATCAATATTGAACTTTTTCTAAGTAAAACAAAACTAATCAAACATGCAGGCAGATTTTTGAAAAGTATTAGGAGTTGATAGGGCGCTCCTTCGGAATAGTCGTCAGAAAATGTGAGAAAAGGAAAGTTACGTAAACTCTCACACACAGCATTAAAGACTGGAATCTGATCATAAAAAAACTAGCTGTCTCCCTGTCGGTAATCAAACCCCGGTTTCCCGCGTGACAGGCTGGGACACAAACAACTTTGCTAACTAGGAGCGCTTGCTAGCTATTAGGAGGCATTTACTCTTAAATATGTTACTGTTTTGGGTTTCGACTTTAATTTTCCCGATACCAGTTTTTTACAAAAGTAAAGGCACATGGCACATGTGTGGCACATCACGTCCGAGTTTAGTGACAACTACCTCAGAGATTGTAAGCTGGGTAGTTTCAGATCACTTTTTTTTAAAGGTTCAAGCAAACCCGAATACCTTTGTGTAATCGTTTTTCATAAAGTGTCATTGTATTGTAACGCCCTCGCCTGGTGGTGAGGAGGAAGCGCCCCTAGGCGCTCGTAGTACCGCTGGGCATGATGGGAGTGGTAGCCGGGAGGAGTCTGAGGGTCAGCACGATGACCAGCGGCTGACCCTACCTGTGTAAATAATGTCCTAGTAATTCTAGTGCCCTGTGTAGTCCTGTAAAAGTAGAGTGTGTTGTTAGGTAATTACCACCCTAAGTGTGTACGTGTTCGTCAGTCTCCTCATGTGTGTGTAGATCGTGTGTTTGGTTTTGGTGTGGTTGTTAAATAAAGTCAGTGCTTGGTTAATCGCGTCTCCACTGTTCTTTAGTTCTGAAAAAAAACCTGCTAACGCTACATTGGTGTCAGAAGCGGGCAGAATGAACAACTCGTGGCAGACACTACCCGATTCCGTAAAGCGCCGGCTGACGCTGAAAGTCGCAGAACCCATCGGTGGCGCACATAGGGAGCCTGAGCAACTCCTGGGTGCGACAGGTGGCCACAGCCCTTACCAGGGCTACCCAGTAGTGGTCCCGCCAGTAGAATTGGGGCGGCCGCTCCGGAGAGAGGATGCCCTCCCTGCCTGAGCCGATCAGCGATTCCCACACCCATCGGTGCGGGTGCGACCAGGTCGCTACGATGGTGAAGCGCCTTGGGAGACCTATGAGGCGCAGTTCCAGCTCGCGGCCTGGACGAATGGCTGGAACCGGGCGGAGATGGCCGGCCACCTGGCGGCGGCGCTGGAAGGAGCGGCCTGCCAGGTGCTCCTGGACGTCCCGGAGGAGGACAGAGGCGACTACACGGCGCTGGCAGCAGCCCTCCAGCTGCGCTTCGGTGTAGAGGAGGCGCCGGACTTGATGCGGGAGAGGCTGGCCCTGCGGCGGCGCCGACCAGGAGAGCGACTGGGCCCGGTCGCCGCGGATGTCATGTTCCTCGCCCGCCGAGGATACCCAACTTTCCCCCGGGAGGCGCAGCGGGAGATGGCTCTCCAGGCCTTTCTCAAGGCCCTCTCGCCTGAGGAGCTGCGGCGCCACGTGCAGCTGGCCACGCCAACATCGCTAGAGCAGGCCTTGGCCCTTGCTACACGGGCTGAGGTAGTGTTCGGGGTGACTGGAAGCGCCAGCAGACGCAGTGCGCCCTGCCGGCTGACCGAGACGGCGAAGGAGGAATCCAGCGAGGGGGAAGAGGAGCCAGCCCGTGCAGCGACCGCCGCGGAACAGCCCCACACGCTGATTTGCAACCGCTGCGGGAAGAGAGGACACCGAGCCCGGTTCTGCCGGGCACCCGAACCTCGCTCTCCCCGATCGGCGTCGGGAAACAGGAACGGGGCGGCTCAGCGCGGGGAAGGCCGCCCTTTGAACACCTCAACCCCCGCTCCGGAGAGCGCTGTAAAAACCGGCGCCCCTCACGCCACCGTGGGGCGAGTCGGCTGTAGCCGGGGCCTCTACCTCCACTGCCGGATTGAGGACCAACCCTGCCTGGCCCTACTCGACACCGGTTCATCAGTAACCCTACTCCGGCCGGGCGTCCTCCCCGACACCGAGGACACCAACCCCCCAGATGGGAGGCCTCCGGCCTGCGGCTGAGGACCGTGACGGGACAGCTCGCTGCAGTCCAGGGGAAACGGGTGCTTGCCTTCCGTCTGGGTGCAGCGACGGTGCGCCACCCCTGCTACCTTGCACCCATCCAGGAGGACTGCATTCTGGGGCTGGACCTACTGCAGCGAGTGGGGGCCAGGTTGGACTTGGACCGGCAGGAGTTGGTGTGGCAGGGGGAGCGACTGCACCTGGTGGAGGGCAGGTCCGGCGAAGGCTGAGGGACGCGGGCTTGCCGGAGCCGGGGGAACAAGAGGCGGCGGCGGCGGCGGCGTCAGTCGCCGGGGCAGACCAGGCCTGCGAGCCGGGGAGCGAGCGTGCCGGATCCTGCCCCTGAGTCGGCCGGGGGGCCAGACAAGGCGGCGGTGGGGGCCGAGCGTTGCGTGGAAGCGAGGCGTGCCGTTGAGGACCTCTTCCAGCGGAGCTGCGAGGGCCTCGATCAGGACCAGCGGCAGCGGCTCCAGGAGCTACTCGCCCAGAACAAAGACCTCTTTGCGGCGAGGGATGAGGACTGCACCCGCAGTGCCCTGGTCCAACACGAGATCAACACCGGCGACGCTCGGCCCATCCGCATCCCACCGGGACGCATGGTCCACGCCAAGCGGACCGCCGCCGAGGAAAAGATCCGGGAGATGGCCGCAGCGGGGGTGATTGAGCCCTCCGCGAGCCTGTGGTCGGCGCCAGCCGTACTGGTTAAAAAAAAAGACGGCTCGTGGAGGTTCTGCGTCAACTACCGCAAGCTGAACGAGGTCACCCGGAAAGATTCCTACCCCCTGCCGAGGATAGATGACGCCCTGGACTACATCACCGGGTCGACCTGGTTCAGCTCCCTGGTCCTCCGCTGCGGCTACTGGCAGGTACCGCTTGCTCCCGATGCTCGCCCGAAGACGGCCTTTTCCATCGGCCAGGGCCTCTGGCAGTTTACTGTCATGCCTTTTGGCCTGTGCAATGCCCCGGCGACGTTCGAGAGGCTGATGGAGAGGGTGCTGGCATCGGTCCCGCGGAACCAGTGTGTGTTGTATCTGGACGATCTGCTGGTTCATGCACGGAGTTTCGACCAGGCCTTGACGAACCTCCAGGCGGTGCTGGCCTGCATCCGCCGTGCTGGCCTGAGGCTCAACCCCCGCAAGTGCGAGCTCCTGCGGCGGGAGGTGACCTTCCTGGGACATGTTGTTGGACCGCGAGGGGTGGCTACGGACCCAGGTAAGGTCGCCGCAGTGAGGGGCTGGCCGACTCCTTGCACCATCGCGGAGCTCCGCAGCTTTCTGGGGTTGGCCTCGTACTATCGGAGGTTCGTCCGGGACTTTGCCAGCATCGCTGCCCCACTGCACCGCCTCACCAACAAGGGCCGCCGTTTTGACTGGGACTCGGGCTGTGAGACTGCCTTTGGCCGGTTGCGTGAAGCTCTGGTGGGGGCCCCCGTGCTGGCCTACCCCGACCCGCGGTTGCCGTATATTCTCGACACCGACGCGAGTGACTCGGGGGTGGGGGCGGTGTTGGCACAGGAGGGGCCGGATGGGGAGCGCGTAGTGGCTTACTATAGTCGGGCTCTGACTAGGCCTGAGCGGAACTACTGCGTGACCCGTCGCGAGCTGCTGGCGGTGATGGCGGCGGTCCACCACTTCAGGCCGTACCTGTTCGGGACCCGGTTCCGGTTGAGGACCGACCATGCATCCCTCACCTGGCTGCTCCACTTTAAGGAGCCAGAGGGGCAGATGGCGCGATGGATAGAGATCCTGCAGGAGTACGACTTCACTGTCGTGCACCGTGCGGGGTCTCGCCATCTCAATGCCGATGCTCTCTCGCGGCGCCCCTGCGAGGCCGCGGACTGCCATCACTGCGCCCGGCGGGAGCAGCGTGAGGAGGCTGTCCGCGCCGTGGCGGGGGTGAGCGCCGCGGCCATGGCCCGGGAGGGGCCGCTGGGGGTGGGCCTGCCAGACCTGGCGCAGCGTCAGGCAGCTGATCCTGACGTGGGGCCGGTGCTCCGCTGGAGGGCAGCAGGAGTGCGGCCTACGCGAGAGGAGCTCGCCCCGCACTCGAAGTCCGTCAAGGCCCTCTGCGCCCTGTGGGAGGCCTTGGAGGTAAAGGACGGGGTGCTGCGCCGGGGGTGGCGGGTACCCTCCAGTGGCGAGGTACGGTGGCAGCTGGTGGTGCCTCGGTTGCTCCGCGGGGCGGTGCTCCGAGCGGTGCACGGCCAGCCGGGTGTGGGGCACTTCGGCGGTAAAAAAACCCTGCAGCGTCTCCGAGGCCATTTTTATTGGGGTCTTTGCCACCGGGACGTGGAGCGGTACTGCCGAACGTGTGCAGTGTGCGTGGCGCAGAAGGGTCCCCCCGAGCGCTCTCGGGCCCCCCTCCAACAACACCAGGTGGGGGCTCCTATGGAGCGGGTGGGGGTGGAAGTTTTGGGCCCGTTTCGGCGCACCGAGGCCGGGAACCGCTACGTCTTGGTGGCCATGGATTATTTTACGAAGTGGCCGGAGGCCTACGCCCTCCCGGACCAGAGTGCCCCCACGGTGGCCGATGCACTGCTAGAGGGGATGTTTGCCAGGCTGGGGGTGTCGGAGGAGTTACACAGTGACCAGGGGCGTAACTTCGAGTCCCAGGTCTTCGCCAGAGTGTGCCAGCGCCTGGGGATCACACCGCTGCATCCCCAGAGCGACGGGTTGGTGGAGCGGTTTAATCGGACGCTCGCCACCCAGCTGGCCACCCTGGTGTCCCTACACCAACGGGACTGGGACCGCCACCTCCCCCTTGCGCTCTGGGCGTATAGGACAGCGGTCCAGGAATCCACCGGGTGCACCCTGCCTCGCTCATGCTGGGCCGGGAAATGCGAACCCCGGTGGACCTGGTCTTCGGCCCGCCGCCCGGAGACGGGTCGGCACCACCGGCTGGACCGGACTACGAGTGGGACCTGCGGCAGCGGATGCAGCGGGTGCACAGCTTTGCACGGACCCACCTGACACAGGCGGGGGTCCGGTAGAAGCGGTACTACGACCTGCGCTGCAGGGGGCCTGCCTTCCAGCCCGGGGACTCGGTTTGAGTGTACAACCCGCGCCGCCGCAAAGGCCTCAGCCCTAAGATGGCGCCGTCGTGGGAGGGGCCCGCTGAGGTACTCGGGGTGGTGGGCGAGGTCTGCTACCGTGTCCGGTTGCGAACACGGGGTAGAGTGGTGGTCCTGCACTGAGACCGCCTGGCCCCCTACCGGGCCCGGGAGGAGGAGCCGTGTGGGGAACCTCTAGAGGAGCAGCCGGGGCTTGAGCCGGCCGATAGTGGGGCGTCCATGGGTCGCCAGCCATCACCGCGGCGCAGCGGCCGCTCACGCAGGGTTCCGCAGCAGTTAGCCGAGTACGAGTACAGCCTGAGGGGGGTGCTCGACGTCGGCGAGACGCCAGACGCTTCAGGTGGGGGCAGTGTAACACCCTCGCCTGGTGGTGAGGAGGAAGCGCCCCTAGGCCCTCGTAGTACCGCTGGGCATGCTGGGAGTGGTAGCCGGGGAGAGTCTGAGGGTCAGCATGATGAAAAGCGGCTGACCCTACCTGTGTAAATAATGTCCTAGTATTTCTAGCGCCCTGTGTAGTCTTATAAGAGTATAGCGTGTTGTTAAGTAATTACCACCATAAAGATGTGTACGTGTTCCGTCTCCTCGTGTTTGGTTTTGTGTGGTTGTTAACAAATAAAGCTAGCGCTTGGTTTGTTAATCGCGTCTCTACTGGTCTTTTGTTCTGAAAAGAACCTATAAATATAAATATATTCATTTATTACTGGTTTCATTCATTGAGCACGGATACAATAGAGGTACAGCCATTCACTATTTGACATGTCTGCACTGGTACAGAACCTAGCAATCAGAAAACAGGTGAATCTGTCTTTAGAATTAGCACACAGTACTGAGGCCCCCATGACCAAATAAAGGCTAACCTCGATAATCAGCCTAAATAATGCAGACCACAGCAAAACAACTGACTTTGAAAAGGGAATGAATGTCCGGAAAGAGAAGTGTAACCAGCTTGAGATGCTTCTCCGGACCTCTAACTAAAAGAAACCGGGAACCAGCAGTGGCATCGACTCCTTTCGAACTAGGATCCTATCGCAGCTCGTGGTGTCGTAACTCTTCCGTATCTGATATTGGACCAAGCACATCAGGGGAGAGCGTGAACACAGTCCCCCACTACCAGAAATTATGCAGTCGAGATTCCCACATTTGGGGAATTCGCAGGGGTCAGCACAGCTGGAGTGCAATGGCCGAGCCTTGCTCTGGGTGAACCGATTTCGATTTCGATTTTTAAGAACTTTTATTTCCTTTTCACAATCAAATACAGGGCATCACAAATGCTTTACATTAATATACATACTTAAAACAGTATATATGATCACATCTTATTACATTTTGACACGGTACCAGTTACATAGCAACAATTTCTTTTTTCTGAAGCAAATCACATTCTTTACTTAAACATGATAATGTTTTTCACAGTTTCTTGAGATATTGACCTATGCTCTCTATTTCCCACAGATTTTCTGCTTCCTCCCTCCCTTCTCTCCACAGATCTCTGAGGTAATAGTTCTCTCGGGTGATGAACAGGGCCAGGCTACCTGCTGCCTTGACTGGGACCTCGATGCCTTTGAACAGCCCCATGTTCCTCACTCTCCACAGGGCGTCTTTCCCACTGTTCACCACGGCCCAGATCCTGTCAAACACGTCAGGAGGAAGTTTGACAGGAGAGATGCCGTATATGACGAAAGCAGCGGTCAGGGTAAATTGGGGCGAGAGAGCTTGCAACCAATCTTCAAACTGTGCCCAGAAGGCCTTAGCAAAAAAGCAGGACCACAGGAGATGGGTCACAGTCTCCTCCTCGCCGCAGCCCACCCTAACGCAGCGAGGGCTGGGGGTGAGGCCTAAGAACTAAGAAAGTTCGTACCGGTAAGCACTGGTGGACGACACTCCAGGCTAAATCTCTGTGAATGTTGC
The DNA here is from genome assembly GCF_059453375.1 of Lepisosteus platostomus. Taxonomy (NCBI): domain Eukaryota; kingdom Metazoa; phylum Chordata; class Actinopteri; order Semionotiformes; family Lepisosteidae; genus Lepisosteus; species Lepisosteus platostomus. The sequence continues at coordinate 15,842,103 of NC_142615.1, read as the reverse complement.
ACAGAAACTTAGAGGATGTGTGTTTCCACACCTTCCTTGTTTGGGCTGATGTTAAAATGCCCACAGGGGTCTGCCTATTGTTCTGGGGTGCAACGAAATCTTCCAGTTTTTGGACGCTGACATCTCGGAGGGGAATATGGCCAATTGGGTGAGATCTTAGAAAACTTTTAACTGTCCCATAAATTGCAGGGCATGTGTCAGAGAGTGGGACATCCAGCTTGGGTCTGACACCCCACACTCTGAACACCTTCCTACCTACCCAGAGCCTGGCAAAATAAGTCCAGGTGCTGCAGGTGCTGCTGCAAAGCCTCTCAGCACAGAGGCCAGGAAAATGCACAGCAGCTTCGTAGCAATATCTGGGACAGACTTCCCCCCTGAGGGTAGCGGCCTGTACATTATTTCCCTTCTGAGTCTTTCCTGCTTCCCACCCCATAGAAATTGAAACATCAATCTCCTCAGCACCGCCGTAACATGGTGTGGGATTGGGAAGGTAGAAGCCAGAAAATTCAAGACAGGCAAGAGCTCGGCTTTGATGACCAGCACCTTCCCTGTCATGGTGAGGTCTCGGTCCTTCCATTGCACCAGTTTTTTGTTTAAGATTGGCAATTTGTTCTGCCAATTTACTGTTCCCATCTCTTCTCCAAAATACACCCCCAGGACCTTAATTCTCTTCTCTTGCAGCCTGAGATCATGTCCTTCTTTTGGCTCCCTCCAGTTCTGATAAAAAATCTCACTCTTAGATTTGTTAGTTTTTGCGGAGGAAGCCAAAGAAAAACGATCACAGCACTGCAGAGCTCTGCTAATTGAGGCTTTTTCAGACAGGAGCAGGGTGACGTCATCCATGTAGAGAGATGTCTTTACCTCTCCTCCCCTGATCCTGGCGCAAGGCACAGGCTAAGAACTCCATAGCCAAAATGAATAACAAGGGGGATAATGGGCAGCCCTGCCTCACCCCTGAATAGACTTCGAAGGGGCGTGATTTATTGCCATTAACCATTACTCTGCTGTTGCTACCTGTGTATAGCAGGTTAATCCACTTTCTCATGATGGGGCCAAACTTCATGTGCTCAAGTACCGATGTTAAGTACTGCCGGTTTAGGCGGTCAAAGGCCTTTTCTAGGTCTACACCTAAAATGCACAGAGGGAGGGAGCGATCCTCCGAGTACAGACAGACATCCCTCAACAAGGCCAGGTTGTGGCTCATCAGGCGTCCTGCTATCCCACAAGTCTGTTCTTTCCCTACCAGTGAGGCCACTACATTTTTTAGGCGCAGGAAAAGGGCTTTGGACAGGATCTTAGTGTCCACACCTAACAGGCTGAGGGGTCTCCAGTTTTTTATGTCATTCTTTGCTCCTTTCTTAAACAAGAGAGAGATAGTGCCTTCTCTTAAGGAGTCAGGCAGCAATTCTGTCTTATAGCTTTCCTCGAAAAGGAGCATTAGTGGATCCTGAAGCAGATCCCAAAAGGTGCAATAAAATTCCTTAGGGAGCCCGTCAGCACCCAGAGTTTTCCCCTTCTGTATGCTCTCCATAGCCTGTCTCAGCTCTTCTACTGTCAAATCCCTCTCAAGTACTTCCCTATCTTCTTCACTCAAAACGTTTTCTAGCTTTGAGGTAAAAAAATGAATTTCTTCATCCTTTACCTCTGTACAGTCTTGAGTAGAAGGCCTCGATGCAGGAGAGGATAGCACTCGGCTCTGTTCTCTCTCTTCCCTCCTCATCAACTACACTTTCCATCACAGACTTGGAGCCTACCACTTTCCTGAAAAAGAAGCGAGTACACTTCTCATTTTCTTCCAAGAACTGCACTCAGCTTCTTAACAGCACTCCTCGACTACTTTCTTCCGCTATGCTTCGGATGTCCTTTTTTAAAAGGGCGATATCCTCAAGCACATTGAAGCCACTGTGCAGCATCGTGTAGAAACGCTGCAGCTGCCTCTGTTTCCTGGCTAGCACTCCTCTCCGTCTGGCAGCAGCCTTCCTTCCCTCAGCCATGAAAAAGGCCCTTGTCCTCACCTTCACCTCCTCCCACCATTCTCCTACTGACCCATACAGACACTGCAAGGACAGCCACTGTGATAGTTTCTCCTTGTAGCGGGATACTACCCCCTCGTTCTCTAGCAGCTTTGTGTTGAGTTTCCAGAGGCCTGGGCCAAAGACAGTCCCACCCTTGAGTTCCACTCTACACCCTAAAGCCTGGTGATCTGAGAAGAAGACAGGCTGAAGAGTGACCCCAACAACTTTCACTCTCTCTGAGACAAAGCAATAGTCAATTCTGGAGCTGCTATTCCTCCCTGACCATGTATATCCTGCTGTTGTGGGATATATACATCTATATGTGTCTGAGAGTTTAAAGTCTTGAACTAAGTTTTGCAGGGCCAGTGAGCTGGAATCCAATTTTATCGGCCTTTTGGCTAAGATCAAGTTCAAGTGGCATGCCCGTAGTTCCTGTCTTTCCAAAGTTCTAGAAGGTGATCGAAGATCCTGAAGAGTGCTTGAGCTGGTATCGCCCTAGGTTGAGACTAGGGGGTTAAGGCCAAGCAGCAGCTGAGCTGGGTGGGATCCGGCAGCAACGTTCTCTCTCTCTGCTCTCTCCTCTCCCCTCCCCCTTTCTCTTGCTCCGCCTCCTTGGCCTCTTGGCTGGGAGTAGGTACTCGTGGCCTGCCCGCGGTGCTTGCTTTCTTCCTCGAGACTCGGAAGCGCTATCCGCTCCCTCTCCCTCTCTCTCTCTCTGCCTCCTTGGCCTCTTGGCTGGGAATAGATACTCGTGGCCTGCCCGTGGTGCTTACTTTCTTCCTCGAGACTCGGAAGCACTATCCGCTCCCTCTCTCTCTCCTCCTGCGCCTGCCCCGCAGAGAACCGAAACTGCCAAGGCCACACCCCCAGCCGCACCAGTGCCACAAGATGGCCGCCAGGACGACGGACAAAATGGCTGACCGGAGGAAGGGCCCTCATAACTCCCAGCAAGAAGGGAAAGAGAAAGCGGGAGAAGAGATGCAGGGCAGATCCACCTTCGGAAGGACAAAAGAAAAGAGTGGTAAGGGAGAACCGTTTCCTCGTCCTAGAGGAAACGGAACTTTCTTCCCCCGAGGCCCAGGAAGTGGAGCCCCCCTCACCCAAGGCCCAGTAGCAACTGGAGGTCCCCGAAACTCCTGGAGAAAGGAAAGAAAAAAGCCTTCCCGAAGCGGTGGCGGAGAATTTCCTCGAGGAAGATGAGGATTACTTTGAAGCCGCCCTGGAGCCGGGACTGATGGTAGGGCTGGACCTGTCCAGCATGTTTACCTTTCAGTCCCCAGCGAGACCTGGAGGGAGCCCAGCATATTCCCCCCAGCACCCAAGGAGAGGAGTTACATCTAGGCTAAACAGTGCCCAGATGTAGACTCCCAAGTTTTCCACTGTAAGCACTGTACTCAGCACTGTAAGCACAAAGCACTGTAAGCACTGTAAGCACAAAGAGAGGAGGTTCAACTTTCACTTGTTTAATCATGACTGTGAAATTTACCTTTCTAACAACTAACGTGAGAGGGCTAAGAGTCTTTCATGATCTGGCCTCAAAGTCTTTCTCAGTTTGTTTCTTACAGGAGGTCCACCTGAAGGATGAAAGTGACAAGCTGACATTCACCAGGGAATGGACGAAGGGAGAATCATGCTGGAGCGTAGGAGGGGTCCACTCTTCCGGAGTGGGAATCCTCCTCGGAAACCAAGAGTTGACGCTGGTTTCCTCCTTCTCGGTGGTGCAGGGCAGGATCCTGGTCGCAGAGATCGACTGGAGGGGGCAGAAGTTGAGAGCAATTAACATCTATGCTCCGGCGGAACCCTCTATCCGGAAGGAAGTGTTTGCTGACCTGGCCAGCTGCTGCACCACCAACAGACAGGTGGTGCTTGGCGGGGACTTCAACGTCGACCGGGAGAAGGGGAGCGATGCTAGCTCGGCAGAGCTGGAGTCGCTACTCAAGCAGTTCTCCCTGGTAGACGGTTTCAGACGGTGCCGCCCTAACGACGCCAGAACGACATGGAAAAACTCCAGGGGAGTGTGCAGCCGCCTGGACTACATCTTTCTGCACACGACCTGCTCCCTGGAGTCGGCGACGGTGTCCCCGGAGTGGTATTCCAGCCACGAGCGCTTGTCGGTGATGGCTAACACCAACCTGCCGGCATTCGGTCTTGGGTACTGGAAGCTGAACCGGGAGATACTGGAGGAAGACGACTTCAGGGCACTGTTCCGTAAAGACTACGCAAGCTGGGTCGATCTGAGAGACGGCTACAGCTCCATGGTGGAATGGTGGGAGTCGGTGAAGGACAGGACCTGAACCCTGGCGCAGATGTACTGCAGACGGAAGGCGGCCAGGGAGAGGAAGGAAGCTGCACGACTCCAGAGACAACTAGAGGAGGAGTACAGCTCGGCTAACGGGGGAGGAGCCTTCAATTCAGCCCGGGCACAGGACCTGAAGGAGAGGCTCCGCAAACTCAATCAGGTCCGAGGAGCCCAGAAAAAGAGGGTGATCCACGGCCTGAGACGAGGAGATGGAGAGGAAGTGCTGGACGAGAGCGACAAGGTAGAAGCGGCCACCGCTTTCTACACGGAGCTCTTTTCAGAAAAGCAGACGGAGGTGGAGGCAGGCGATGCTTTTCTGGAGGAGCTGAAGGCACGAGTACCGGAGGAGGTGAGGGAGGACTTGGAGGGTCCGATCACGGCCGAGGAGCTGAAGGCAGTGCTCTTGTCCATGGAGAATGGCAAGGTGCCGGGGCCGGACGGACTCCCAAAGGAACTCTACACCTGCTTCTGGGACACCCTGGCGGCAGATCTGGTGGAAGTGGCGCAGGAGATCTTCCGCCGGGGGAAACTCGGAGACACCATGAGGGAGGGCATCATCTACCTGCTCTTCAAGAGCCCTTAGCAGAGACGGTGAGACGGGACCCTGTCATCGACGGCCTGGAGATACCGGGAGGCGCGGGGGAAACCCTGAAGATCTCCCAGTTCGCTGACGACATGACGCTGTTCCTGAGGTCGGACAGGGGGTTGAGGAGGGCCCTGCAGGTCATGGAGCAATACTCCAGAGCCTCGGGGTCGAAGCTCAACCGCCGAAAGAGCAAACTGAAGTTCTTCGGGCCCTGGAAGCACAGGACGACGGCGCCGGAGGGTCTCGAGCTCTGCACGGAGCCCCTCAAAATACTGGGGGTTTCCTTCCAGAGCCAGGACAACGAGACCAACAACTGGACCGAGAGGATCGCCAAGGTGAACGCGAAGCTGGGTCTGTGGAAAACGCGGTCGCTGTCCTACACAGGGAAAGTGATGGTGTTGAAAGCAGACATCCTGGCGGCTTTGGTTTACCTGGCGGTGGTGTACCCGCTGCCGGCCAGACTCAGACGAGCGCTGCAAGGGATTATCTTCGGCCTCGTCTGGGGCGGCAAGTACGAGTACATCACTCGAAAACCGGATGTGTCAGCCGGTCGAGGAAGGGGTTCGAGATGTCCCACATTTCCCCCTGAAACTCAACTGCATCTTCTACTGCAACCTCTGTCGGGCGCTGCAGGAGCCCATTGGCCACAAGTACCAGTACTTTGTCAGGCTGTGGCTCTCCGTCCCGATGAGGCACTTGGTCCAGTGGTCAAACACTGGGCCCAAGGCAGAGAGGCGACCGAAGTTCTACACCCACGCTGTCAAGTGGAGCAGGAGGTACGAGGCCACGAGACAGCCAGAGCTCTGCACCAACCACAGAGCCCTGTACAAAGAGGTGAGGGGGCATTTGGTCGCTGACGAAAGGCTGCAGGTTCCCAGACAAGTCTGGGAAAGGACACAGCCCAAAGAACTTGACAACCAACTGAAGGACCTCAACTGGATGGCTGTGCACCAGAGACTGGCTACCAGAGAGGTCCTCTACAGACACTCGCTAACCAGGAATCCGCATTGCCCCCGGGACACGTGTTTTGTCGAGGAGACTCAGGAGCATGTGTTCTGGAGCTGCCTCTTCGCCAAGGTGGTGTGGGGCAGAATGGACAACATTATGCAACTCCTGGGAAAGGATGCAGTGCTCAGTTACCAGTACATTCTGCTGGGGGCTGGCACCCACCAGACTGGACAAGGGGACACAGGACCTGTGGGGGCTGCTACTGTCCCTCACAAAACAAGGACTGTGGAAGGCGAGGAACACTCTCATCCGGCACAACATAAAGTGGGGGGCGAGGGAGCTGGAGGAGAGGATCCTGGCGGACCTCAGGAGGAGGACGAAGCACCACGTCGCCAAATGGGGTTTCCCCACGGGGAGGGAGCGCTGGAATGGACTTTGGGACCTATACAGAGATTAAAGGACAATAGCAAGTGGTAGATTTGGAGGGACTCTCTTAATTGCGCAAATCCGCCCCCACTCGCAAAGATTGATAACGGACAATCAATCTCCGTTCCGCCGTTGTTTTTTATAACATGGAGTGTTAATATGTGTGAGATGTTCCTTTTGAGATGTTTTTTTTGCAGAATAAAGTATATTTTGTAGAACAAAAAACATCTTATGACAAGGTTTACAAGTTATCTGTTGAACTACATTCTCATAGGTGTGGTCACATTCCAGATCATTTGTTTACGTTTTTGTTTCTGGAGCAACTGTTAGATGAAATGTGCTAATATGTAACCTAACTCCAGTGTGAATAACTAGAAGAGGGGAGCAGCTCCATTCCATACCATGGGAGCTTTGAGATTGGCTGGGCCAGATCTCTCATTTGCATATCTGATTTGGAAATATAACACTAAACCCCTTCTTGCATGGATTTAACTTGCACCCAAGAGTCCCCTACTGTGTATTGCTACTTATTTTTTTATGATAAGTGGTGATTACCAGTTGACAGGTTTTATTTGTTGAATTATAAATGGTTTTGTATTATCATCCTGAATGGCCTGTACTCAAGGTTTGGTAGGGTATGTGTTTTCATTTCATTTACCAAATTGAATTTTTGCTCTTTTAGTATTTGTCTAGAAGGCTTTCTGAAGTCAGGAACCCCATTTATTTGGTGAAAAAGGATTCTGTATTAATATTTCTCATACAACATAAATAGGGTCTTTTATGAATAAAAAGATCTTGCACTTGGAAATCTTGATAAAGCTGTGTGCTTCCATACACTCAAGCAGTTTTGATTCCTAATATTTGACCTTAGGTGCGGGAACGGGTCTTTTTTGCCATTTGATTTCCAATTGATCAGCACAGTATAGAAAATAGACCCATAAAGCAACCTCAGCAGTGACAAATGTGCGAAAAGTGATCACTTGTTTTCGCCCGCTTTCAAACTGAAACCCTTTGGTGTGTTAAGAGAATGTGATAACCACTACACTGCGCAAGGTGGGAATGGGTGACTTGCAGAGAGTGTTGAACGTTGAGAAAGGACTTCTCTCAGGAATATATTTCCACATTCTGAAGAGGAGATTTTCTCCATTTCTATAGTCTGACTTCCTCTTTTGCTAGAGAGCTGTAGAATGTGGAGTCACCTATCCAGCTCTGGTAGCAGTGTGTAGATAACAGGTTTGTAACTGCCTGATGAGCACAGTAAATTAATACAGCAGAATAAACACACTGTGAGTATTTGAAGGGAATTAACAATCTTTCACGTCTCGCCATGTTCAATGCTGCTGTCATTTCTGTAATATTGTGATTATCACGTTCATCACACATGGGCAAGATCCCTTTTTGAAAGCGGGCAGAAACAGGTGTCTTTTTATCTTCTCACATTTTGCACTTCTGCCAGTGTTTTATGGATCTTGTTTTGTCTTATTGCAATAATTCGAATTTCCTGTGTCATTCATGATCACATCAAACAGGCAGCAGATCATGTCACCTTTCAGATAGTCGTTCTTCTGCTTCCTAAATTTCCTAGAGACAGGTCTTTTCAGCAGAACTGACAAATGTGGCAAAGCAACCTGATAAGACCAGGTCCTAGAAGTCACTACTCAGTCAGTTACTACTGCCGAAATGCAAGCCCTTCCTCCAGCCTGAAGAAGTTGATCCTACATTACTCAGGAAGAAGATGTATCTACCAAACTTCAGAGAGCTGAGCTGGATTACGTAACACTCTACCACTCCTCTTCGTGCACTCATGCTGGAACTTTGGGAGGCTACTGCAGACAGCAGAGGTTAGATTGTAAACAGAGGTTGAAATAGCTCAGCTGAGAAAGCCTTAGACTGATGCTCTAAAGGTCCCTGGTTCAATCTGGGGTTTTGGCATTTTGTTTCGTTGCGCCATTTGTTCCTCTATGCAATGCCCTGTGTCCAAAGTCACACTTCCCTTTCTCAGCCTGAATCCCAAACTAGAGTCTTTGTGTCCTTGAGTCCCTCTTTTACCGACACTGATGAAGTACAGAAATAACTTAACATATTTTGCACTCCTTATGGTGTTTTATGGTGTGACCTGTATTTCTCTATGAATTTCCTTAGTGACAGCCCATTTGTTTTCAATATATTTCTGGTGAAGTTATTACATCGGTCTCCCCTGGTGGCTTGTTTTCATATCCCACTTCTGACAATGACTTTTCTTATGTCACTTTGATGCTTTAAAGCTCCTTAGCTCCCTGTCAGGAATCAAACCCCATTCTCCTGTATGACAGGCAGGGATTCTCACCATGGTTAAATTGCAACTGTAATAATATTGACAACATTAATAAATGCATATATAATTGAAATTAAAAACATATCTAACACAGCATCTTTTCTGGTTATATACCACAATGCATTGCTGATATTTGTTGTTTGCCATTTAGGTTAAATACTGTCATGTTTTTCTCAGCAATCTTCTTTTGATGCGTAAGTATAAATAATGATAATACTACTTGAATGCATACAGGTCTTAATATTATTTTGATTAAAAATAGTACGTTAATAAGCAATAAATGGCATATAAAATAGTGTGAAGGTGAAGATCACACAAAATCAACTACAAATGTGGGAATTATACATTTTTAGGATTATAAATTGCATGTAGCACATTAGCAACACTACAGTAATGCTAATATAACAATAGTGTAAAAAAAATCCTGACCTAATTCCTTACAAATGCTGATACAAAATGGGAATGATTTCAGAGTTTCGGGGATTGGGTCTCCTGATAGAGATCAGAGATGAACTGAGGCATGTGGGAAAGTGTACAGAACTGGTGAACTCCCAATTCCACATCAAGAGGCTGAGCACAATGGAAGAGTCCTGTACACACAAGTGAGTCCTTGACAACATGGACAATCAAAACCTACTGGTATGATATTATATTCTCTCTGTGGTGTAGAAAATATTCACTAATAGTATTATAGGTTACAGATAGGTCATTATATGACAGCTTACATCTGATTAATAGGATCCATCTCTGGCATACATTCTTATTTTTAGTTTATAATGTATAATCTTGCTAATTTTTTAATGCCAAAATAAAGTGTTTTATAAAAAGCTTCATGTTCTAAGAAATTACTACAACTTTTGAACTTTGAAATATTGCCACTTTGTATTCTAGGACTTAGCAAATACTGCAGAAAAGTGGAGTTAAAATGTGAAAATGTGTAATGGGTATGTCTGATTAGTTTATTAGTGAAGATCCAGTAGTAAAAATAGCTTCTAATATTATTTCTAATATAATATTATTTCCAGATAAACCAACTTTGGAGAGTAGGCAACAGTGATTTCAAAGAAAGTGTGTTCACAGTGTTGTTAAGGTATTGCTTATAGATTTTTTTAATGTTTTTACATTACATTTTTACTTTGATCAAGTTAAAATATCCACAAAATTTAGCTTAAAGATACCTTGTTAACCACTGAATTTGCAAGGTGTAAAACTGCTAAATTGTCTTTTAAAATCTAAGGATTACAGTAGTACATTTGATACTAAATATTTGAGTAAATAAACGTTGAGTGAAAACTCGCTTGAGAAATGTCTAAGCTCAGTCATAATTTGGTTTTCAGACTTAAGACAAATTAACTGATGATGGAATTCAACTTTGCTGGCACAAACCAGAAAGATCAAAGACAAAAGAGGTGCCTGGGAGACACAAATCTTTTTAGAGCAATTAAAGGTACTTTTATTCTATGTTGTACTTTCAAACTTTGGGTACTCTTTAATTAGGACAGACTTTATTGCTCAATTACTATGATGCAAGCTAAACTTAATACACTGATTAAGCTTTGATCTTAGTAAACCTTAATGGTTCTTTTTTGAGATTATATTCAAGAAGAGATTAATCATCATTTGTCGATCATTTGTTCATTTGTTGGAGAACTTGATAATCTTTGACAATTATTATTAAATGAGCATTATACAAATGTGCGTTGATATTTTTAATATGTACCTTAATTGTAATATATATAAACACAATTGGTTTGATATGGATGTTCATTTGAAGGATTTGAGGATATCAAGGATCGCAGAACAACCAAAGATACATTTGCGTCTCTGCTATTGGTAAAGATGAAAGAGTACCGTAAGTGTGAAGCTTGCATACACACGAGAGAAAAAATCAGTTTTAATGCACTTCATTAAACTGATGGTGTGCTTATCAATCGTGCATGAAAAATACATAGCAGAGGATGGTTTCGATCTATCGACCACTGGGTTATGGGCCCAGCACGCGTCCGCTGCGCCACGCTGCTGACAGCTGTCATAGTGTGATTCAACACAACTGCTCTATCTTTGCTTTCTAAAAGTGCGCCCGAGATTAAAAGTTTCAACGGCAAACGCAGACGTCACTTTGAGCACTTGGTCTTTTGTAGTACAAATATCACACGCTGCACTACATGGGCGTGTCTTCAAGATCGTTGAGAACCAAACCTTCTGCTTTCCGAGGCAACTGATTCTTTCCTTGTTAATTCACAAATCTTCAATGAGAATCAGTGAAACGAAAACCAAACACATGTACACACTCGCGTCCTAGCCTGAAAGAAAAATGATGGAAGCATTTGAGGAATAACAAGAGTAGTCTGAACAGCTCCAGTCTATCAACTGCTCTACAAAGTGATCGCTACTTCCACACCCAGTTTATAACACTGAAAATGATTCAGGAAGCACAGCAAAGTTCTAAAAGCAGCGCTTGAAAAGCGTCTAGATACATAAAATGACAATTTCTCAAAAGTAAAATCTTCAGCTTTTAAATATTGTCATCCATATATTTTCGTTTTTCTCTTTTTTACATAACACGCTTTCGAGAAATAGACTGTCTTGTAATGAAGGCTGCATTAGAACGTGTATCTACATTAAAATCGGGTTTATGACTTTTGCGTTATTCAGCTTTCTTAGCGCTTGGGTCTCGATTCAGATATCGCAATAAAAGCAACAGGGGAGTAAGTTTTCCTTTTCTAAATCAAAGGTGATCTGCTCACAAGGAAGTATAAAAACTTCAAAGGAACAAGTAATAGGTTTATTCCATGCTGAAAAAAAGAAGAAAGAGAACACAACGTTTCGGCCGTGGAGCCTTCTTCAGGTGAAGTATAAAAAAGTATATAATGTATAATGAAGTATAATGAAGTATAAAAACTTCAGCGTTTACTTTTTGAAGACCTCAAATTGTTGAAACACTATTGCTTCATGAGCTAATAAGTAAGGTTTCTGAGCACGCATTGTATTACTAATGCTGTTATTAATAAACAAAAAGCTTAAATTCACATAATGGAATTTGGACGGCTCAAAGTAGTCTATTCTTTGGACAACTTTACTTGCCCGCTGAGTAGAGTTTAAAGCAACGGCAGCAGAAGTAGCAGTAATAGCAACAACGTGGTTAGAGTGTCACAATACACTCTATGAAATTATTACGGCTTCAGATCGTTTTGTTCTGTTGAAGCTGCCTACAGGCTCTGAATTGCTGACATTGGCTGTGATCTTTTTTCAAGTTTCATGAAATCCTTCACATATTTGAAATATTTAATTCGGGTTCGCCTAATACACGGTACCTGCAGCAGAATGCTGTGGCACATGAAGCCGTTTTGTTTATCGGTTGTAAGGATTTAGGAGCGTACTACAAATCGAGCAAGCGAAAAGAAAATTAAACAGGAGTCACTTTTTGGATTGCTAATTCATTGTGCTCTGCTCGTCTAGGTTCAAATCCCATCCTTGTCACGGTTAAGGCCTGAGACGTGTGTGTTTTTTCTAAACGGTGTTTGCATTTGTTTCCTCTTTTACTCCTGTAAACTCAGGATTTGTTTTCCTTGGTGGCAACAATACGCTTCTGTAAATGGTAGACTCTGCTTTCAAATGAGCTGCACCAGGCATTCGGATACAGAAGAACACAGGGATTTAAAATTCAGGAATACGAACGGCCAATTGCTTACAGCTAGGGTTTTTACGTTTTCTTATTTAGCGATTTGTGTATCAATCTTTTAACAATTCATTAAAATGCTAACAATATGTAAAATCAAAACAACAGCACCGTTAAATGCCGGAGAGACAGGTCGTTTTTTTTTCCATCAGATGCCAATCTCTAATGCTGTGTGTGAGAGCTTACGTACCTTTCCTTTCCTCACATTTTCTGACAACTATTCCAAAGGGGCACCCTGTCAGCTCCTAATACTTTTTAAATGTCTGCCTGCATGTTTGATTATTGTCGTTTTATTTAGAAAAAGTTCAATATTGATCATAACTAAAGAAAATTAGGATCACGAATAAAAAAAGGGCTGAAGATGCGAGTCGCTCTTGAATCAGAGCTGGGCGACACGGGCTTCTGTTCTGATATGATTGTACGAGAAGCAGGAGGAATCTCTTCTCTCCTATGGAGCATGAGCTGAATCAGGAGTGAGACATTTCGTTTGCTCGTGCATATGTTAACACATGACCTACATCGTAAAACTAAATTAAAAACTAACATTAAGTTGTCAAAGACATTCATTTATATACAAACAAGAGACAGACATAGTAATGATTCTACATTAACTTGTCCTGCACTGATCAGACTAATTGAAATGTATGAAAGCCCGTTTCCGCCAGGGAGTTACAAAAAAACGCGCTATGGTATCGCAGAATTCCGACTAAGTAACTCAGAATTGCGACTTAGTAACTCACAACTCCGACTTTATATCTCACATTTGCAACTTCGAAATAGCCCATATTTCATTGTCTGTCCTTTTGTTATTGTAACGGATTCGGGTTCTAGCTAGCAAGACCTGGGTTTGAGCCAATACAGTGAGGCACGAAGTAGGGTGGGAGCGGCGAGGGCACAAGCCCTAGAACCCGAATTCGTTACAATAACAAAAGGACAGACAATGAAATATGGGCTTTTCGAAGTCGCAAATGTGAGAGATAAAGTCAAAATTCTGAGTTTTTATGTCGCAATTCTATGATTCTAAGTCACAATTCTGAGATACCATAGTGCGTTTTTTTTACTCCCTGGCTGAAACGGGCTTCCATAGGTTCTCAGTGCTGCGAAGCAAAAGCAATCTCTGGAAAATCAGACAAATTATTATCAGATCATGTCAAAAGCTGATCTGTATTTCTTTACTGGGAAGCAAAGAAATGCTTGTATTACACATTTTAATATGACATGCAATTACACATGAAAAATAGTAAAATTATTTTCATTGCGGTACGTGTTGATAGATCAGCCCCCTCGATAAAAGAAAGTGTGGACGGACGTGTCGCATGTTCCGTACTCTGTCTGACAGCGAGTTTAACACACTTTCCTCGGAAATTAGAAACTAATTGAACAATAAATTAATCTGAGCAAACTTTACACGTGTGGGTGATTTAATTCTGTCGAAATTGCGTGGAACTCCTCCGCTGAGGTCAGATACACACGGGAAAATGTTCAGGCGGCTTCACGGAGTCCCGCCTCAGACTGGAATCAGGTTCTAATTAGACGCTGAGAACAATCCGGATCTCTGTATGTAATTGATTGTGTTGATTGAGCGGTAGTGTGACCAGGTGTGCGGTAGCAGGTCCTGCCAGTATAAAAACCTAGTCACCGCGTTCACATTTTATGCTTTCTTGCTTCAACACAGTTTTGTGGTTTACTTATTTTACTCCTGTAGCATTTGAACGGGACGTTAATTTGGCGATGCGCTCGTTTCTCTTTATGCTGTGCCTGTACACAGGGGCCGGGCTCCCCGCACTGGTCTCCGCCGGGCCGGCTGGCTGGGACTCTCGGGAATTGGCGCTCCAGGCCGACCTCCCGGCTCCTGAAGACGCAGCCCAGTTGGAGGACTTGAACCTGGCAGATGCGCCCTCCGAAGACCTGTCTGCAAGCGAGAACGACTCGCAGTCCTTGGCTCCCGACTTTCGCCGCCTTCCCGTGTCCAGAGACGCGTACTCGCCCTACTTCGACAAGGAGAAGATGAAGCCCGAAGCCAGCAGCCGCCCCTTACCCGCCTACATCAAGAGCGTCCTGTTTCCTCCCCAGCGAGGGCGGCAGCCGGCTCGCCCGGCCATCGGGGGCACCCGAGGAGTGGCTGTGTGGTGCGACTCCAGCAGGATGTACGTGAGGGTCAGTCGGCTCCTGTTCGGCTTCAGCTGTTGGCCGTCGGAGGTGACCTTGGGCAACTGCAGCGTCAGCCGAACCACACGCACTTACTTCTACTTCATCTACGGGCTTCACGAGTGCGGCACCGAGCGATCGGTAAGCGGGTCTTCATCTACAGGCAGTGTATCGATGTGAGCTGTAGGGCCAGTATCGGGGTTGCCTTTCCTGGGAATATCCCTTCCTCTGTGACCCTGCAGGTTGTCCAGGGCCGCCTGGTGTACTCCAACACTCTCCGCTATACCCCGCCCTCCTCCAGTGCACCTGTGCATCGCTTCATTCCCTTCTCTGTGCCGGTTAAGTGCTCCTACAACAGGTAGGCAGGGCTCTGCTGCTGCTGGGAAAGTGTCCAGATGCCCCTCATCACCTCTGTCCTGCAGGTTCCACTACTCCTACAAGGTTGGCTATGTCCCCACGTGGGCCAGGAGAAGGACCTTCTTCAAGGACCTGAAGAACAAGCACAGCTTTGTCCTGCTCACCACCAACTCCTTGAGTGAGTGGCTCCACCTGCCTGCAGGGGGTGCTGTGTGCAGGTGTAATGCTGCCTCTCTCTCTCCAGCCCACTGGGTCCGGCTTTCTCCCAAGGATGAGTACTTCCTGGGTCAGCCCATGTACTTCCAGGCCACTGCCTACTTTGCCACAGCGGAGCAGAGGCTGTACATCCACTCGTGTTACGTAACGGAGAAACCAGACCAGCACTCCCAGCCCCGTTTCCCTGTGATCGACAATTTGGGGTATGGCCCCTTCTGGGAGGGGAGGTGGGCAGGAGCCCTGAGAGCCTGCAGGGGTTCATCCTTGTCCTTGTCCCCAGGTGCATGGTGGACAGCAAGGCAGATGGCTGCCTGTCCAGGTTTGTCCCCTCCAAGCAGAAGGATGTGCTCTGCTTCACAATTGATGCCTTCCTCTTCCAGAAGAAGCTGTCCAGGAAGGTATTGCTCTCAAAGGCTGCTCAGCCTTCTCGCTCTACTGATCCATTGTCTGCTTTTTCATCCATGATCTAGATGTGAACCAGACTGTGGCAGCTGTAGTGCCTAGAGCTGCCAGCTTGCCTTCACTGATGGCAGAAGGTCCTTCTCTATCCCTCTATTGGCCTTGATCCCTTAATGCTGTGACCTTCCCTCTTGCAGCATGAAGTGACTGAGCTGTACATGCACTGTGTCATGGCTGTGGCTCCTGCTAAAGCAACACCAGGGACCAAGTCCTGCACCGAAAAACAAAAACAAAACTACTCACTCTTTAATCTCGTCTAATCCAAGACGCACCGATTATCACAGTCTTCTTTTAACACGCGTGCTGTGATTCCTCTATGTAGCAGAAATGACAACCGAGGAGCCGAGAGATTATTTCAGCATTTCGCATCTGAACGGAAAACATGAACGACCAACTTGGACATGGGTGTCTCATGACCACACCTTAGGTTGTGACACGTGCAGGTGTGAGGGGTTGCCGGGCTACTTTGGAGCAGAGCTTGGGCGGAGGGGGGGCGGGAAAGCAGACAAAGAGGTGACACCTCAAGGTCTGCACGATCACAGCTCTCCGCCGCCCCAGGCTTCCGCTCGATAAGCTACTGGACACACCCGCCCCTCCTCACACAGACCGTGGAAAAGCCCCTGAGTGGGAGGGCTCTCTCTTCCTCCCAGGAGCTCTTGGACACGACGCACAGACAGGGCGCGGGAGCCGCCGCCTGCAAACACGGCTCCAGGCAGGACTCCACTCTGCAGGAGCCGCAGAGCAGAGGAGATGAGGGCAGCTTAGCTCCTGTGCAGAGACCTGAGCTGTTGTTGCTGTGGATGCTGTCTTTTCTGCACTCGGGGTAGGAGTGAATGTTGAGTTGCCCTTAGAAATGAAGCAGAGCACTTCAACGGCACGGGTGTGTGTGTGTGTGCGCCCTGGTGATTCTGGGAGACAGATCGAACCTGGGCTAAAAGAGAGGGGGCTTAGCCCTCTTCCGTTTGCTAGTTCAAATTTGTACAACCCATTTGTATCTGCTAGGCGGCGCAGTCGTCGTGCACAAAGAACGCTTTGAAAAGCGTCAAAGGCAAGTCATTCCGAGTTGGTCGTTTGTGTTTTCCGTTCAGACGCGAAATGCTGAAATGATCTCTCGGCTCCTCGGTTGTCATTTCTGCTCCGTAAAGGAATCGCAGCACGCGTCGGCTTCCAGCACGGTGGGTCGGGACACGATGCCGGGGGTCGGAGAGAGCGATGTCTTTCTCGTTAGTATAGGACCTGTCACCTGTCCCCACCTGTCACGCGGGAGACTGGGGTACATCAGGACGCGCATTGAAGTGAAAGCAGGATGCGCTGTGACATGCACTGTGCAGATCCTGCCACACTAAGAGGTGAGTGGGTCTGTTCGATCACAGCGCTAGACGAATCCCCAATCCCCTTTTGTGCCTGGCGACAAAAGATGTCTGTTTCCGCCCGGTTTCGAACCGGGGACCTTTCGCGTGTGAGGCGAACGTGATAACCACTACACTACGGAAATGATGGTAAGACGTGCCCAGCGGCCCAGCGCTGAGCTTTGCCAATGCGATTCAGCTGCTTCCAGTGCCTTTATTGGAGTGCGCTGATGGACCGTGCTCTCTCTCCAGAGACCAGCACGCCTGTCATGGATGGAGCAGGAAAGGCGGCGCCACATTCTACAGCCCTCTCCACGCAATCGACAAAATCGGGCTACTGAAGTGGAGAAAATCGCCTCTCCAGAAAGTGCAAATATCATCTTGGAGACTATAAATCCTATTGCCGAAGGTCAGCCCTGTCTACCAGAGTAACCCTCCTGCAGCGATGATCAGCTCGTCTCACACGCGAGAAGTTTCGGCTGGAAACAAGCGCCCCCTCTTCTCGCACGTTCGAGTAGTTTTAATGCGGCTCCTTCGTACACGGTGCTGATCTTTTGGAAAGCAGGAGGCAAAACTGACACGTTCCCATACCGGGAGTCGAACCCGGGCTGCCTGGGAGAAAACCAGGAATCCTAACCGCTAAACCATATGGGAGCACACAACCCTGCTGTTCTGGGCATCATGTAAGCAAACTACATAAATATGAGCACACGCAAGAGAGTTGTCACTCAGAGTGTCGAAGGGTCGATGTATACTGGTGCTCAGTTGAAATGCAATGTCAGGACTTTTCCGAATTATGTCACACGAAGAGAGCACATCCTTTTCCGCCCTGCTACATGTGTATCGGTAACTCGCCGTGATCGTATAGTGGTCAGTACTTTGCGTTGTGGCCGCAACAACCCCGGTTTGAATCCGGGTCACGGCAGAATAGGGGCGTCTGCTTTTACTACTTGCACGAATGAAGGCAAGAAAAAGCCAATCGATGTGAACGAACGGCGCTTTACAGAGGAGTACTGCCTGACTGGATCGTTGATGAACGACAGGGGCCACTTCGACCTCTTCTCGGTTTTCTTCAATGACTTACTAAGGATCTTCTTCACATTCGCCTATGCAGGGGAAGCCAGTTACACCAAAGCAAACGCAGGAAAGTGCAATTCAAGCAGAGACCAGGAGGGACTTGTTTACACCGAGAGTGGTCGGAGAATGGAACAATGCGCCCAGCCCTGTTGCTGGAGCCGATTCTTGATGAGATCTTGGGCTCACTAAGAGGCCCCCGCTGGATGCTAATCTTTCTGTTGTACTTGCAGGTCTTGCGCTGCTTTTGAGCCGACAGAGCTAGTCCTGGTCTGTCGGCACAGCCCAATTGCAAATGATCGGCTCCGGTTACAGAAGAAACGTGCGTTTGGTACTGTTGTAACAGAAGGAAAAAGGTTCTTGATCCCAAGATGAAGTAAAACAGATGAGTTTATTGCATGCAAGGAACAATAAAGCCGAAGTCTTGTTTCCCGCAAGAAACAACAAAACCGAAGTATTGTTCGATGTGCCGGTACAAACATTTAGGTTTTATAGTCCTTGCTTGCTGCTTCAGACGTCATTCAATGTTATGGTAAGGGGGGGGGTCATGGTATTTGGCCAGTTAAGAGGCCCTGGCCAAATGGTCAGTTTAAGATTATGCCCCCAGGGGGTTCCTTGTTCGCATCTGGCATCCTTATCAGTTAACCCCCTTTCCTGCCATAAACCCCTGTTGCTTAGAAGTCTAATTTTCAGGCAGAACTGACTTACGTTAACCCTTTTTACATCTTATCTCTTACTTCATTCCCCCCTTATAAAATATGGCATACGTCAGGACTGCCTATTTTTTCACATACAATGTCAGGGCAGATCTTTCCTTTTTAGATGTACAGGCATGCATTACCATGACATTGTGTGTTCCACAGTTACAACAAGATGTTATTGATGTTTTTGTACAAGTGATAGTTACAATTATACATATAAAACAGCCCTAATCCTACAAATACATAAAGTCCTACTCCAGGACCCAAACGCAGACCTCAGCCATGTGGAGATCTATCGTCAGGATCTTGGAACAGCAATACTGACCCAACTCCGATTATAATTTTTTGGCTTATAGATATGCCAACACCTGGAATGTATTGATACCATATCCCCAGAAATGCTCCTCAGGCCTAACAAGCACACTGTTGGTCTTAGGAAACATCAGACACAGAAACGGTAACAACATCCTTCTTTCTGTTCACTCAGTCTCTGGTGCCGTGGGTCGGTGAAAGTGCGATACGCGGATCCAGCGATCTCATCCTGTCACTCAGATGGCACAGTCAGTAGTTGGTGGCACTTGATATGGTCCCTCCCAGCAGGATTGCAACGTCTGGCAGGGTATCTCTCCTTCACCTACACCCACTCGCCAGGTATCTGGACGTGTCTCCCCTCTACTGGAGGTCCCCAAGCGTCCGGCACCTGTTCACGAGCCCTGTGCACTGCTTCAGTTAACAAACCTACAATACTTTAATAGAGAGTTAGTTAATTCATCAGTGCGTTAGCCAAACTTGGCCTCCAGGGAGTTTCTTTGGCTGCCCGTGATGATCTCAAATGGGCTCAGTCTCACAGTTCTGTTTTCTCCAGCCCGCAAACCGCACAGGACTGCAGGTAGAGCATCTACCCACGGTGTTCCTTCAGTTGATATTTCCTTAGTTGGTCTTTCAGACTGTGGGTGATGGGGGCAATGTGACTTCTAACTTACCCCTAGTGAGACAATTACAGCCTGGCACACCTTCCCAGTGTAGTATGCCCCTAGATCAGTATCCAAGGGGAAGGGCAGTCCGTACCACGGGATCATCTTTGTCATACACTTGGGTATGTGCCAGCCCACATCCCATCATTATACAACCCCACATTTTTACACATTTGTTCTAACCACTATTAAACATCTATTAAAGCCCTCAACCTGAATTCTCCCCTTTCCCCAATAGAGGTTTCACAGGGGTCTCAGACTCCCGCTCTCCCAGTGCCGCTCGTCTGGCATCTGCATCTGCATGGTTGTTACCTTGAGTTACTGGAATTCTTTATTTATTGTGTTATTTACACCTTACTCAAGCTGCTTCTGTCGGCAGCTGTAAAACTACAAATCAGTTCAGAGACAAGCCCAGTATTCTTAACTGGAGTCCCTGCCGTTGTGAGAGAATCCTATTTCTCCATAGCCATCCAGAATTGTGGCCTACATGCAACAAATACATACATTATATACATATACAGTAACCCTTTGTCCACACTTACATATAAAGGAATGGTTGATCCATCTGAGGAAACCCCAGTCTCAGCACCTGTAAGAGAGCTTGTTTCAAATGATTACAGGCGGCTTTTGCTGCTGGAACCAAGGCAATCTTGTCCTTGTACTGCACTCCCCCCTTAAGCAGATCTGTTAAAAGTTGTGCTCACCCCGTAAAAACATTGCACCCTGGCCCTGTTAAAATTCCACAATGCTCGACACAAAAGGGCCTTATTATAACTGCTTAATATTAGACACTCTAAAGCTGAAGCAACTCAGACTTGTGGGTTTCCTCGTCAGGGGAAGAACTCAGAATACCATCAACATACTGAGTGATCACAGTCAGTTGAAGCCACGTGATACCCTGTTCTGGATAGTCATTCTTTGTAATGCATAATATTCCAACCCAATAGATCTGGGATAAAACCACCCATTAAAATCTGGTACTCGGCAAGTAAAACTTGCTGCCCCAATACTCCTGTTGCCTCCTGCCGTCTCCCCATATACATTACTCTATAGCACACTGTTGAACAGAGGAGTGAAACAAGCATGACAGTAGTGCTCCAGTATACCCTAACAGAGAAACCAACACTCCATTAACAGTACATTTTTATCCACTGGACTGGGACAGACTTAGGGAGGCTACAAGGGATTTACAGGATCTAATCGTTAGGTAAACAGATCTTCTCACAAGACGTTATTCTCCCCAGTCTCGATTCTAAACCTACAGCGTTTCAGCATGTCTGGTTTCGAGACATTCGAAAAAATCCAAATTGTTTCCACTATTGCAACTAATTGTATAAAAATACAAAAACTGTTTATCTAACTACTTTTACGTCCACCTGTACTGTACTTATACGTTTCAGACACTCTTATATTTTCCAATCTCCTTACAGATGCAGCCATTCAAAGTGCGCGGTACAGACATGTACCGGAGGTAATTGGCTACGGCTTCGTGCATCGTGACACGTGATGACGCAAAATACCGCGGTGCGTGATTGGTTGACCGACAGGGGCACTCGTGGTCCGTTGGTCTGTCGTAGAAAGACTTACTGTAAACGTCTTTACTGTGCCCGTTGTAGATATTGAATTTTACCACTGAAGGGAAATCTTAGTAGCTGAGCATAAAAAGAATAGGAGCATACTGTAACGCGTGTGAAAGCCATAAACGATATTAATTTTGGAACATAAACATACAGTATATAGCTGGTCTTGGTACTTTAAAGAAAAAAATACACACCAGTATTCCATTCCTCCCTAAACATTGTAAGCTTCGAAGTCTTTAACTAACGTGATACCGGAGTCAACAAGCATACTTTTAGAATTTGATTAAAAGGGAATATAATATGGAATCGCGTATCTCAAGAATTTAATAACGGTATGATTATATCCATGTACTGCGACAGGGCTCTGTAGGGCTGTTTCGCCTGCCTGTTCATGCGAGCTGTCTTGTAACCTACTGGTCTAGGTGCGTGACTACCAACTGGCAGGTTGTGTGTTCAAATCCAGCTGGTGCTGGACTTTTCATTTGTATTTATTTATTTTTTAATCACGTAACATAAACATATTACCGTATGCAAACTGTACTGTATACAGTATGTATATGTATATTTAATGTCATAACTGTGCCCGGTTAAGTATTGAATATTCATATCTAATTTTACCACTGAAGGGAAATCTTAGTAGCTGAGCATAAAAAGAATAGGAGCATACTGTAACGCGTGTGAAGGCCATAAACTATATTAATTTTGGAACATAAACATACAGTATATGGCTGGTCTCGGTACTTTAAAGAAAAAAATACACACCAGTATTCCATTTCTCCCTAAACATTGTAAGCTTCGAAGTCTTTAACTAACGTGATACCGGAGACAACAAGCATACTTTTAGAATTTGATTAAAAGGGAATATAATATGGAATCGCGTATCTCAAGAAATTAATAACGATATAATTAAATTCATGTTGCAAAAGAACTGCAATGGACATAAAAACTCCCTTGCTTTTAACAGAGCGTTGCATAATTTCTAACTACGAAAATGCCAGGTGAAAGGATTTGTAAACTTATTTTGTTAAAGCAAGTCAGTTTTTTCCGCAACACATAAAATACATTTTTCCAAGAAAGTTTAGCCTTTGTCACTAATGAAACCACTAAATAAAGACATAAATATAGAAATCTTATTTAAATCTTATTTAATGTTGGTAGCAGGATGAACTGTCAGAGTGTATATTTTGTTGCAGAGTTGCTGCAAGATGTTAACAGTGAAAAAGGTATTTAGAAATGAGTTATTTCAAGATGAAAAAGAAAACATACACGAAACATGGTTTCATTATGACAAAAATCGGTCTTGAGATATTTTTAACTTGATTTACAGTATTTGAACGGTATGTCTTAACACCGATACTACAGTGCTTAAATACTGCTCACGTATATGTTTCTAGGTTTATATTATGCATTCCATACGGTCAAATTACTTTTGAGCAACTAATAAGAAGCGCGAAACGGTATGTGTTTTAGTTTCATTTTGTGCTGGGACCCGTGGATTGATTAGAGATATCAAGTACATACAAGTCATTTTTTAAATGTTGTAGTTCGTCTTGAAAAAAATGTTACGAGTACATCATCTATCAACAATTACACAGGTTCTGTTTCCATATTGCGGATTTTGGTTACGTAATATTATTTTCTAGATTTCACGTTGTGAATATATGATTTGGGCAAACAGAGCCGCAAAGAAGTTAATTATTGGTTGTTGGTTTTTTTTTTGCAGTTTTATCTAGAACAAGCGATGCTTAAACCTTTGTCTGATTCTTGTGAAACTATCCACACGACAGTTACAGTACCTAGGAGTTGACTTCAGTGATGTCACTGATGGGATGTTTCTAAAAATCCATTCTCTGTAAAACGTCTTCTCTAGTTGTCCTGCATATGTATTCGCTAATGAAGCTGTGTGTTCTGAGCCTGGATCTCTACATTTCTGTATGAACCAGTTTAGAGGGCTAAAGACAGCTTGTGTTTAAATTGAGTGTAAGGCAATTTATGCTTCTAAAGTCATGGTCAGCATTTATTTTTGTACTGTGCTGTAAACTTGTTCTGTGCCAAGTCACATTATTTTATAGCGTTTTTATAGCGTTATCAAATCCGGTGGCGCTGTGTGTTAGTTTACTGACTCCCATGTCAGATGGTCTGTGATTGAAACCTGTAAAACCGGTTTAATTCGTCACAGCCAGCACTCTTCAGGTGTGAGGGTCTTCTGCTCAGAATGAAACGCTAAAATGTTTGTGTATATTCTAATGGTAGTGGGGGCAGGGTGTGTGGGAACAGGTTTGGTTGAAATTGCATTGGAAATCTATGTTCTTCACACCTGAAACATTTTCTCTGAAAGCATTTTCTTCGCAGTTTAACCAATCTTGTTACAGCATGTTACAGTTTACTATTATTAACCATATTAATTTTAAGTGCTTAATGTAAAATCTTGTAAAAATATATTTTCATTGTTCCAATATACATTAAGTCTGACTATCATATAATAAGTTAAATACAAAACTAAAGAAAAAATAGGGTTAAATATAATTCAAAATATTTTGCTAACAATGTTAACTGTTTATGAATAATAAAATTTATTAACTAAGGAGTAGGATGGCACAGTTGTTAGTATGTTTTTTGTTTTGTTTCTTTTTCATAAATACAACAGTAGTACTTGATGTCTCAGTGGCTTTCAAAATTAAATTATGCATGCAAACCTGTGAACTAGAAAGATAACTAAGATATCCATCCATTATATTCCATAATATCCATGAAATATATGGCGCTGAAATATGTGTGACGCAGTGGTGGCCTGGCACGGTGAGGTGCCCTGGCAGCTGTATGATGCAGTGGTGGCTTGGCACGGTGAGGTGCGCTTGCAGCTATGTGACGCAGTGGTGGTCTGGCACGGTGAGGTGCGCTGGCAGCTGTGTGATGCAGTGGTGGTCGGGTATGTAGAGGTGGAATTTCCCGCCAGCGTGGAGCTTGAATTCACAACCTTGAGACACAGTGTTCAAGAGTCACAGAAGAGGTCAGCCTGGTCTTCAGTTTGCCAACGATAAGCTCCGGCAGTGCTCCTCTGTAAAGCAGATTGTTCGGATCGGTTATGTGGGACGGCACTTCGATACTAAGATCGTTTGCAGCACACGCATGGTTTCCCCCTTCACGCAAAAAACATAGACGAAGGAAGCTCTATGGTCTTGGGCTGCTGACTCCCGGATTTAAAGCACTCTGGGTGCCAGCTTAGTCTCTAACAAGCACACTATAAAGACAGGAATTACACTTTGCGCACGTCACGCATGGAATGGCGAGGCTACTTGATCCAATATTATCTAGTCTCACCTCATATGGTGCCGATTCCTGGTTTTCATTTAAGAAAGAGCACTGCAAACACCGTAAACAGTGCAAAACGTGTGATGAAAGAAGTCTTTTCCCCCCTTTGTCTAAAGCAGAACACAGCGGAGTCATGCCGAGGGTTGTGAGATCAAGATTTCAGTGGAGCACTGTCGTCTACGTCTTTAGCTACATGAGTTGGACATCCTCTTGTACACGGAAAGCAGATTGAGATCCTCTGACATGAAAAGTGCCAGATAAAAGCCATTTCTCATCCTTTCTCTTAGTGGTGGAGCTATCGCATGTAAATGAGGAAACTTGCAAGGCGAGCAGGCTCGGTGCACACCGAATGCAGATGTCTCAGAGCAGTTGAGACGTGTCCATGTGGCTGTCAAAGGACAGCACTTTGCCGGCGCCGTGGCTTAGTTGGCTAAAGCGCCTGTCTAGTAAACAGGAGATCCTGGGTCCGATTCCCAGCGGTGCCTTTCTTCCTGTCTTACTGTACAGAATTTATCCTTACGGGCAAATCCCATGCCTTTTAATTCAGGTGAATGCAAGTGTTCGTTTCCTTTCTGGAACAACTTGTTTTGAAAGAAATCTATACAGCTTGAGAAAGATGAAACACAAATCTTGCTTATCAGTGAAGAAGAGGTGCTCCCAGCAGGCCAGCTAATACCAGCAAGTTTTTTTTCACCCTGACCCAGAGAATGGAGAAAAGCGAGGCGCCTGTGGCTCTGCAGTGTAATCTGTTCGGGAGTTCGGCGGTTAGCTGAAAGAGTGGTAAATGGAGCTCACCCCAGCCCGTCCTTATTCTTTTAAAGAGGATAAAAAATTAACTTCGCCGCCACTACTACCAGCTTTAAAAGACTGCCATGGGCATGGAAAAAAACACACCACAGATGACTTTTCTGGAACCGAAGCAGAGATTCCTTTACGAACCAACTGATAAAGCTCAGCCAGTGAATACTGTTAACAGAATGTGAAAGCACGATCAACTTTGTAACTGCAACCACAGGAAAAACAGCAAGAAGCAGGCTCCATTCCCCATTTAAATCTGTCGTGCTAGGCATGCTTTTTGGCACGCATGAAGTAAATCCCACGATCGCTTTTGAACTTGGACAAAGTACTTCCAAAGGAGCGCTATGCGCAAAGATTTAACAAGCTCAACCCCCACCGATGATTTGGTGTGAAGAAGCAGAACATTCAAGTTTCACAGACAGAAGCAGCACGCCAGCACAGCCAACATTAAAACGGAGGGCACACTACGATTTGCATTGACACAAAAGTGATCTGGGCAGACGTCGTTCCCTGCATAACGCAAAAAGTGGCAAAGCGCTTTTGGGTTGAGAGGACGCAAGAAGGTTTTCGTTTTGTGCCTTGATGTCAAGCTGAGAAAGTATCTTTAAACACTTGGTTTAGTTTCTCGAGAGACTGCCAAAAAGCAGTTCCCTCCCTTTCATCTGAAGCCAGCTGAAAGGGGGTCTCGACAGAAGCACCTGGCAGCAGTGGAATTCGAACCCACGCCCCCGAAGAGACTGGAGCCTTAATCCAGCGCCTTAGACCGCTCGGCCACGCTACCCGCTGTGCGTTGTTTCTTTGTCTCATTACTTGCCCGGAGGAAGCCGGGTGAGTTTTGCTCTTGTCGCCCGACTTAGTGGCGTTATGACCGTGGAACCGACTGCAACTGCTTTTTCTGAGATGCTTCCCCTCTCATGGCGAGATCTCGACTTCTTTAACACCTCTGGATAAAGATCTTCTGTGGAGCAGGTTTCAGACCTCTGCGTACAGCACCCTTGATGTCATTTTATTTTTACAGAAGCCGCATCCGGAAAGTTGTGTTTTTTACGTTTTATTTGAACAACAAAACTACATACAATACAAACAAGAGCACATATAACGTATCAAGAAAATCGTCAGGGGCACATGCTATAATACAATTACACTTTATGAAAAACGATTACACAAGGTAAATAAAGATAAGGTCCGCACAGCTTGTTCTTACATTTCGAAAGAGTCCGTAAATACCCCTTGACGTCTATTTTGAACTGTTCAAACGTAGGACTCTTCCCAGACCATTTCACTTTATACCACATTCCTAAACGAGGATGCTTCTCCTGTTTTAGAACTATTTTGGGCGGTATGGCTTATACAGCACACCCACAGTATTCTAATGGTGGACTGCAGATCTGTGCTATAGTTCAGTCGAATTCAAAGGATCCAGCAATCGTACTGGATTTGACTGGGATTCTGAAATGTCTCTTGCAAAAGTATTCGGGTTTGCTTGAACCTTTGATACAAAAAGTGATCTGATCTGAAACTACCCAGCTTACAATCTCTGAGGTAGTTGTCACTAAACTCGGACGTGATGTGGCACACATGTGCCATGTGCCTTTACTTTTGTAAAAAACTGGTATCGGGAAAAGTTTCTTAATATTTCTTTTGATTAGCATGCAAGAAAATGTGATCATTACCTATGGAATTTCCCGCCAGCGTGGAGCTTGAATTCACAACCTTGAGACTCAGTGTTCAAGAGTCACAGAAGAGGTCAGCCTGGTCTTCAGTTTGCCAACGATAAGCTCCGGCAGTGCTCCTCTGTAAAGCAGATTGTTCGGATCGGTTATGTGGGACGGCACTTCGATACTAAGATCGTTTGCAGCACACGCATGGTTTCCCCCTTCACGCAAAAAACATAGACGAAGGAAGCTCTATTGTCTTGGGCTGCTGACTCCCGGATTTAAAGCGCTCTGGGTGCCAGCTAAGTCTCTAACAAGCACACTATAAAGACAGGAATTACACTTTGCGCACGTCACGCATGGAATGGCGAGGCTACTTGATCCAATATTATCTAGTCTCACCTCATATGGTGCCGATTCCTGGTTTTCATTTAAGAAAGAGCACTGCAAACACCGTAAACAGTGCAAAACGTGTGATGAAAGAAGTCTTTTCCCCCATTTGTCTAAAGCAGAACACAGCGGAGTCATGCCGAGGGTTGTGAGATCAAGATTTCAGTGGAGCACTGTCGTCTACGTCTTTAGCTACATGAGTTGGACATCCTCTTGTACACGGAAAGCAGATTGAGATCCTCTGACATGAAAAGTGCCAGATAAAAGCCATTTCTCATCCTTTCTCTTAGTGGTGGAGCTATCGCATGTAAATGAGGAAACTTGCAAGGCGAGCAGGCTCGGTGCACACCGAATGCAGATGTCTCAGAGCAGTTGAGACGTGTCCATGTGGCTGTCAAAGGACAGCACTTTGCCGGCGTCGTGGCTTAGTTGGCTAAAGCGCCTGTCTAGTAAACAGGAGATCCTGGGTCCGATTCCCAGCGGTGCCTTTCTTCCTGTCTTACTGTACAGAATTTATCCTTACGGGCAAATCCCATGCCTTTTAATTCAGGTGAATGCAAGTGTTCGTTTCCTTTCTGGAACAACTTGTTTTGAAAGAAATCTATACAGCTTGAGAAAGATGAAACACAAATCTTGCTTATCAGTGAAGAAGAGGTGCTCCCAGCAGGCCAGCTAATACCAGCAAGTTTTTTTTCACCCTGACCCAGAGAATGGAGAAAAGCGAGGCGCCTGTGGCTCTGCAGTGTAATCAGTTCGGGAGTTCGGCGGTTAGCTGAAAGAGTGGTAAATGGAGCTCGCCCCAGCCCGTCCTTATTCTTTTAAAGAGGATAAAAAATTAACTTCGCCGCCACTACTACCAGCTTTAAAAGACTGCCATGGGCACGGAAAAAAACACACCACAGATGACTTTTCTGGAACCGAAGCAGAGATTCCTTTACGAACCAACTGATAAAGCTCAGCCAGTGAATACTGTTAACAGAATGTGAAAGCACGATCAACTTTGTAACTGCAACCACAGGAAAAACAGCAAGAAGCAGGCTCCATTCCCCATTTAAATCTGTCGTGCGAGGCATGCTTTTTGGCACGCATGAAGTAAATCCCACGATCGCTTTTGAACTTGGACAAAGTACTTCCAAAGGAGCGCTATGCGCAAAGATTTAACAAGCTCAACCCCCGCCGATGATTTGGTGTGAAGAAGCAGAACATTCAAGTTTCACAGACAGAAGCAGCACGCCAGCACAGCCAACATTAAAACGGAGGGCACACTACGATTTGCATTGACTCAAAAGTGATCTGGGCAGACGTCGTTCCCTGCATAACGCAAAAAGTGGCAAAGCGCTTTTGGGTTGAGAGGACGCAAGAAGGTTTTTGTTTTGTGCCTTGATGTCAAGCTGAGAAAGTATCTTTAAACACTTTGCTTAGTTTCTCGAGAGACTGCCAAAAAGCAGTTCCCTCCCTTTCGTCTGAAGCCAGCTGAAAGGGGGTCTCGACAGAAGCACCTGGCAGCGGTGGGATTCGAACCCACGCCCCCGAAGAGACTGGAGCCTTAATCCAGCGCCTTAGACCGCTCGGCCACGCTACCCGCTGTGCACTGTTTCTTTGTCTCATTACTTGCCCGGAGGAAGCCGGGTGGGTTTTGCTCTTGTCGCCCGACTTAGTGGCGTTATGACCGTGGAACCGACTGCACCTGCTTTTTCTGAGATGCTTCCCCTCTCATGGCGAGATCTCGACTTCTTTAACACCTCTGGATAAAGATCTTCTGTGGAGCAGGTTTCAGACCTCTGCGTACAGCACCCTTGATGTCATTTTATTTTTACAGCAGCCGCATCCGGAAAGTTGTGTCTTTTACGTTTTATATGAACAACAAAACTACATACAATACAAACAAGAGCACATAT
The DNA here is from genome assembly GCF_059453375.1 of Lepisosteus platostomus. Classification (NCBI taxonomy): domain Eukaryota; kingdom Metazoa; phylum Chordata; class Actinopteri; order Semionotiformes; family Lepisosteidae; genus Lepisosteus; species Lepisosteus platostomus. The sequence goes on along the minus strand of NC_142615.1, from coordinate 15,812,925 downwards.
AACGTATCAAGAAAATCGTCAGGGGCACATGCTATAATACAATGACACTTTATGAAAAATGATTACACAAAGTAAATAAAGATAAGGTCCGCACAGCTTGTTCTTACATTTCGAAAGAGTCCGTAAATACCCCTTTACGTCTATTTTGAACTGTTCAAATGTAGGACTCTTCCCAGACCATTTCACTTTATACCACATTCCTAAACGAGGATGCTTCTCCTGTTTTAGAACTATTTTGGGCGGTATGGCTTATACAGCACACCCACAGTATTCTAATGGTGGACTGCAGATCTGTGCTATAGTTCAGTCGAATTCAAAGGATCCAGCAATCGTACTGGATTTGTCTGGGATTCTGAAATGTCTCTTGCAAAAGTATTTGGGTTTGCTTGAACCTTTGATAAAAAAAAGTGATCTGATCTGAGACTACCCAGCTTACAATCTCTGAGGTAGTTGTCACTAAACTCGGACGTGATGTGGCACACATGTGCCGTGTGCCTTTACTTTTGTAAAAAACTGGTATCGGGAAAAGTTTCTTAATATTTCTTTTGATTAGCATGCAAGAAAATGTGATCATTACCTATGGAATTTCCCGCCAGCGTGGAGCTTGAATTCACAACCTTGAGACTCAGTGTTCAAGAGTCACAGAAGAGGTCAGCCTGGTCTTCAGTTTGCCAACGATAAGCTCCGGCAGTGCTCCTCTGTAAAGCAGATTGTTCGGATCGGTTATGTGGGACGGCACTTCGATACTAAGATCGTTTGCAGCACACGCATGGTTTCCCCCTTCACGCAAAAAACATAGACGAAGGAAACTCTCTTGTCTTGGACTGCTGACTCCCGGATTTAAAGCGCTCTGGGTGCCAGCTATGTCTCTAAAAAGCACACTATAAAGACAGGAATTACACTTTGCTCACATCACGCATGGAATGGCGAGGCTACTTGTTCCAATATTATCTAGTCTCACCTCATATGGTGCCGATTCCTGGTTTTCATTTAAGAAAGAGCACTGCAAACACCGTAAACAGTGCAAAACGTGTGATGAAAGAAGTCTTTCCCCCCCTTTGTCTAAAGCGGAACACAGCGGAGTCATGCCGAGGGTTGTGAGATCAAGATTTCAGTGGAGCACTGTCGTCTACGTCTTTAGCTACATGAGTTGGACATCCTCTTGTACAGGGAAAGCAGATTGAGATCCTCTGACATGAAAAGTGACAGATAAAAGCCATTTCTCATCCTTTCTCTTAGTGGTGGAACTATCGCATGTAAATGAGGCAACTTGCAAGGCGAGCAGGCTCGGTGCACACCGAACGCAGATGTCTCAGAGCAGTAGAGACGTGTCCAAGTGGCTGTCAAAGGACAGCACTTTGCCGGCGCCGTGGCTTAGTTGGCTAAAGCGCCTGTTTAGTAAACAGGAGATCCTGGGTCCGATTCCCAGCGGTGCCTTTTTTCCTGTCTTACTGTACAGAATTTATCCTTATGGGCAAATCCCATGCCTTTTAATTCAGGTGAATGCAAGTGTCCGTTTCCTTTCTGGAACAACTTGTTTTGAAAGAAATCTATACAGCTTGCGAAAGATGAAACACAAATCTTGCTTATCAGTGAAGAAGAGGTGCTCCCAGCAGGCCAGCTAATACCAGCAAGTTTTTTTTCACCCTGACCCAGAGAATGGAGAAAAGCGAGGCGCCTGTGGCTCTGCAGTGTAATCTGTTCGGGAGTTCGGCGGTTAGCTGAAAGAGTGGTAAATGGAGCTCACCCCAGCCCGTCCTTATTCTTTTAAAGAGGATAAAAAATTAACTTCGCCGCCACTACTACCAGCTTTAAAAGACTGCCATGGGCATGGAAAAAAACACACCACAGATGACTTTTCTGGAACCGAAGCAGAGATTCCTTTACGAACCAACTGATAAAGCTCAGCCAGTGAATACTGTTAACAGAATGTGAAAGCACGATCAACTTTGTAACTGCAACCACAGGAAAAACAGCAAGAAGCAGGCTCCATTCCCCATTTAAATCTGTCGTGCTAGGCATGCTTTTTGGCACGCATGAAGTAAATCCCACGATCGCTTTTGAACTTGGACAAAGTACTTCCAAAGGAGCGCTATGCGCAAAGATTTAACAAGCTCAACCCCCACCGATGATTTGGTGTGAAGAAGCAGAACATTCAAGTTTCACAGACAGAAGCAGCACGCCAGCACAGCCAACATTAAAACGGAGGGCACACTACGATTTGCATTGACACAAAAGTGATCTGGGCAGACGTCGTTCCCTGCATAACGCAAAAAGTGGCAAAGCGCTTTTGGGTTGAGAGGACGCAAGAAGGTTTTCGTTTTGTGCCTTGATGTCAAGCTGAGAAAGTATCTTTAAACACTTGGTTTAGTTTCTCGAGAGACTGCCAAAAAGCAGTTCCCTCCCTTTCATCTGAAGCCAGCTGAAAGGGGGTCTCGACAGAAGCACCTGGCAGCAGTGGAATTCGAACCCACGCCCCCGAAGAGACTGGAGCCTTAATCCAGCGCCTTAGACCGCTCGGCCACGCTACCCGCTGTGCGTTGTTTCTTTGTCTCATTACTTGCCCGGAGGAAGCCGGGTGGGTTTTGCTCTTGTCGCCCGACTTAGTGGCGTTATGACCGTGGAACCGACTGCAACTGCTTTTTCTGAGATGCTTCCCCTCTCATGGCGAGATCTCGACTTCTTTAACACCTCTGGATAAAGATCTTCTGTGGAGCAGGTTTCAGACCTCTGCGTACAGCACCCTTGATGTCATTTTATTTTTACAGAAGCCGCATCCGGAAAGTTGTGTTTTTTACGTTTTATTTGAACAACAAAACTACATACAATACAAACAAGAGCACATATAACGTATCAAGAAAATCGTCAGGGGCACATGCTATAATACAATTACACTTTATGAAAAACGATTACACAAGGTAAATAAAGATAAGGTCCGCACAGCTTGTTCTTACATTTCGAAAGAGTCCGTAAATACCCCTTGACGTCTATTTTGAACTGTTCAAACGTAGGACTCTTCCCAGACCATTTCACTTTATACCACATTCCTAAACGAGGATGCTTCTCCTGTTTTAGAACTATTTTGGGCGGTATGGCTTATACAGCACACCCACAGTATTCTAATGGTGGACTGCAGATCTGTGCTATAGTTCAGTCGAATTCAAAGGATCCAGCAATCGTACTGGATTTGACTGGGATTCTGAAATGTCTCTTGCAAAAGTATTCGGGTTTGCTTGAACCTTTGATACAAAAAGTGATCTGATCTGAAACTACCCAGCTTACAATCTCTGAGGTAGTTGTCACTAAACTCGGACGTGATGTGGCACACATGTGCCATGTGCCTTTACTTTTGTAAAAAACTGGTATCGGGAAAAGTTTCTTAATATTTCTTTTGATTAGCATGCAAGAAAATGTGATCATTACCTATGGAATTTCCCGCCAGCGTGGAGCTTGAATTCACAACCTTGAGACTCAGTGTTCAAGAGTCACAGAAGAGGTCAGCCTGGTCTTCAGTTTGCCAACGATAAGCTCCGGCAGTGCTCCTCTGTAAAGCAGATTGTTCGGATCGGTTATGTGGGACGGCACTTCGATACTAAGATCGTTTGCAGCACACGCATGGTTTCCCCCTTCACGCAAAAAACATAGACGAAGGAAGCTCTATTGTCTTGGGCTGCTGACTCCCGGATTTAAAGCGCTCTGGGTGCCAGCTAAGTCTCTAACAAGCACACTATAAAGACAGGAATTACACTTTGCGCACGTCACGCATGGAATGGCGAGGCTACTTGATCCAATATTATCTAGTCTCACCTCATATGGTGCCGATTCCTGGTTTTCATTTAAGAAAGAGCACTGCAAACACCGTAAACAGTGCAAAACGTGTGATGAAAGAAGTCTTTTCCCCCATTTGTCTAAAGCAGAACACAGCGGAGTCATGCCGAGGGTTGTGAGATCAAGATTTCAGTGGAGCACTGTCGTCTACGTCTTTAGCTACATGAGTTGGACATCCTCTTGTACACGGAAAGCAGATTGAGATCCTCTGACATGAAAAGTGCCAGATAAAAGCCATTTCTCATCCTTTCTCTTAGTGGTGGAGCTATCGCATGTAAATGAGGAAACTTGCAAGGCGAGCAGGCTCGGTGCACACCGAATGCAGATGTCTCAGAGCAGTTGAGACGTGTCCATGTGGCTGTCAAAGGACAGCACTTTGCCGGCGTCGTGGCTTAGTTGGCTAAAGCGCCTGTCTAGTAAACAGGAGATCCTGGGTCCGATTCCCAGCGGTGCCTTTCTTCCTGTCTTACTGTACAGAATTTATCCTTATGGGCAAATCCCATGCCTTTTAATTCAGGTGAATGCAAGTGTCCGTTTCCTTTCTGGAACAACTTGTTTTGAAAGAAATCTATACAGCTTGCGAAAGATGAAACACAAATCTTGCTTATCAGTGAAGAAGAGGTGCTCCCAGCAGGCCAGCTAATACCAGCAAGTTTTTTTTCACCCTGACCCAGAGAATGGAGAAAAGCGAGGCGCCTGTGGCTCTGCAGTGTAATCTGTTCGGGAGTTCGGCGGTTAGCTGAAAGAGTGGTAAATGGAGCTCACCCCAGCCCGTCCTTATTCTTTTAAAGAGGATAAAAAATTAACTTCGCCGCCACTACTACCAGCTTTAAAAGACTGCCATGGGCATGGAAAAAAACACACCACAGATGACTTTTCTGGAACCGAAGCAGAGATTCCTTTACGAACCAACTGATAAAGCTCAGCCAGTGAATACTGTTAACAGAATGTGAAAGCACGATCAACTTTGTAACTGCAACCACAGGAAAAACAGCAAGAAGCAGGCTCCATTCCCCATTTAAATCTGTCGTGCTAGGCATGCTTTTTGGCACGCATGAAGTAAATCCCACGATCGCTTTTGAACTTGGACAAAGTACTTCCAAAGGAGCGCTATGCGCAAAGATTTAACAAGCTCAACCCCCACCGATGATTTGGTGTGAAGAAGCAGAACATTCAAGTTTCACAGACAGAAGCAGCACGCCAGCACAGCCAACATTAAAACGGAGGGCACACTACGATTTGCATTGACACAAAAGTGATCTGGGCAGACGTCGTTCCCTGCATAACGCAAAAAGTGGCAAAGCGCTTTTGGGTTGAGAGGACGCAAGAAGGTTTTCGTTTTGTGCCTTGATGTCAAGCTGAGAAAGTATCTTTAAACACTTGGTTTAGTTTCTCGAGAGACTGCCAAAAAGCAGTTCCCTCCCTTTCATCTGAAGCCAGCTGAAAGGGGGTCTCGACAGAAGCACCTGGCAGCAGTGGAATTCGAACCCACGCCCCCGAAGAGACTGGAGCCTTAATCCAGCGCCTTAGACCGCTCGGCCACGCTACCCGCTGTGCGTTGTTTCTTTGTCTCATTACTTGCCCGGAGGAAGCCGGGTGGGTTTTGCTCTTGTCGCCCGACTTAGTGGCGTTATGACCGTGGAACCGACTGCAACTGCTTTTTCTGAGATGCTTCCCCTCTCATGGCGAGATCTCGACTTCTTTAACACCTCTGGATAAAGATCTTCTGTGGAGCAGGTTTCAGACCTCTGCGTACAGCACCCTTGATGTCATTTTATTTTTACAGAAGCCGCATCCGGAAAGTTGTGTTTTTTACGTTTTATTTGAACAACAAAACTACATACAATACAAACAAGAGCACATATAACGTATCAAGAAAATCGTCAGGGGCACATGCTATAATACAATTACACTTTATGAAAAACGATTACACAAGGTAAATAAAGATAAGGTCCGCACAGCTTGTTCTTACATTTCGAAAGAGTCCGTAAATACCCCTTGACGTCTATTTTGAACTGTTCAAACGTAGGACTCTTCCCAGACCATTTCACTTTATACCACATTCCTAAACGAGGATGCTTCTCCTGTTTTAGAACTATTTTGGGCGGTATGGCTTATACAGCACACCCACAGTATTCTAATGGTGGACTGCAGATCTGTGCTATAGTTCAGTCGAATTCAAAGGATCCAGCAATCGTACTGGATTTGACTGGGATTCTGAAATGTCTCTTGCAAAAGTATTCGGGTTTGCTTGAACCTTTGATACAAAAAGTGATCTGATCTGAAACTACCCAGCTTACAATCTCTGAGGTAGTTGTCACTAAACTCGGACGTGATGTGGCACACATGTGCCATGTGCCTTTACTTTTGTAAAAAACTGGTATCGGGAAAAGTTTCTTAATATTTCTTTTGATTAGCATGCAAGAAAATGTGATCATTACCTATGGAATTTCCCGCCAGCGTGGAGCTTGAATTCACAACCTTGAGACTCAGTGTTCAAGAGTCACAGAAGAGGTCAGCCTGGTCTTCAGTTTGCCAACGATAAGCTCCGGCAGTGCTCCTCTGTAAAGCAGATTGTTCGGATCGGTTATGTGGGACGGCACTTCGATACTAAGATCGTTTGCAGCACACGCATGGTTTCCCCCTTCACGCAAAAAACATAGACGAAGGAAGCTCTATTGTCTTGGGCTGCTGACTCCCGGATTTAAAGCGCTCTGGGTGCCAGCTAAGTCTCTAACAAGCACACTATAAAGACAGGAATTACACTTTGCGCACGTCACGCATGGAATGGCGAGGCTACTTGATCCAATATTATCTAGTCTCACCTCATATGGTGCCGATTCCTGGTTTTCATTTAAGAAAGAGCACTGCAAACACCGTAAACAGTGCAAAACGTGTGATGAAAGAAGTCTTTTCCCCCATTTGTCTAAAGCAGAACACAGCGGAGTCATGCCGAGGGTTGTGAGATCAAGATTTCAGTGGAGCACTGTCGTCTACGTCTTTAGCTACATGAGTTGGACATCCTCTTGTACACGGAAAGCAGATTGAGATCCTCTGACATGAAAAGTGCCAGATAAAAGCCATTTCTCATCCTTTCTCTTAGTGGTGGAGCTATCGCATGTAAATGAGGAAACTTGCAAGGCGAGCAGGCTCGGTGCACACCGAATGCAGATGTCTCAGAGCAGTTGAGACGTGTCCATGTGGCTGTCAAAGGACAGCACTTTGCCGGCGTCGTGGCTTAGTTGGCTAAAGCGCCTGTCTAGTAAACAGGAGATCCTGGGTCCGATTCCCAGCGGTGCCTTTCTTCCTGTCTTACTGTACAGAATTTATCCTTATGGGCAAATCCCATGCCTTTTAATTCAGGTGAATGCAAGTGTCCGTTTCCTTTCTGGAACAACTTGTTTTGAAAGAAATCTATACAGCTTGCGAAAGATGAAACACAAATCTTGCTTATCAGTGAAGAAGAGGTGCTCCCAGCAGGCCAGCTAATACCAGCAAGTTTTTTTTCACCCTGACCCAGAGAATGGAGAAAAGCGAGGCGCCTGTGGCTCTGCAGTGTAATCAGTTCGGGAGTTCGGCGGTTAGCTGAAAGAGTGGTAAATGGAGCTCGCCCCAGCCCGTCCTTATTCTTTTAAAGAGGATAAAAAATTAACTTCGCCGCCACTACTACCAGCTTTAAAAGACTGCCATGGGCACGGAAAAAAACACACCACAGATGACTTTTCTGGAACCGAAGCAGAGATTCCTTTACGAACCAACTGATAAAGCTCAGCCAGTGAATACTGTTAACAGAATGTGAAAGCACGATCAACTTTGTAACTGCAACCACAGGAAAAACAGCAAGAAGCAGGCTCCATTCCCCATTTAAATCTGTCGTGCGAGGCATGCTTTTTGGCACGCATGAAGTAAATCCCACGATCGCTTTTGAACTTGGACAAAGTACTTCCAAAGGAGCGCTATGCGCAAAGATTTAACAAGCTCAACCCCCGCCGATGATTTGGTGTGAAGAAGCAGAACATTCAAGTTTCACAGACAGAAGCAGCACGCCAGCACAGCCAACATTAAAACGGAGGGCACACTACGATTTGCATTGACTCAAAAGTGATCTGGGCAGACGTCGTTCCCTGCATAACGCAAAAAGTGGCAAAGCGCTTTTGGGTTGAGAGGACGCAAGAAGGTTTTTGTTTTGTGCCTTGATGTCAAGCTGAGAAAGTATCTTTAAACACTTTGCTTAGTTTCTCGAGAGACTGCCAAAAAGCAGTTCCCTCCCTTTCGTCTGAAGCCAGCTGAAAGGGGGTCTCGACAGAAGCACCTGGCAGCGGTGGGATTCGAACCCACGCCCCCGAAGAGACTGGAGCCTTAATCCAGCGCCTTAGACCGCTCGGCCACGCTACCCGCTGTGCACTGTTTCTTTGTCTCATTACTTGCCCGGAGGAAGCCGGGTGGGTTTTGCTCTTGTCGCCCGACTTAGTGGCGTTATGACCGTGGAACCGACTGCACCTGCTTTTTCTGAGATGCTTCCCCTCTCATGGCGAGATCTCGACTTCTTTAACACCTCTGGATAAAGATCTTCTGTGGAGCAGGTTTCAGACCTCTGCGTACAGCACCCTTGATGTCATTTTATTTTTACAGCAGCCGCATCCGGAAAGTTGTGTCTTTTACGTTTTATATGAACAACAAAACTACATACAATACAAACAAGAGCACATATAACGTATCAAGAAAATCGTCAGGGGCACATGCTATAATACAATGACACTTTATGAAAAATGATTACACAAAGTAAATAAAGATAAGGTCCGCACAGCTTGTTCTTACATTTCGAAAGAGTCCGTAAATACCCCTTTACGTCTATTTTGAACTGTTCAAATGTAGGACTCTTCCCAGACCATTTCACTTTATACCACATTCCTAAACGAGGATGCTTCTCCTGTTTTAGAACTATTTTGGGCGGTATGGCTTATACAGCACACCCACAGTATTCTAATGGTGGACTGCAGATCTGTGCTATAGTTCAGTCGAATTCAAAGGATCCAGCAATCGTACTGGATTTGTCTGGGATTCTGAAATGTCTCTTGCAAAAGTATTTGGGTTTGCTTGAACCTTTGATAAAAAAAAGTGATCTGATCTGAGACTACCCAGCTTACAATCTCTGAGGTAGTTGTCACTAAACTCGGACGTGATGTGGCACACATGTGCCGTGTGCCTTTACTTTTGTAAAAAACTGGTATCGGGAAAAGTTTCTTAATATTTCTTTTGATTAGCATGCAAGAAAATGTGATCATTACCTATGGAATTTCCCGCCAGCGTGGAGCTTGAATTCACAACCTTGAGACTCAGTGTTCAAGAGTCACAGAAGAGGTCAGCCTGGTCTTCAGTTTGCCAACGATAAGCTCCGGCAGTGCTCCTCTGTAAAGCAGATTGTTCGGATCGGTTATGTGGGACGGCACTTCGATACTAAGATCGTTTGCAGCACACGCATGGTTTCCCCCTTCACGCAAAAAACATAGACGAAGGAAGCTCTATTGTCTTGGGCTGCTGACTCCCGGATTTAAAGCGCTCTGGGTGCCAGCTAAGTCTCTAACAAGCACACTATAAAGACAGGAATTACACTTTGCGCACGTCACGCATGGAATGGCGAGGCTACTTGATCCAATATTATCTAGTCTCACCTCATATGGTGCCGATTCCTGGTTTTCATTTAAGAAAGAGCACTGCAAACACCGTAAACAGTGCAAAACGTGTGATGAAAGAAGTCTTTTCCCCCATTTGTCTAAAGCAGAACACAGCGGAGTCATGCCGAGGGTTGTGAGATCAAGATTTCAGTGGAGCACTGTCGTCTACGTCTTTAGCTACATGAGTTGGACATCCTCTTGTACACGGAAAGCAGATTGAGATCCTCTGACATGAAAAGTGCCAGATAAAAGCCATTTCTCATCCTTTCTCTTAGTGGTGGAGCTATCGCATGTAAATGAGGAAACTTGCAAGGCGAGCAGGCTCGGTGCACACCGAATGCAGATGTCTCAGAGCAGTTGAGACGTGTCCATGTGGCTGTCAAAGGACAGCACTTTGCCGGCGTCGTGGCTTAGTTGGCTAAAGCGCCTGTCTAGTAAACAGGAGATCCTGGGTCCGATTCCCAGCGGTGCCTTTCTTCCTGTCTTACTGTACAGAATTTATCCTTATGGGCAAATCCCATGCCTTTTAATTCAGGTGAATGCAAGTGTCCGTTTCCTTTCTGGAACAACTTGTTTTGAAAGAAATCTATACAGCTTGCGAAAGATGAAACACAAATCTTGCTTATCAGTGAAGAAGAGGTGCTCCCAGCAGGCCAGCTAATACCAGCAAGTTTTTTTTCACCCTGACCCAGAGAATGGAGAAAAGCGAGGCGCCTGTGGCTCTGCAGTGTAATCAGTTCGGGAGTTCGGCGGTTAGCTGAAAGAGTGGTAAATGGAGCTCGCCCCAGCCCGTCCTTATTCTTTTAAAGAGGATAAAAAATTAACTTCGCCGCCACTACTACCAGCTTTAAAAGACTGCCATGGGCACGGAAAAAAACACACCACAGATGACTTTTCTGGAACCGAAGCAGAGATTCCTTTACGAACCAACTGATAAAGCTCAGCCAGTGAATACTGTTAACAGAATGTGAAAGCACGATCAACTTTGTAACTGCAACCACAGGAAAAACAGCAAGAAGCAGGCTCCATTCCCCATTTAAATCTGTCGTGCGAGGCATGCTTTTTGGCACGCATGAAGTAAATCCCACGATCGCTTTTGAACTTGGACAAAGTACTTCCAAAGGAGCGCTATGCGCAAAGATTTAACAAGCTCAACCCCCGCCGATGATTTGGTGTGAAGAAGCAGAACATTCAAGTTTCACAGACAGAAGCAGCACGCCAGCACAGCCAACATTAAAACGGAGGGCACACTACGATTTGCATTGACTCAAAAGTGATCTGGGCAGACGTCGTTCCCTGCATAACGCAAAAAGTGGCAAAGCGCTTTTGGGTTGAGAGGACGCAAGAAGGTTTTTGTTTTGTGCCTTGATGTCAAGCTGAGAAAGTATCTTTAAACACTTTGCTTAGTTTCTCGAGAGACTGCCAAAAAGCAGTTCCCTCCCTTTCGTCTGAAGCCAGCTGAAAGGGGGTCTCGACAGAAGCACCTGGCAGCGGTGGGATTCGAACCCACGCCCCCGAAGAGACTGGAGCCTTAATCCAGCGCCTTAGACCGCTCGGCCACGCTACCCGCTGTGCACTGTTTCTTTGTCTCATTACTTGCCCGGAGGAAGCCGGGTGGGTTTTGCTCTTGTCGCCCGACTTAGTGGCGTTATGACCGTGGAACCGACTGCACCTGCTTTTTCTGAGATGCTTCCCCTCTCATGGCGAGATCTCGACTTCTTTAACACCTCTGGATAAAGATCTTCTGTGGAGCAGGTTTCAGACCTCTGCGTACAGCACCCTTGATGTCATTTTATTTTTACAGCAGCCGCATCCGGAAAGTTGTGTCTTTTACGTTTTATATGAACAACAAAACTACATACAATACAAACAAGAGCACATATAACGTATCAAGAAAATCGTCAGGGGCACATGCTATAATACAATGACACTTTATGAAAAATGATTACACAAAGTAAATAAAGATAAGGTCCGCACAGCTTGTTCTTACATTTCGAAAGAGTCCGTAAATACCCCTTTACGTCTATTTTGAACTGTTCAAATGTAGGACTCTTCCCAGACCATTTCACTTTATACCACATTCCTAAACGAGGATGCTTCTCCTGTTTTAGAACTATTTTGGGCGGTATGGCTTATACAGCACACCCACAGTATTCTAATGGTGGACTGCAGATCTGTGCTATAGTTCAGTCGAATTCAAAGGATCCAGCAATCGTACTGGATTTGTCTGGGATTCTGAAATGTCTCTTGCAAAAGTATTTGGGTTTGCTTGAACCTTTGATAAAAAAAAGTGATCTGATCTGAGACTACCCAGCTTACAATCTCTGAGGTAGTTGTCACTAAACTCGGACGTGATGTGGCACACATGTGCCGTGTGCCTTTACTTTTGTAAAAAACTGGTATCGGGAAAAGTTTCTTAATATTTCTTTTGATTAGCATGCAAGAAAATGTGATCATTACCTATGGAATTTCCCGCCAGCGTGGAGCTTGAATTCACAACCTTGAGACTCAGTGTTCAAGAGTCACAGAAGAGGTCAGCCTGGTCTTCAGTTTGCCAACGATAAGCTCCGGCAGTGCTCCTCTGTAAAGCAGATTGTTCGGATCGGTTATGTGGGACGGCACTTCGATACTAAGATCGTTTGCAGCACACGCATGGTTTCCCCCTTCACGCAAAAAACATAGACGAAGGAAACTCTCTTGTCTTGGGCTGCTGACTCCCGGATTTAAAGCGCTCTGGGTGCCAGCTATGTCTCTAAAAAGCACACTATAAAGACAGGAATTACACTTTGCTCACATCACGCATGGAATGGCGAGGCTACTTGTTCCAATATTATCTAGTCTCACCTCATATGGTGCCGATTCCTGGTTTTCATTTAAGAAAGAGCACTGCAAACACCGTAAACAGTGCAAAACGTGTGATGAAAGAAGTCTTTCCCCCCCTTTGTCTAAAGCGGAACACAGCGGAGTCATGCCGAGGGTTGTGAGATCAAGATTTCAGTGGAGCACTGTCGTCTACGTCTTTAGCTACATGAGTTGGACATCCTCTTGTACAGGGAAAGCAGATTGAGATCCTCTGACATGAAAAGTGACAGATAAAAGCCATTTCTCATCCTTTCTCTTAGTGGTGGAACTATCGCATGTAAATGAGGCAACTTGCAAGGCGAGCAGGCTCGGTGCACACCGAACGCAGATGTCTCAGAGCAGTAGAGACGTGTCCAAGTGGCTGTCAAAGGACAGCACTTTGCCGGCGCCGTGGCTTAGTTGGCTAAAGCGCCTGTTTAGTAAACAGGAGATCCTGGGTCCGATTCCCAGCGGTGCCTTTTTTCCTGTCTTACTGTACAGAATTTATCCTTATGGGCAAATCCCATGCCTTTTAATTCAGGTGAATGCAAGTGTCCGTTTCCTTTCTGGAACAACTTGTTTTGAAAGAAATCTATACAGCTTGCGAAAGATGAAACACAAATCTTGCTTATCAGTGAAGAAGAGGTACTCCCAGCAGGCCAGCTAATACCAGCAAAAAAGTTTTTTCACCCTAACCCAGAGAATGGAGAAAAGCGAGGCGCCTGTGGCTCTGCAGTGTAATCAGTTGGCGAGTTCGGCGGTTAGCTGAAAGAGTGGTAAATGGAGCTCGCCCCAGCCCGTCCTTATTCTTTTAAAGAGGATAAAAAATTAACTTCGCCGCCATTACTACCAGCTTTAAAAGACTGCCATGGGCACGGAAAAAAACACACTACAGATGACTTTTCTGGAACCGAAGCAGAGATTCCTTTACGAACCAACTGATAAAGCTCAGCCAGTGAATACTGTTAACAGAATGTGAAAGCACGATCAACTTTGTAACTGCAACCACAGGAAAAACAGCAAGAAGCAGGCTCCATTCCCCATTTAAATCTGTCGTGCGAGGCATGCTTTTTGCACGCATGAAGTAAATCCCACGATTGCTTTTGAACTTGGACAAAGTACTTCCAAAGGAGCGCTATGCGCAAAGATTTAACAAGCTCAACCCCCGCCGACGATTTGGTGTGAAGAAGCAGAACATTCAAGTTTCACAGACAGAAGCAGCACGCCAGCACAGCCAACATTAAAACGGAGGGCACACTACGATTTGCATTGACACAAAAGTGATCTGGGCAGACATCGTTCCCTACATAACGCAAAAAGTGACAAAGCGCTTTTGGGTTGAGAGGACGCAAGAAGGTTTTTGTTTTGTGCCTTGATGTCAAGCTGAGAAAGTATCTTTAAACACTTTGCTTAGTTTCTCGAGAGACTGCCAAAAAGCAATTCCCTCCCTTTCGTCTGAAGCCAGCTGAAAGGGGGTCTCGACAGAAGCACCTGGCAGCGGTGGGATTCGAACCCACGCCCCCGAAGAGACTGGAGCCTTAATCCAGCGCCTTAGACCGCTCGGCCACGCTACCCGCTGTGCACTGTCTCTTTGTCTCATTACTTGCCCGGAGGAAGCCGGGTGGGTTTTGCTCTTGTGGCCCGAATTAGTGGCGTTATGACCGTGGAACCGACTGCACCTGCTTTTTCTGAGATGCTTCCCCTCTCATGGCGAGATCTCTACTTCTTTAACACCTCTTGATAAAGATCTTCTGTTGAGCAGGTTTCAGACCTCTGCGTACAGCACCCTTGATGTCATTTTATTTTTACAGCAGCCGCATCCGGAAAGTTGTGTCTTTTACGTTTTATTTGAACAACAAAACTACATACAATACAAACAAGAGCACATATAACGTATCAAGAAAATCGTCAGGGGCACATGCTATAATACAATGACACTTTATGAAAAATGATTACACAAAGTAAATAAAGATAAGGTCCGCACAGCTTGTTCTTACATTTCGAAAGAGTCCGTAAATACCCCTTTACGTCTATTTTGAACTGTTCAAATGTAGGACTCTTCCCAGACCATTTCACTTTATACCACATTCCTAAACGAGGATGCTTCTCCTGTTTTAGAACTATTTTGGGCGGTATGGCTTATACAGCACACCCACAGTATTCTAATGGTGGACTGCAGATCTGTGCTATAGTTCAGTCGAATTCAAAGGATCCAGCAATCGTACTGGATTTGTCTGGGATTCTGAAATGTCTCTTGCAAAAGTATTTGGGTTTGCTTGAACCTTTGATAAAAAAAGTGATCTGATCTGAGACTACCCAGCTTACAATCTCTGAGGTAGTTGTCACTAAACTCGGACGTGATGTGGCACACATGTGCCGTGTGCCTTTACTTTTGTAAAAAACTGGTATCGGGAAAAGTTTCTTAATATTTCTTTTGATTAGCATGCAAGAAAATGTGATCATTACCTATGGAATTTCCCGCCAGCGTGGAGCTTGAATTCACAACCTTGAGACTCAGTGTTCAAGAGTCACAGAAGAGGTCAGCCTGGTCTTCAGTTTGCCAACGATAAGCTCCGGCAGTGCTCCTCTGTAAAGCAGATTGTTCGGATCGGTTATGTGGGACGGCACTTCGATACTAAGATCGTTTGCAGCACACGCATGGTTTCCCCCTTCACGCAAAAAACATAGACGAAGGAAACTCTCTTGTCTTGGGCTGCTGACTCCCGGATTTAAAGCGCTCTGGGTGCCAGCTATGTCTCTAACAAGCACACTATAAAGACAGGAATTACACTTTGCTCACGTCACGCATGGAATGGCGAGGCTACTTGTTCCAATATTATCTAGTCTCACCTCATATGGTGCCGATTCCTGGTTTTCATTTAAGAAAGAGCACTGCAAACACCGTAAACAGTGCAAAACGTGTGATGAAAGAAGTCTTTTCCCCCATTTGTCTAAAGCAGAACACAGCGGAGTCATGCCGAGGGTTGTGAGATCAAGATTTCAGTGGAGCACTGTCGTCTACGTCTTTAGCTACATGAGTTGGACATCCTCTTGTACAGGGAAAGCAGATTGAGATCCTCTGACATGAAAAGTGACAGATAAAAGCCATTTCTCATCCTTTCTCTTAGTGGTGGAACTATCGCATGTAAATGAGGCAACTTGCAAGGCGAGCAGGCTCGGTGCACACCGAACGCAGATGTCTCAGAGCAGTAGAGACGTGTCCAAGTGGCTGTCAAAGGACAGCACTTTGCCGGCGCCGTGGCTTAGTTGGCTAAAGCGCCTGTCTAGAAAACAGGAGATCCTGGGTCCGATTCCCAGCGGTGCCTTTCTTCCTGTCTTACTGTACAGAATTTATCCTTATGGGCAAATCCCATGCCTTTTAATTCAGGTGAATGCAAGTGTCCGTTTCCTTTCTGGAACAACTTGTTTTGAAAGAAATCTATACAGCTTGCGAAAGATGAAACACAAATCTTGCTTATCAGTGAAGAAGAGGTACTCCCAGCAGGCCAGCTAATACCAGCAAAAAAATTTTTTCACCCTAACCCAGAGAATGGAGAAAAGCGAGGCGCCTGTGGCTCTGCAGTGTAATCAGTTCGCGAGTTCGGCGGTTAGCTGAAAGAGTGGTAAATGGAGCTCGCCCCAGCCCGTCCTTATTCTTTTAAACAGGATAAAAAATTAACTTCGCCGCCATTACTACCAGCTTTAAAAGACTGCCATGGGCACGGAAAAAAACACACTACAGATGACTTTTCTGGAACCGAAGCAGAGATTCCTTTACGAACCAACTGATAAAGCTCAGCCAGTGAATACTGTTAACAGAATGTGAAAGCACGATCAACTTTGTAACTGCAACCACAGGAAAAACAGCAAGAAGCAGGCTCCATTCCCCATTTAAATCTGTCGTGCGAGGCATGCTTTTTGCACGCATGAAGTAAATCCCACGATTGCTTTTGAACTTGGACAAAGTACTTCCAAAGGAGCGCTATGCGCAAAGATTTAACAAGCTCAACCCCCGCCGACGATTTGGTGTGAAGAAGCAGAACATTCAAGTTTCACAGACAGAAGCAGCACGCCAGCACAGCCAACATTAAAACGGAGGGCACACTACGATTTGCATTGACACAAAAGTGATCTGGGCAGACATCGTTCCTTACATAACGCAAAAAGTGACAAAGCGCTTTTGGGTTGAGAGTACGCAAGAAGGTTTTTGTTTTGTGCCTTGATGTCAAGCTGAGA